>NC_133865.1:11826288-11926373 GCF_044706935.1 Curcuma longa
AGAATAACAAAATAAAATTTATAAAGAGCTAATTTTTATTTATAAAAATAATAAAATAAAAAATTATTTTGATGCGGTTTAATTTTAATTTAACCAATACCGTTGTTATATTGATTTTTAAAAACTAATGCTACAACTTAAACATTAACATCATCAGTACTATAGTGGTGCTAATTTTTTAAAAATGATAAAGAACTGTGATATTAATTTTTTTAAAAATAGTAAAGAAGAATATATTTGGATTACGGAGCAAATTCACAAAAGTTTGAATGAGCTCAATTTTAGCTCTCTAAGGCTCAATAGACAATAAGTTTTGATCGAAATTTATTGTTCACTTGGATGATTTAGATTTTTGAGTTAACATATAATGGAAGAGACTAGTGTAGTAAAAGTATTTATGCTGTCCATATCTGATTTTGACATCCCTATAATAAGTTGAAGCCAAAATCCATTAATGGACCTAAAAAGTTCTGATCGGATCCATTCCAAGCGCTATAGATTTCTGAAGTATATCAAAATCTATATGTATCTAGAAATATCAACTTGAAGTCATTAACAATAGTGATTAGAAGGTTTTCAAATTTTATAACTTTAAAATAATTAACACATACACATAATTTATTATAGAGATGTCAAACCAGACATGTACATCATAAATATCTTCACTATACTATCCTCTTCTATTACATGTTAATTAACTTTTTAGAAATTCAAATACCTTTAAGTTAACTTCTATTAATTCAATGTGTTTCAATCAAAACTAAGTGATGGACTTAGATAACTCCAATTGAATCCATTCCAACTCCTGTGAATTTCTATAATACTCCGGAGTCCAAATATGTCATTCTTTAGTATTAAAAAAATCAGCACGACAATGATGCTAATGTTTAAGTTATGGTATTGATATTTTAGTTATAGTGTTGGTATTTGAAAATAAGCACCATAGCCATGTTGATTAAATTAAAATTAAATTATGATGTTGAAAGATATTTTTATTTCATTTTTATTAATAAAATTAACTTTATTAAATTTATTTTATTTTTTTAGTCTTTTATAATTAGAAATTAAAAAAATTATTTTTATTAATTTTTTATTAAAATTTTAAAATTAAAATTAAAATTAAAAATAGATAAATTTAGAAGATTATCATGTTTTTAATGATTAATTTAGTTTAAAAAGAAAGAGAAGAGATGAATGATTATTTGACCTCCGAATAAAAAAAAATTCATTAAATGGGAGAGAAAAGAATAGCCAACGGACAACAGGAGGTATAAGTGCGCATTGTGGATATTCGAAAGCTTTAGATGTGCTATTTGAGAATTTATTTTTTATTTTTAATGATAAAATTGTATTTTATATTACAAATTGTTTGTTTTTTTTGGGAATTAAAGGAAAAAAAATCATCACGAAAAAGCATTCATGATTTAAAAAAAAAAAAATGGAAATTTCTGGTTCATGTGATGGTCAACGATTAATGTAAAATTAGCGGCGAAGCTTATTCCCCGGCGTCGGCGGCGGCGGCCAAGGCGCACCTTCTCCTCCTTCACTCCCCGATCAAAAGGAGGACCAGAGCTCGAGGAAGAGGAGGAGATACAACGCGCGGGATGCTCGCCGGCGAAAGATCTTGGAGCGCGTAACTCACCGCCTTGCCCTAATCTCCGGGCAAGTCCAATCCGTCCCCATCTACTCCCCTCGTGCCCCTAATGAAGGACATCCTCCCCCTTCGGGTCTGATCTCTGTCTCTTTACTCGATCAATGCAATCGCATGTTCCTTAGTTAGATTGCCCTCATCGAGATTTAGTTCGATTTCAATATACTTTCCTCTGATGGTATCAGTTGTGTTTCGATTTGGTCCTCGATTCGATTTCCATTTCCAATCGGAAGGCATCATTTCACCTTTTTTACAGTGCATCCTCTCTCTCTCTCTCAATGCGATCGCATGCCTTTTAGTTCTCATGGCATTGGTTGTCTGAGGTTTAGGCAGAAATTTTAGGGGATTGGAAACTTGCGTTGCCAATCGAAAAGCAGCATTTTTCCTCCTCAGATTGGTTTGAATTATTTCATTGGTATTATTTGCTAAAGGTTGAATTTCTCCCACAATAGGGTTTATGGCAGAATCTTCAGTTGATAAATGCGGAGTTGACATTGAATACAAAATTCCTGTATATAAAAATTGCATAAAAAAGGCTACAAGCAAGCAAGTTTTAAACATCAAAATAATTAATCACTTTACAAGCAAACAATTTTTATTTGCTACTAGAGAAAAGGTTGACTCTATTATGGAAATCACAAAAGAAATCAAGGCTGACTCTATTATTACAGTCTAAGCATACATCTTCTGGTCTGGACTGATGAATGTGGGACCATATTTGTAAGGCACGCACAGCCATGCACTTGAGAATGCTGCCATTAAAATCCAAAGCTATCGGTATCATAGCTACTATACTTTGATGCTCATACTTCATTTGTATTCTCATATCACTAGCTAGCAGGAAATATTTAACGGGAAGCTACTTGACACTACATTGGTATCCAAAATAGGTATCATCAAAGACATCCTCAACACGGGATCCATGTGCACACAGCGGTATGCTGTTAAAAATAACAAGTTTGTGATTCAACTCCTGAACTTCTTTAGGAATACAATAACTTCGGCAGTAAGTACTGAACGTCTAAAAACACAAATAACACTCTAAAAAAGCTTACTTTTTGGGTTATTTGATAAGGAAACTGGAAATAGGAAAGGAAGCTTGAAAATTTCTCACCTCAACAAGAGCTTGAAGAATGCCGGGACTGATGGGTTCGAGCTTGGAGATTAGGGATTGCTTGCGGCGAAGCTCGGCGATTCTTGAGGCGGCTCGGCGAGGCGGACGGCGAGGCGGACGGCGTTTCCCGAAGCTCGGCGATTCTTTAGGGTTTTTTGAGGTGGACGGTCGACGGATGGTAAATGCGGATGGGTGGGAATCGCCGCGATTACCTTTTTTTTGTTTTCTTTGAGGCGGGCGGATGGGAATTGCAATCGACGGTGACACGGATGGGGATTTTCACGTTTTTTTACCTTTTTTTCTCTTTTGTTACTAAATGGGATATTTTCCCTTTTATGATTTTAATACGTATGATTTAATTAAAATCATAAACGGAGTTTTTTATTATTAAGCAGATTTTTTGTTTATTTTATAATTTAATTTAATTAAGATTTAAGATGATCACCTTGAATCGGTAAAAAATAAAAATTATAAAAAATATTAAAATTTTAAAATTTAATTTTTTTTTCTATTCTTATCTGAAAGAGTAAGAAAGTACGAACAAAGGAGATCACCATGAGGGAGGAAAAGAATACCCTTTGTAAGAGCATATTGATACCGAGGTGACTCGATACGAGAAGTCGAACTTCAACAGATCATAAGTTTTGACTCGGATATTAGAATGAAGCACCGTCAGTTGCTAATCAAACTTTCAGAGACATTTATTTGGTACCGGATAAAACCCGTACAGATCTATCTGATATCGTTTAGTGCTTCGTAGTAATTTCGAACTTATTTTTTACTTTTTAGTAATTTTTTTTTTAAATATATTTTTAACTTTTTTAAATTAAGATTTTAATTTACGGCCTATTTATAGGCATGTTTAATCATTTACGACCAGTTTGGTTGATTGAATAAAATTTTTTTTTGATAAAAACTTTAGAGGTGGTGTTGTCGCAGTTTTCTACCCGTTGTTCTAATTTCTCGAACTTGTTCTTATTCTCTCCACAATTCTTTTCCAATCTTGTATCTCCAGAATAATCACTATTTTGTCGACTTTACATATGTTTTTAAGAGATCAATATAGAAAAAGAAGAATCGATTAAATTTTTAAACATAAAATATATAATTTAAAAAATCAATAATAAATATAATTAGAATAATTTAAAGTTATTGTTTGACTTGGCTCGGTTCGATTACATTGTTAATAACAATTAATAATATTTTTAAATTAATCTAAAATTAAGAGTAAATATTATTTTTAAAAATATATATAAATAAATATTAAATACATAAAAAATTAGACCTCAAAATGTCTCTTAACGAACATGTTCGCGAGCCTTTAAACGAACACAAACGTCTCTTAACGACCACGTTCGCGAGCCTTTAAACGAACACGTTCGCGAGCCTCTTAACGAACACGTTCGCGAGCCTCTTAACGAACACGTTCGCGAGCTCACGAACCAAATACTATTAAGCTCGAGCTCGGCTCGATAATATTTTCGAGCTCGAAATCAAGCTCGAGCTCGATTCGTTAACGTAATCGAACGAACTCGAACGAACTTTTTTTCGAACCGAGATCCGAATAGCTCGTGAGTGGCTTGGCTTGATTACACCCCTAGTTTCCGGCAAGATAGAGCTTGGTCCTCTTGAGGGAAGTGAGAAACCCTAGATTCAACTCTATTCCTTTCCTGAGCCACTGCTCTGTTTCAACCCAAAGGAGATGTTATTGCGGTTGGGTTTCTTGCTCTTCCATTCGACGAAAAAACCCCTTTGCTGGCAGTCTCGATTCCTCACTAATCAGGCCTGCTTGTAGCTTGCTGCCGCCGACCAAGGGCTTGCTGCCGCCGGCCAAGGACTTGTTGCCCTGTTTTTGTTTGTTGTCACTCCCTGTTGTTTGCTACCAGATCTCGTGCTTTGTTGTCGGAGTGCGAAGTTTTGGAAGTCCTTATTGTCACCGGAAAGGTTTCGGCATCATGCCTTTGAGAGATCAACGAAAATTAGTTTACCGGCAATGGTTAGAAAACTTCGAAAATGAAAGCAACGTGTGTTGTTGCATGTTTTCGATATTAGGATATTCTTCTGTATTGACCGTTGCTGATTGACGGCTAGTACCGCGACCAGCAACACGACTCGTGCTTGAGAAGCTGTCCCGACAAAACTTGGCATGGATCACTGATAGAGACAGACTTCGAGGAAGCTGTTCAGTTCATACCATTTCCGTTGAGCGTCATATGTCAGGTATACGTAGAATAAATTTATTATTCTAAAATTTTAATTCTCAGCTATCGCACAAACTGTGTTGTATCTTGCATGCGTGGTTGTGAGTATTGTAATAATTTAGATTATTTTATTTTTCTTTCGCTGTGTGCATTTTTTAAATGCATAAACACGCGCAACGCACCGGCCCGATCCCAACAATTGGATCATCTAATATATGCATAACAGTTGTCATAGAGATAAATAATGTACCTTTTCTGAGTTTTGCTCTAGTTGTAATATTCCATCATCATGTTCTCCATTTTCATTACATAAAGTATTATCCTCAGATTTCTTCTCATCATCATTATGAAAATGTGAATATATACTAAGTATTGAATTCCATCATGGACATAGTAAGTTGGCCTCAAACACATGAGAATGAATATATATGAATAATCTCATATTGTAATGGTTCATATACTCAAGAAATTGAAATGATCATGGTAATTTTCTCACTTATAACCTAACAACATCATATTGACAGTAATCACCCATCCTTTCTTGATTGAGTTTAAAAACCATGAAATTATTTGAGAAGCAACCAAATTGAACATTTGCTTGCAAAAACATAATAAACATTGCTTAATATCCATAGACCTCACCTAGACGTGAAGAGGCCATGTCCATGTAGATATATTTGTTGTAACTCTTGTGATGATACAATGGTCAAAAACAAATTGATGGTCAGAGTAAAAACATGCAACTAGAGATGTTGTCCATAAGAAAAAAATAATGATAATGGTTGGGTGGGGTGGGATGACAACTAGATGGTGATACTAGAATTTAGTTGCATATTGCAATCAAAAGACATTACCATATTACTTCAAAACACCTACAAAACATATTCCTTCAAAACAGCTAGATGCTGAACAAGAGAAGAAAGTTGTGCTACTAGATTTAATTGAGTCCATCGTAATGCACATAGAGGAATCATGCAAAAGAACTCTGAATATTTGAATGGTGCATATAAAACATCCTCATCACATCTTATAATCCAAAACTTAATCTGTTAAAAAACACTATAACTATGATGATTGTCAAAACTCTTTCTTATCATTTAACATATTTGCAATTTTAATGATAGCCAAGCTAGGTAGTACCTAATCTTCTCCTTTAATAAATCCATATTTTGTACAATAGAAGCATCTATTTCAGTTTCTGCTTGCCCTTGCTCCTTAAGTTCATCCTTAGAACTTGTAATGTCGATTTGCTCTGTTCCTCCTTCAACAAATTGTAAAGAGACAACAAGGTAAATAAATATGCTAAAACTAGTCCATATAAGAGCAGAATGATCTAAAGAAAGAAAAAGTGACTTCCATAGGACAGAATATTCAAGCACGTGAAAAAATGCTTTTTCCACTTCATACAAAGGAAATTTTATTAGGTAACCAAACCTCTGGTTTCCACTTCACACAAAGGAAATTTTATTTCTCCAAAAAAGTAATAACTTCTGCCAAATATGATAAAGAACGAGATAAACAAGGTCAGTCTCCTCCCCCCTCACCTTCTACGGGTTTCGGCAGCTCCGACGAATCTGAGCCTGGCATTCAAAAGAAATGCTCAATTCTTGACTGCGACTTCAATGGTGACAGCTCCCCGTCCACCACGAGGATACGTCATAATCTAAGCAAAATAACATAACCACGCAACCCATCAAGCCAATGGAGCACAAACCCTCACCGTTTGTTCTCCTCCATTTGGAAGGAAAAGGGGAGGGCTGTCAAGAAACTCAAACCTTGGAGAAGAGGGAGACCGTGTGGAAGAAGGTGTTGCACGGGTGAGGGTTCCGAGCGTTAGGGGTTCGTCTTCAAATGAGGGCGTCGTGTTGGATGATCCAATAGGAGAGATCGATGACAACGCGACTGTGTTATACTGCACCGGGATCAGGATTCGGAGAGGAGAAGCTGGGCGGAGCGACTAGAGAGGAAGAGAGGCAAGGAGAGGTGAGAGAGGGGGCGGGAGAAGAGGAGAGGCGAGGAGGAGACGGGCGAAATCCAGATCGTGGATTGCACGCGGACCGCAAAAGATCCTCGATATAATATCCTCAAAGATAATACTTTTAAAAAAATGTTGTCTTTAACCAACAAAAAAGTACTAATAGACAACACTTTCTGAAAAAATGTTATCTTTGACCCAAAAAACCGCTAATAGACAACACTTTCTGAAAAAATGTTATCTTTGATTTTTAAAAGACAATGTTTTTGACTAAAAATATTGTTAAATAAAAAATAGACAACACTTTTGACAAAAAGCGTTGTTTATTTGCTTTTTTCATGTAGTGTAGCCTCCAATTAAGACTGTTTAGACTCCAACTAGGATTTCCTTCCCCAATCCTCTAGATCAGGACTTCATCTGCCTAGCCTCCAACTAGAACTTATCCTACCTAGCCTCCAACTAGGACTTTCTATGTCTAGTCTCTAATTAGGACTTCTCCTTGCCTAGCTTCAACTAGGACTTCTTATTAGCCTTCTGGTTAAATTGACCTGACTAGATTTCACTCACATTCAAATATTAGGTCCTGTTTAGATCAACCCTTGATCAAACAGACCAGACCTAGGTGTATTGTCAAACATCGAAATACTGGGTCAGACCTAGTGCTCCTTGCACCAACAGTATCAAGATGAGATTATTTGTGAATTAATAATGATTAGAGTGAATGAACACACCATTTATTAAACCTATAAGAAACTAGATAAGAATTCATGAGTTGAATTCAGGATTAGGCATTGAAAATATCTAGATATAAATTTATACGATGTTTTAGAATAACATACACTCTTTATTATAAGAAAATAACATCATAACATATGATTCATACTATATGTACAATAGTGACAATAAAGGTAGTAGGATAATGAATTCTTCCTTCTCTACTATGTGAGGTATTTAAGATTATACTCAATTTTACCCTAAGTGACTATTTAGCTGTCTACTTGAAGTTTTAATTAGAGTTTGCTACTTTAGCATGTATCCTATCAATTATGGATAATTTAATTTGTGGAACATGACTAGAAAAATGACTAGTTAAAATGAATAGATTTTATCTAAAAAAGAAAATTAAAATAAATTTATATATTTGATATTTATTCACTGGTTGACCAATTATATTTTTGTTAAGTACATAAAATGTAATTGTGAATAATTGTAATGAATGAAGATATTGTGAATATGCTCTTGACATAATAGTCATTATGAGAGATTAGAGATATTCATATTGATGTAAATGATTTAATCTATGGTACATGTAAGATGTTGATGTCTCCAATTTATTTGGAAGAGCAACAATATAAGATGTAATAACTTTTTTAGTATTAATCACCCAGAATGCTTGCTGTTGCATGAAACATTTTTCCTGATATATGAATTGAATGTTCTATTTGATTTTTGTGACTAATTAATCTTTGTGATTATATGATCTTTGTGGTTTGACTTGGACGAATGAGAGATGTTGATAGCGGAAGTAGTGGGAGATGTGAGTAGTTACCAAAATTACCTATTTATCTCACCACTTATCCCACTACTCTCCCTTTATTAAAGGGTGTGCCCAAGTTCTGGATGGGAGGCTACTGAATTTTTTCGAAAGCTATGTGTCTTGCGGAAATTTCTCCAAAAGAGGAACATCTATTGTCGATAGGGATTTAATTCGTGAAT
The DNA here is from genome assembly GCF_044706935.1 of Curcuma longa. Taxonomy (NCBI): domain Eukaryota; kingdom Viridiplantae; phylum Streptophyta; class Magnoliopsida; order Zingiberales; family Zingiberaceae; genus Curcuma; species Curcuma longa. Next base: position 11,834,946 of record NC_133865.1, read on the forward strand.
AACAAAGGGTTGTTCGATTCGTAACGTCCTTCCGACAACAAGCATGAAGAACAAGATCAATAAAAAATCATTGTAAGTGTTTATAATTTTTTGTTCGATAATTCATACATTCGAAATAACATGTGAGACGGGCGGTGACTATGCTCATGTGAATACCATAGAGGCGCGAACATATTGATCACACTCAGATCAACTTCATCCTCCAGATTCTTAAAGGTTCGTGCATCGAGAGGTAATATTCTACAACAACGAGTAATTATAATTCACATGGATCCTCGATGGATTCTTTTTCCGTTGCGTTTTCATGTTTTATTTTGCTATGGAACCCAACATGGACTTGGCACGATTAAATTGATAGCTCAATGTCTTAAGAGATCTAATGAGATTAGAAAAGGATGACAAGACGTAGAGCAATGAGGCAGCAAGGACGACAATCAAAAGAAGCGAACTTTAAAGGCAAAAACATGAAAGATAACATATATAAAGCCATGAACTTAATTGCATACAAAGGATGTGGGGCCTTAAGGAAGGGAGCATCGAAATAAAATCATGTAAGGGTAAGTCCCTAGCAAGCTGTGTGGGTAAAGTAATTTGTACCCGTGGGGGGTGAGGTAAAATTCAATTAGGCGGACTTGATCATAGAAAGTATAATAATGGTTTACTAGTCAACTAATATAGACTAGTTGACTAGTTATTAAAAAATTCAATATCTCAAATGGATTCAAGAGTTTAAGGGATTAGTAATCATCTAGAATATATATTTTAGTTGTCTAATGGATTAGTCAAATGAGATAGTCGACTAAATCCAATGGACTAGTGAAAAGAATAATTCTATTTGTGATTGAGAAAATTTTCGATTGTTAGAAAATTTTTAGTCGATTAGTGCCCATGTGAAAAGTAGTCGGGAGTTATTCTACATGACAAACAATCACAGTGCAAAGAAATAATCTATTGATATCAATAAACTAATTATCTATTAGGCGATGAACAATCTTACAGTAGGATTTGAAAATTATAAAAGGAGAGCTTCAAAAGGCTTTGAAGGTTGACATATTAGAGTTTATCAAACACCAATAAAACCTTTTTTTTTTGGTCTATGCTCTTTTGTATTACTTGATGTAATCTTATATTATAAGAGATTTCTCTACTTTCGATAGTTAATTAAGAAGGAAAAAATTAACATATTTTTCAAGAGTAATATAGGGTATGAAATAAAAGTTTTGGAATTGTCTAACCATATTACATCTATTGTATAGGAGTGATTTCTTTTGTATAATTGTTTTCTATGATCTTATCGTCAAGCAAAAATTTATAGAATCACATTTATATGTATTTGATGACTATTCAACCACCTTTAGTCAACATACTTTTAGTGGATTTTAAATAGTTTTATAAATAAGATAAAGAGGAGAATATAAGTTTAGTTATTTAAAGGAGAAGGTATTTTACAGGATTAACGGGGAATCGTTAATCGGGCCGAATTATTCATGCGGCCCACAAGTAACCTATGACGTTTTGGTTCTCAACTGGCTTGTGACCCAAGCAACAAACCATCCTTTTTATAGTTTTTACATTTCTTCCCTGATCGAGCGAGCGTACTCTGTTTAGGGTTTCGATCGCACCCACCTAGTCCTCACTCGCCATGGCCAACCCCAGCTCCTCCTCTGCCCCCGCGGACGCTTCCAAGCCTGCCGTCAAGGATAACAAAAAAAAGAAGGACGAGAAAAAAGAAGAAGATCTGGTGATCCCCAACTACTTTATCTTAGTTAAAACTTTATCATTCGGTCTTCGGACATTTATCAATGTTATTTGTGCAGTCGGATGAGGATTTGGCGTTAAAGCAGCAGCTCGAACTCTATGTGGAGAGGGTCCAGGACGCAGATCCGGGTGTGCAGAAGCTTGCCCTCGAGAGCATGAGGTTTGCCATGGGCTGGCTTGGAAATAATTTTATATTTGGGTAAATTTGCTTAAAAAATTCTCTTTTTAACAGGCAGGAGATTAGAACGGCGACAAGCTCCATGACGTCTGTTCCTAAGCCTCTGAAATTCTTACGTCCGCATTATGGTACTTTAAAAACATATTTTGAGACAATGCCAGAGTCTGATTTAAAGGTGAAGTTTGTCACTTGCGATACTTCACATTCCAGATTATTAGAAGTTCTTTTGTTGGGAAATAAATCGACTTTAAGTAGCACAGCATTGTGAAAATTAACGTTTACCATGGATGGTGATTGTGACTAAAAATAGTACTGCAGTCAGATAATTAAGTTATTGATCTGTGCTAATTACTTTTGACTTTTTCTTAAATGCACATTGAAAAATACTCCCATGAGTAGGATTTAATGTATATTGAAGAATGATGCACAAAGTGTTCTTGGACTATAACTTCTAACACTCATTGAATCGATGTGTTCCAAACAAAAAAAAACTGATTGATGGAAACATTATATATAGAGCACAATAAATTCATTAAATTGGAGAATGCTATAGGAACTATAACTGTATATGCCACTTGGATTGAATAATGGAAGATGATTATATGTTTTTTTTATAAATTTTCTAGTGGTGGAGGAAAGATTCAAAACTGAGGAAACTTTACTGATTACATTCTGACCTGTTCTATTATCAATGGAAACTTTTTATTGATGGCAGAAATTGCCTTCGTCTGATTATGTATCTAGGTGCATGAGATGTTTTGAGACCATGCTGGAGTGGTAGTGGGCTTTGAAGGCCAACTTTTGTCAGCCACAAGTCTAATACATTTTTCTTATCTTCACTGAATTTGTAATTTGTATGGATCACACACTTAATGTTTTTGGTCATAGTTTAACTGCAGTAACTTATCAGTGGTATGAACTGCAGAAATATTTGGCGGATATACTGTCTGTCTTGGCATTGACAATGTCTGCTGAAGGAGAGAGGGTATGTGATTTTTTTTTAAAGTTACATTGATTTTCTTCACCCACAGGTTCGGATTTCTAGATTTCCAGAACTCTTTTGCTTGTTGTTTTATGTGAATTTTCTGCAAATAATTTATTTTCATTCATGTATAGTGTGGTGTGGATGTTTTAATCATAGTTGGTCAGATAAGAAGTTTGGAAAGCATAGTATTTATACTTGGATATAGACTACTGCATGTTGATATAAATATGTCAATTGAGCATTGACCCTGCTGTTTATTACATTTTTGGGTATCTATTATGTGATGCTCAAGGTGATATGAAAATTTTCCATTTGTATTTTCTGTAGGAGAGCCTCAAGTACAGACTATTAGGTTCTGAAGGGGATATTGGTTCATGGGGACACGAATATGTGAGGTAAAAAATAATTTAACATTCTTTTTATTCTAAAACTACATTCTGATTTATAAGTTGAATTGTGTTTATGATTTTCAATTTCTTGTATCAGATCTTAAGTTAATGCTTTTGGTTTATCACTCCATCATGAATATGGTCGGTCCATTATCTAACATGCTAAACTTATTAAATGTCTATATTTTTCTGTAATTCAAGTCTGAATGATAAATTCTGGAAGGCTATAAACCAGCTCTAACACTATGTGAGCAAAGCTGTAGACTGTTCAGATAATCTATGGTCATGGTTTATATGTTGCCCAGATGGGACTATGACTTAATTTGATTGCGACAATATTGCATCTATCAACTTAATGTTGTTTGTGAAGTGCTAGGTTTGTATGAGTATTAAATGCAAGGATTTAAAATTCAAACCATAGTTGGCAAAATCGGCCCATATCAATATGGACGGGTCTAGTTGGATGAATATCAGCAATGGATGTTCCAAATCTTGAGAAATCAGCTTCTCAAAAAAAAAAAAAAGTTTAAAAAAAGACTAAAAATTCAAAAAGAATAGCCAGAAATTAGTTAGTCACATGAGGAAATTGATAGAGTTTAGAATGTAGGCAAATTGTGAGGAAAATGGATAAAGTTGAGGTAAAATTTGATCCCCTAGGATGGCTTTGAAAAATTCCATTGATCTAACTTTACCTTTAATTCCAACTTGGTTATTAGAGAATTTGCAGGGGAAGGAGAGAGGCTTTGCTACTCTCTTAAATTGCTTAGCTTTGATTCACCATAAGATCGAGGATCACTCATTGAACCTTGCTTTTATTTGTTAGACACAACTCCTTGGTTATCTCTCTCACCCACTTTTGATCAAGTGTTGTTATTATAGATTGAGAGGTTATTATGGATTGTGAGAGAATGCAAAAATTTTCCTTGATCAACAATGATGCAGAATTATCCTTCTAAAAACTAAATTTGAATGTAGTTTAGAGAGCTGACTAACCCTATATAATTGAATATTAAGTAATAACACTTTTATTGAAAATGTATCAACAATCTACTGCTATCAAGTAATCTATATAAAAACATGATTTTATTATTGTTTATTATATATTTTTATTATGCATTGATTTATATATTAATAAATATGATATTATGTTTATGATGCATACTAATAATTGGATATTTAATGACATATACCAGACATTCTTTTAAAGATTTTAGAACATCTATTGTAGTTTCGTATACAAAATAATTTTATTATATCTTTTTTATATTTTTTATTTCCCTGTTAATTTTGATCCAATTGATCTTGCCTTATTTGATTTAACTGACACTTAGATTCTTTGTTAATCTGATTCCAATCTTGATCCTAACACTGAGTTTGACCACTATGATTAAATTGTTGTTTAATGAATAATATCAATTTGACAATCTCATGCTGTAAACCTAATGTTGGTGAGAGTGTGAATCCTTATTGGAATTTAAATACAGGTGTGAAGAAACCAATTGCTGTGTAGCTGTATCTTTATTAATTGTTTGGTGCTATTGATTTTCCTTGTCTATATTAATGCTATGCCATCTGGCAGAAATCTAGCTGGTGAAATTGCTCAAGAGTTTGCAAAGCGGCAGGTTAGGCTCTATCTCTTAATCACTTTTCTGCAATTAGGACATATTTTGTTATATGATTCAATTGGTGATTTATATTCACCATGTTTTGAGGACTCTGAAATGGAACTTAGTGGTTCCTTTGTCTTTATTAAAAGAAAACAAGGGTGATGGTTATTCATGATAAGATACTAGTATGATGCACTTATTTGTTGTCCTTGCTTAGAATTTTATTCCTATCTTATTACTGCAGGATTATGTAGTCTTTGTATGAAGCATTTAAAGTATTGTTTTGTGTTAGTTTCAGTCTCAATCAGAATGGTACAACTTTGGTACCATCCCCTGCTAACACTCAACTCTTCAGCATGTTTCAAATCATTTTTAAATATTATCTCATAGAAATTACAAAGGTAATTGAATTAAAATTTTGCAGCAACAAGTTATAAAAATATCAACATTGGCTAATGGTTTAGCTTTCTACATCAAATTGACGCATTAGTTCTTGGAGCATCTTTTCTAAGATTAATCTCATGACTTTCTAGGACCTATATTAAATAATTGGAATTGATTTTTTTTCCATGTCCATAAATATTTCTTATTTAACTATTGGCCTTTGAGCTTGCAGTAACATTGAAATTGCTAGTGCAAGATGTGAATATATCTCGATTTCGTTGATTCTAGTGTCAGTTTGTGCTACTGTGGGTGCTTTAATTGGTGTATCTTCTCTTTCCCTCATCTTGTTTTAGCATTTCATCTCCTTTAATTGATTAACTGACAGAGTCGAAGGGTTCATGGAATGAAAATCTTCTTGTCTTAGTTATTATTCAATGATACCAACCTAGACAAGCTTACTATTGCAATTACATTTGTATGTGGTACAATGACCTTTACCTATCCGATGTATTAAATCAGAACAATACAGTTTGGTCAAGCTGACCAATATTGGTCAACACTTGAAAGTAGGGTGCAAAGGCTAATTTTTTACTTCACCAAGAATCTATGCTAAGTTCCTAGTGTTGTTTATTTAGTTTTGTAATTAGTGTAATATGAAAAATGACACTGCAAAAAACATCTTAAACTCTCAAGGAGAGGACTATATTATTAAAATGAATGATGATAATTGCAAGGGTTCCTTACCCTTTGTAAAGTGTCAACAAGATCAAATTTTTTTGTAAAATAATAACTTAGCTTATCCTTAAAAAAACCTATAACAAATTTGTTCAGAAATTTAAACAACTTTAAAATTTAAAATAATTTTTAAATAAAATAAAATTGAAAATTTTAAAGCAAACCCTAAATTTATCCACAATCTTGACTATGTCATTCTCCTCGATTAAAGAGAATTCGACTCTTCAACTTTAAGAGTCAACTTTAGGTAAATTGTTAGCACTTTCTTTGGTTGTTGTTTTCTAAGCATAATTGTATTGTTTTGAGAAGTTCATTGAGCATTATTTCTTTTTATCCTTTCCTAAGTAGTCTCTTTAAGAGAACTTGGGTGATCATAGGATCACTAATGGTTTGGTTGATCTCATCTATAGGGAGGGTGAGTAAATGGTGACAGATTAAGCCTCATACAAGTATCTATTTTATAAAATGATAGTATAAGCAAAGAAGAGAAAATTTACAAAGAGGTGGTCACAATAAAATCTTAATCAATTTTGTACACCTTTACCTTCCAAACAACCTCCGATGCTTATATAGAAGAGGTTTCAATGCCTCTTTTTTCCCCATCGATAGATGATTTTAAAAAAAAGCTCTAGTTAACTATTCAAACAATTCTAGCTATTGAGTAGCCAATGGCTCTTTAGGCAATCAATTAGAATTCATGTTCAATCGACTATCTTGTCAACTAGATCCAAATCTGCTTGCTTAGAGCCTAAACATAAACATTTAGTTCTCTCAACTCTTGTGTTAAATCTACTAGGGTTGATTGAACACTATTCAACTAAGTCTCACTTCTAATCAACTGAATTTGCTCAGAAATTTCAACTTGACCCTTGCAACTAAGGTTCTCCAAGTCACTAGGTAGTCTAGGACATTAACTAGTCATTCACATCATGCACAAAAGCATAAACCTCAAGATCACATCTTGTAATCTTTCAAGTCACATTGCTTTTAGGTTTTTAACCTTATTGATGCTTTACATTGCCCTCAAGTTCGTCTTGTGATAAATCCTCGGTCCCTTAGATGCATTAAGCCTTACAAATTTGATTCAATATGCCATCATTCATTATTCATCTATAAAGTGCACTTCCTATTAGATTGCCCTAGAGTATGCCATAGTAGGAATTTTTAGTCCATTGGATGCTCTACGTCATCCTTTGTCGATCATCTATGAGCTCACCTTGTTACAGGTTATTAAACTATTAAATTAGCAGTTATACTATGATTCTAACCTAGAGTTTACCTCGTCAATAATTTTAAGTCCCTCAAAAGTCATCTATCATCTTTCTTTGATCATCTTTGAGTCTATTTCGTTATTGATCTCTAAGCCATCAAGTACAAACCATCCAACTTGATCGTATTTATTCATTATAACTCAACTATATTGAGTTGTGAGCACTTTAACCTGTACACCATGCTTTGAAATTTGGTATCGTGTCGGGCGAAACGGTCGAAACACATCATTCTGATAAATCATCGAAACTCGATACAACTTGACACTAAGGTTTAAAATCTTGAGCTATGTTATTGTTTTGATTTTTGATCGGAAAGACTATTCTTGTATCATGCCAACACTTTGATGCTTGGTGCTCGTGACAAATTGAAGGTTGAAAGAGGAAGGAGATAAAGCAAAGGAAGGAGACATTGTCCATGCCGAGTGGTATCGAGTTTCGATAATTTAGTGAAATGATATGTTTCGACTATTTTGTCTGACATGGTACAAGATTTAAAATCATACTTGGCACAACAACTGCAATCCGTTACTGACATCATGCATCGAAATATTGGCACGATATTGAAATAATATCATTTCGGTCAAAGACTGAAACTCAAGTACAACTCAACCGTTGCTGCACACATAAAAAAAAAAAGATAAAGCTAACTTAAACTATTTATCAAATACATCAAGTCAAATAACCTAGTTAAACTTGACCATTTGGAAACATTAATGCACCAATAGTTCCTCCTTCTAACAAGTCAAAAATATTGTTTCTGATCTAGAGGTAGAAGTCTATAATCTAGAGGTTGTAAAGTAAATATGCAAAGGTAGAGTCTCTTAATTTCTTTTGGCATACTCTTTAATTTTAAAATTGAGTAGTTTTAAAAAAAAGCCCATGCGTTAATTTTAAATTTTTGTATATAAGACCCTATGAGATTTTTGGGCTATTGGATACATAGGTGTAGACATTGTTGCCTCCATAGGGTAGATCAACAATTTTTTTTTATAATAATCATTACTCAACTTAATCCTTTACGCAACTCAATCCTTTTGGTATCGACATGTGTTCTCTCATATAGAGTAGAATTGTTAGTTCCGTGGATAAAAGTAGGCAAAGAAACTTAATATGTTAATGAGTATTAAACTCAACACATCATTTGTAGATGTTTTAATGTGGTAACGAGTATTAAACTCAATAGATATCTATAGATGCTTTACTACAACAGCTATATGCAATTTTATAGATTATATTCAAAGCATGTGAACTTTTTTTAATTGCAGTGACTCATCAAAGGGCTTCCCAAAAGGCCTAAGCAAAGGATAATCTAAGAAATTTACAAAGGGTTCTTTAGAAGGTCCAAGTGAAAGATCAAATAGAGAATTATCAAGAGGATCCTCAAGGGGCTTTTTTAGGAAGCTAGAGTAAAAGATTATTTAGGAGCTCTTTATAGGCTGAGTAAAGGGTCATTAAGGATGTAATTAAAGGTTCATCATGGTATGCCCTATGGGTCTAATTCCCACTCACCAAGAGGTACACAATTCGGTGATATTGTAATAAAAGAGAACTAAAAGTTATATGAATAGGACAACCAAGAATTTAACTAATTTTATATTTATCTAAGCAGCTTTACTACATAGATAACAGAATCATATAAACAGAAGATCGAATGAGTAGAATGGAAATACATCAAAATAAAACTCAAATAAAAAATCAGGTGGTCGAGATTTCCGAGCAACTTTATATTCAAGTCAAAATCAACTATAATATCATGAGTGTCTGTGCCTACAAAATTGAAGGTTTAAAAAGGCAAACAGGTTTCTAAGTGGGTAATTGGGAAAGATATGTATCAATTTAATTTTATTTAAGAGGTTAAGGAACTAAAGTCGATCACTATTCCACATTACAACTTTAGCTATTTCTTTAGGTTTTTTAGCTTGTACATATATGGATATAGAAATATTAAATATATTTATAATGATTCACTTTTTTATTTTATATGTTTATCAATGTTTGGAGTTACAACTATCATTTCTAAATTGTTATCTTTTATCATCAATTAAGATAACTTTTAATTATCATTATTTAGTGAGCATGTATAAACGGCATTAATGGTATAAATATCAACATATATAAATGCCACATATGATGTAAGTATTAGCATTCATAGTTGTCACCAATGAGAAGTTGGTAAGCTATCGTTCGTAGAGTGTAATAATGTCATCTGACATATGAACTAAAACCCTCTCACTTGTGGAACATAACAATAATGTGTCATCACACAAATAAATACTGTCCAGCTCGCCACCACAAATCATGTGGCAGTCAAGTACTCTCGTATAACGTTAGATTTAGAATTTTCACTTTTTAGTATTTCTTTCTTCTATTTAACACATCTTTATTATTTTACTATTAGTTTTCTTGATCATAGTGTTTATAGTTTGAATCTTCATCATATCTGTTAGTTTGAATGACCAATCTAAATTATGTTTTGATATAAAATAATGTTAATTGAACTAAGCATCATCATAGGATATGCAGATGAAAGTTATGGAATACGAAGCTAAAATATCAACATCTCGAACATCAAATAGTATGAAAGGTTAAGCAATCTAAAAGTAGGTATCAATTGAAGTGTAATTTAGAATTATTTATTTTAATTTCTGAATTCTTCCCATTGCAATTTCCATGTGAATCCCACATGTGAACATGAAATAACATCAAATTTTACTCTTCAATAATTTAATTATTTGACAATCCATTTCACTATTTTAAATATTATTTTAATCTCTTTTTTCAAAAATAATTATAAAAGCATGTTATCTATTTATTCATGCACAAGGAAATGTATACAAGTCAAAGGATAGAATTTACCTATCTCTATGTACAATAAAAAACTTCGAGTGTTAGCATATCAACCTGCATCACTTGAACTTGTATCTACAAGGACAATACGAAAATAACTTAGAACTCAAGATAAATATCTAATAACATAGTAGCACAAGACGGATCAAATCGTAATTTCACTATCTTGATATAATCCTAATTTCTCCACAATACTCGTCACTACTATCGAATAACAAATTTATTTAACCAACCTAAATAAACCCTTCAATAATTTAATTATTTGACAATCCATTTCACTATTTTAAATATTATTTTAATCTTTTTTTTCAAAAACAATTATACAAGCATGTTATCTATTTATTCATGCTTAAGGAAATGTATACAAGTCAAAGGATAGAATTTACCCATCTCTATGAACAACAAAAAGCTTCGAGTGTTAGCATATCAACCTGCATCACTTGAACTCATATCTACAAGTACAATACGAAAATAACTTAGAACTCAAGATAAATATCTAATAACATACTAGCACAAGACGAATCAAATTGTGATCTCGCTATCTTGATATAATCCCAATTTCTCCACCACACCCATCACTACTATTGAATAAAAAATTTATTTAACCAACCTAAATAGAAGGCTAATAAAATAAAATATATACATTGTAACTTTCTTTTGTCTAATAGAACAACAGAGGCATTTTGTTGATACTAGATGCTCGAGCCAATCGTAATTAGTCCAAATTAATAAATTATTTCTTGATATTAATAAATACTTATTTACCAATTGTTACCTTCAATTGGTCGTTGTACAAACAATAATCTCATTAAACGAGGATACTGAAGGGTTGAGGTGCTAGTTGTGGTTTTTCCTCTTATTCTCTCTTGAGGTGTTGATAGCAATAACTGGAAGGAAGGAGTTGCCAACTATTGTTGGCGGGAAAAGAGGAAATAGGGCTGTTGGCATGTCGCTAAGAAAACAGCAAGAAGATCAGATCTGTTGCTGTTGGTTGGAAGGAGAATAAAAAGACAAAGAAAGAAGAGAGCAAGGTGTGTGGAAAGGAGGAGTGTGGCGTGCGACAATTGTTGCATACGTGGAAGAAAAAAAGAGAGAGAAAATAAAAGATTTTCTAATTTGTTTTAAATCAATCAAACCGATTTAACCCATTCAAAATTTGTTTGGCCATAATTTGGCCAAATCAAATCCAAATCAACCATGGTTTAAACCTACGTGATCTTTATCTTTGCACCTACTCAATGAATTCAATCTGAACCTAATTAGACTTTAATTCGAACCTCAAATCTCGTGTTTACCGTTTTGATTTGATTTTTTTTGTCAATTTTAAATTTTTAGCAAAATTTAAATTTGATATATTTTTTTATTTATAAAAATCAATACTTAACACATCAATCTTGGAAGAGTGGTCATTAAATACAACAAGAATTCTACTAGCTATATAATAATTTTTTTTCTTTAGGGGGAGAGGAGGGGGGATCTTTCAGAGTTCGCATTAAGGGAACTCCTAAAACCAGGTCATCAATGGAGTCATTTAAGGTCAAGTTATTAGAAAGATCCTCTGTGGTTAAGTTAATAAAGGATTTAGGTGAAGTCTTGTAGTTTGATATCAAATTCATGAATTTTAGGTAAGGTGGGAGATTTGGGTATTGTTTCCAAAGTTGGCACCACCTTTTTGTAACCTATTTTCTTTTAACTTGACATCAAAAGCTTTTGGTCGTAGAATAGTCTTCATTCTCTAAACTTCTTAAGGTGGTATCCAACCGTTTGGCTGCCCTTTTAACTTGACATCGAGTGCTTGTGATATGTAGGTGTAGAATAGTTTCATTCTCTAAACTTTTCTTACGTCTAAAGTTGTATTTAATCTGTTTGTATGTATAATAGACATCCTCTATTGAAGTAAATGAAAATAAGTATAATTCTATATGAATTTGTGGTCTAAGAAATATAATGAATCAAAGGATTACTTCTTTGAAGGGTAGCTTTGGCGCAACAGTAAAGTTATTGTTGTGTGACCTAGAGAACATGAGTTCGAATCTCGAAAACAATCTCTTGCAAAGCAGGGTAAGACTGCATATAATAGACCCTTCCTCGGTACTCCGTATTGGGGGGACTTTGTGCATCGGACTGCATTTTTTTTTTTTTTAAAGGATTACTTCTTTGCTAGTATTTCAATGTGTGCATAAATTTTCAAATTGTGACTGGTGTTTTTCAATTTTAACTATGATATTTTTAGCCTTGTAAACTTGTAGGACAGTTCATCATTTAAAACTGGAAAATATATTTGATAGGTGGTTTAGCTTGAACACTTCATCAAAAATTTTTTAGCAACTCTTTTCAAAAAAAAAAAAAGGTAAATTGTGCTCATTCGACAAGGTTCATGTCATGAATAATAGTCAAGGGAGACTTCTGTTTCAATCAATTAATTAAACAATATCAGCATTCATTCTTCTAGATAAACAGGGGTTCTCCCTAATATGTTGAGGCCTATATTGATTATCATTTGCAGGGAAATAACTTATAACATTTTTTCTCTAAACATATGATAATGTAACAATCAATGGGAGTTCCAACAATTCATGGAGCTATAGGTATATGAAGGGAAAATCAAAGTTATTTGAAGAATCAATTCTATTTCATATGATACCATTTGGTGCAACATAAAAAATAAACAATTCAAACTCTCAACTCATCGAAGGGTACAATATTATTAAACTGAAACATAATATAATGAGTAAGAGGGATGTTAACCCCTTTTATATATTGTCAATAAGATCATTTTTAAAAAAAGAATGACCTATCATATCCCTAAAAAGCCTATAACAAACATTTTTAGAAATTTAAACAACCTTAAAATTTAAAAAAATATAAATATTTTTAAACTAAAAATTTTAAAGGAAAACTAAATTGATCCTCAAATTTCAGATTGCCTCAGTAATTATGTAGTGTCATATGTAGTTAACGTTATGGGCTCTCCTATATTTACTTATAGTTCTGTTGTGAATTAGGCCAGTAGTTTTGCTATTTTGTTAGAATGGTTAAAACTGCATGAGAGTTTGAACTCTCAAAAATGCATGTTTTAAGCTATTATTTGTACTATTTATATGTTGGCATATTTTTTCTAACATCTCACGTATCACAAACGTAAACTGGTGCAGACTTGCTCTTCTGATAATCAGTTTGTTCTTCATTAATAAATCATAATTTATCCCTTCCCATACAGTATGATGACACGCCTTTAGATGCATTGATGGAACTTGTGCAACAAATTGTAGCATTTCACATGAAGGTATGCATTATACAAGTATCTTCTACTGTTAAGCTTTACTGATCATTTGTTCTAGTTCATTTTTTGTCCTTTGCTGATGTTTGAATGTTCTTATGTTTAGTTTATAGTTTCTTTATGTAGCTTTTGTTAAACTGTTGGGTTTTTTTTTTCTAATAATTACTCGTGCAGCATAATGCTGAGCCAGAAGCTGTAGATCTTCTGATGGAGGTATGCCTGTACTTTTCATTCCTCTTCTCCACTCATTTCTTTTTTTTATATATATTTTTTCCTCTTTTAGGTGGAAGATGTTGACTTGCTAGTTGAGCATGTAGATGCTACAAACTACAAACGAGCATGTCTGTACCTCACAAGTTCATCTAGGTATGATTTATATTCTTTTGTAGTTGTAACATGTGCTATATTGGATCAGTCCTTTTTATGAGAAAGCATATGCTAATTTTCATTTGTTGGCATGAGCATGACAACTTGGTGTGTACTAGTACTTTGCTTAACTCAGTTTCTGGATGAATGTTTGGCACATATGTGATTTAGGAGTTGATTATGATGGATAAAGATGGAGGGCTATATAATACCCAAGCTTACTCTAGTCCCTCTATGTCGGTTGTTAGCTTCATGTCATGTCTAATGCACCTGATTCATGGACAATGAAATGGCATATCCTTGTTTTAATGTGTCGGCAATGTTTCGTAACTTTTGCAAACCAAACTATCTGATCTGATGTTTGATGGCATTTTTCAGCTATCTTCCAAGCCCAGATGATATCCTAGCTTTGGATATAGCATATACAATATATATTAAGTTCAAGGATTATGCAAGTGCATTACGAATTGCACTCTTTCTTGATAACACCCAAGTATGCTCACACCATTCATGCTGTTTTATTCTAATTTTTTGAGTTTTGCTAATGAAATTCTCTTGTGACAGTATGTGAAGCAGATCTACATGTCAACAACTGATCTTCTCCTGAAGAAGCAATTTTCTTATATTATATCTCGTCATGTAAGCCTTGTCATAATAGCTTTCACTGTTGAGGTTAACTCTCAAATGTTTGCTAACATAATTTATACAGTCCTTTGTACATGATACAGCTTATGCTTTATTGGGTCAAGATGATTTTTTATTTGCTCTGTTTAAGAGGAAAATTTTGATTTTTTTTTTGTATTCCTAATTCAACTGGTCCAATATGTGGAATGATGTCATTTTTGAGTAATTTCATCACAGGGTTTAGTTTTGGAACTTGATGAAGATGTAGCTCCAGATTATGATGACAGAGAAGCCCTGCAGGAGATTGTCAATAATGTTAAATTGAGTGAAGGCTACCTTGCTCTTGCCCGAGACATTGAAGTTATGGAACCCAAATCTCCAGAAGACATATATAAGGTGCTATGCTTGGGCATTTTTTAATTCTTCTCTCAAAATATTCTGTTATGAATTCAATATGTTTCTTGTTGTAAAATTATCAAGGATGTTAAATTATTTTCCATTTTTTGTGTTTCTAATCACTGAGAGATTATTGGTGAATATTTATTTATTATGTATTTATTTATTTTATGTTTGGGAGTACACCACTAGATATGGAGGTATCCATTGTTTTGATGATGTCTCTGTCTTCTGATAGAAAATGTATCTCAATCTGGTAATCTTTTGTACATAAGTAGAAATTCTTTGATGGAAGATATGGTATATGATATATCAGATAATTTAAAATAGATATAAAAAATACAAGAAAAGAGCTAAGTGCATTGCAAGCTTGTCTTGTGCATATCTGTGGTAGTATTTATAATATCTGTTTTTTGTTGGTTCCATTATCTTATGCAATGTGTATTTAGATACACCTGATTGATGGCCGTGCAAGCGGTAGTACTAGCATTGATTCAGCAAGACAAAATCTAGCAGCTACTTTTGTTAATGCATTTGTAAATGCAGGATTCGGACAGGTAATTTGGGAATTTCATTTAGGAATTTCTTATGGTGTGATGGAGCATTTGTACAATTTATTTTATTTTATTTTCAGGATAAATTGATGACGGTCCCATCAGAATCTTCAAGTGGATCTTCTGGTACTTGGCTATTCAAGAATAAGGAACATGGGAAGGCCAGTGCGGCAGCAAGCTTGGTATAGTTTTTCTCCTTATTAGTCATCATGTATTTCTGAAGTTGATTTGTCTTTGACTATCCTTACATCACTTTCTAGGGAATGATTCTGTTGTGGGATGTTGACTTTGGACTGTCCCAAATTGACAAATATTTGCATAGTACTGATAACCATGTTGTCGCTGGTGCTCTGTTAGGTGTTGGTATTGTTAACTGTGGTATAAAGAATGACTGTGACCCTGTAAGTTGAGTTTCATTTATGCATAACCAAATATTATGTGCTTGGAGTTGTTTAGCACTTCATATATACAGTAGTTCACTAGGTGGATATGTTACTATTGTGTGCTGCTTGTCTTTCAGGCATTGGCCCTTTTGATTGACTATCTTAACAAAGAGGACACCACCATCTTAATCGGCGCTATACTTGGTCTTGGCATTGCATATGCTGGCTCCCAGAAGGATGAGGTAGATCTCAAGAATGGTTCCTATCAGTGTGGTTTAGTTTCTATGTTATGTTACTGAGATAATTTTGGTTATTCCAGCTTCGGATTCGTCTGTCACAAATTTTGGGGGACCCAAAAACATCTCTGGAGGTTCTCGTGTTTTCTGCTATTAGCCTGGGGCTAGTATATGTTGGTTCTTGCAATGAAGAGATTGCTCAGTCTATCATTTTGGCTTTGATGGAACGATCAGATACTGAATTGGGTGAACCTCTGACTCGACTTCTTCCTGTTGCTCTTGCCCTTTTATATCTTGGAAAACAGGTATAGACAGGGAACCAAATGCCTGTTTGTTATTTCTTGTTCTCTTGATTTTATGTGGTTTGAATTAGTTTTTCTTTGTCATCATAGCTGTGGCATTGTGCTGGATAATTGCACTTAATAATGATATTGAATTAGCACAGGAGATATTTGGTTGCTACCACCATCTTGTTTGATGAACAACTGATCTATATTTTTTTTCATTCAAGGCAGAAAGTTTAGTGCTATATTTCTGCAGTCCTTTGTGAATTCCCTCAATCAGAAGTTGGATTTGCACATGGCTCAATTTGGCATATGTTGATGCATTTCTAGATAATATCAGACTTCCAAGCAAAGGAGGTGCCTTACTAGAGATAATCTTGTTTTTGATGAATTGCCTCGTTATAAGTTGGGGAGATCTATTCATTTTCTTTTGTTAGAAAATTTCTAATTTTGTTAGATAAGTAATAAGTTTGCTAGCTTGCATTAGTCTTGCAACCATAAAATAAACAACAATATTCACACCCCGCCAACTGCATATAACTGTTTAACTGTCAGCTTCAAATTGTAGTTGAAATCTTGCTAGCAAATTTGTTAACCTTTCTTGAAATCAAGGTTTAAAATATCGAGCCGTGCCGGAGTTTCGGTCCTGGACCGGAACGATACAGTTTCGGTACCGTATCGTACCGTGCCGGTATAGTTTCGGTATTTTTAAAATATAAAATATATTAATTAAAATAAAAAATTTAATCTAAATATTTAAAAATAAAAATAAAATTTTTTTGATAATTTTATAGGTTTTAATAAAGCCTATTTAAACTACCTAAATTATAATTTTAAACTATAGCTAGGAGTTAATTATTAAAATCCTAATTAAACCTATAGTTTTAATCAGAAAAAAAAACAAAATCGCGCGATCGCGCGGGGGCGCGATCGCGGCCGGCGCGGAACGATCACCGGGCCCAGCGGCGTCGCCGGCCCCGGGAGGCTCCTCCGGCGGCGTCGCCGGCCCCGGGCGGCGCTTCCGGCGGCGTCGCCGGCCCCGGGCGGCGCCTCCGGCGGCGTCGCCGAAGCCTCGTGACGCCTCCGGAGACGTCGCCGAGGCCGCGCGACGCCTCCGGAGCCGTCGCCGAGCCCGGGCGACGCCTCCGGCGGCGTTCCCGGCCGGATTTCGTGTGCCGGCGCTGTGCCGGTGCCGGTGGCTCGTCGGAACGAAAAATTTCGTGCGTATCGTCCGATACGGCACGAGATTTCAAACCTTGCTTGAAATGACATGGTTATCACTTCCAGGATTCTATCATCAGTTAGATATTTTCCCCCTCATTTTGTGGTTATTATGTTGATGAATTAAATGCCATTTCTGCAGAAGTTTCCAGTTATCTTTTCACTTCCCCTGCAGCTTCAGGGATTCCGATTATGTTTAAACCACCCCTTGAAACTTGTTCTAACAGGATAATGTTGAGGCTACTGCTGAAGTGTCAAAAACATTTAATGAGAAAATCAGGAAATATGCTGACGTCACTTTGCTGTCTTTGGCATATGCTGGAACTGGGAATGTTCTCAAGGTGTTATCTTTAAACATTAACTGCCCCTTTTAATGAAGGTACATAATAGTTTTACCCACCCTGCCTGTCCTACAGGTCCAAAAGCTCCTTGCGTACTGTGCTCAACATCTTGAGAAAGGTGAGAACTATCAGGGTCCTGCTGTCCTTGGAATTGCACTTATTGCAATGGCTGAAGAACTAGGCCTTGAGATGTCTATTCGATCATTGGAGCATCTTTTGCAATATGGAGAGCAAAACATTAGACGGGCAGTGCCCCTGGCACTTGGCCTGCTTTGTATTTCTAATCCCAAGGTATACTATTTTCTTTCTCCAAGACTATTTATTTGACTTGTACTAACTTGATTTAGATGCAAAAGGGAGCATTTAATTAGAAAATTTGTCCCTGGATGCTGTTGTTTGATAATATTCCCTTATAGATGATGATTTTGCTCATATCTTTCTTAATGTATTTTTACAAACTGCTGCGTGATTCATGTTTTGATCAGGTAAATGTCATGGACACACTTAGCAGACTAAGTCATGATACAGACAATGATGTGTCAATGGTATGGCCACTTAAAAGCTTTCTCCTTCCACTGAAGTGAAAAATAAGATGTAGAACCATTTAGTGGCTACCTGATTGATGTTGCTAACTTCCATCTGCAGGCAGCAATTATTTCACTGGGGTTAATAGGTGCAGGGACAAACAATGCTCGGATTGCTGGCATGCTTCGTGGTCTTTCAAGTTATTACTATAAAGAAGCTGGCCACCTCTTTTGTGTAAGCTGTTTTTACCCACCTAATTTTCCTTGGTTCATCTTATGCTTCTTCAGATTACATGAAGGTTCAACGATATGGATGCAGGTTAGAATTGCTCAAGGCCTCGTGCATATGGGGAAGGGTTTACTAACTCTTTCTCCCTATCACTCTGATCGGTTTTTATTATCGCCGTAAGTTCTTTTCTTCCTTTCATTTTCAGTTTCTAATATGTGGCTGAAATGTTCACTACTACTGGTGCAGGACGGCACTTGCTGGACTTGTTACTGTTTTGTATGCTTGCCTGGATTTGAAGTCTATCATCCTGGGGAAATATCATTACATGTTATACATTCTTGTATTAGCCATGCAGGTATAGCTTGGGGACCTTTATTTCTTGTATCATACTACAGTTGTACAAAAGGGATATAGGGTCTGTTTTGATCCTTAGTTTCACTCATTTTGTTCATGCAGCCACGAATGCTGATGACTGTGGATGAGAATCTGAAGCCCATTTCTGTTCCTGTACGGGTTGGTCAGGCTGTTGACGTGGTGGGTCAGGCAGGTCGACCTAAAACAATAACAGGTTTCCAGACACATTCTACACCCGTCTTGCTTGCTGCTGGAGACCGTGCCGAACTAGCTACTGAAAAGTATAAATTTGATAACCCTAAGTCCTCTGCCCTTAAATCACATTAATTAGGATTTATCAATGCGATACTGGAAATATTATGCAGATACATTCCACTCTCGCCGGTGCTGGAAGGGTTTGTAATCCTGAAAGAGAACCCAGAGTATCGGGATGATCACTAAGCTACTTCCAAGTATAAAATCCCTGATTTTTATTGTCGACACATGGATGATCACGCAAATAATTAGTGCCATGTTGATAGTAGAATGAAGATGAAAGCCTACTTTTGGGAATGTAGACGAGCTCAGCAAACTGTATGTTAGACGTTGAATGCGCTATTTTTCTCTGATCATGCCCGTGACCAGCCTTGTTGCCAAGAAACCATGTTATTCACTTTGATGTCAATTTCTAGTGGTAGTTCTTTTGTCACTGCTAATTAGTGATATGGACTCATCTGTTTTTTTTTTTCTGTTTTGTAATTGTAGAATTCGATTTAAAGTATGAGATCATTATGCTACTACTCTCGTAATTCTTAGTTAATGAAAATAAGGAAATTATGCTTTTCAAGTTTTTAACATTTTTCTTTAGTTGATTTTGGTTAGAGCTACGTTGAAAAAAATGACGACCAAGATTTTTAACAAGCCATGTGCATGTAGTAACCGGAATAGTTTTAAGATTCCGAGTATTCAAATTGATTCGATTGGGCGGATCGAGGCAAGTAAATAAAATTCGAAATCAATGTGGATTAGTTATGCTTCAATTCATGACTGACCATTTTCAAAGTTGAAATTGGTGTATATTTCAAACGTCAAAAGTAGCATCCACTATTAAAAAAAACGTGGGCAAAAATTAACACGTTTTTTGTATGATTATCGAAACCACGTTTATGTTGTAGAAATATTAAAAGGGCGTTGTTATCTCTATTGTATAGTCAATTGTTTAGTGTTTTTGTTGCCCGTTTATAATCAAAAGGATGCTCTCTCACGAAGGTTCGGTGGAAATTTATGATTTTTTTAAAAAAAAAGAGGTTTGCTTACTAGCTTGATGCTTTATATGGTTTAGGATTTTAAATTGTCCCAATGATATCATTTTAGGGTTTATAAATTCCAAAACACCTATATGGGCCTAGGCTGTTTAGGAGTCAAAGATTAATACATTTTACATAAGATCTAACTGTATTATTGGTTATATGAATCTAAATTGTTCAGGTGTCAAAAATTAATATATCTTACAATTCTATAGGATCTAATCGTAATTTTTTTTTATAATTCAGATGTTCAGATTTAACTAATTCTAAAGGTGGATGATCGTCCCTTTGGTTTGCCCACCAGCCAAATCCGGAAATATAAGTGGATCCTTGTCCAATAGTCAATGTCCAAGGTTTTTCATTCCACTAGAAGAAATTATCGTACAATGCTAATTTTATTATATCATAATTAGAATTCGAACCTTTAGTTAATCTCCTAAGCGCCTTGTTGCTACACTATGCCAGGGATCTAACCGTATTATTAGATTGCCCAAATGTGTATCCTAAGTTGCTTAGGTTTATGTAACAGTTCTAAATAAAGTTATTTTGTGGATCAAAACGGCTCATGATGTTTGGCCAAGCACTACAACTTGTTCCTTGCACCTTGGGGAGTTGTGAGAAGCATTTATTTTCAAATTCTGAGCAATGTAGCACTATATAGTGGGTTTTAAACAAAACTACTGCATGAACTTAAACCGATATGGATATTTGCACTATATAGTGGGTTTAAACAAAACTACTGCTTGAACTTAAACTGATATGGATATTTGTAAATCATTGTATTGTGTTATTTGGACCCTAGGGAGTTGTAAGAAGACATAATCATCTTCCCCACCTAATCAGTTGTAAGACATATAATATTCTATCCAAAAATACTACATGGATCCATATTACTCTTGATGCTTGGCAAAATACTACATTTGTGCTCCATAGATCCATAGAATTATAATTTGTATTGTTCTTCCACCGCCTATCAATCCTTATAATAGTTTTGTCTAAAATTATTATAGAAATCTAAACTTCTCTAGATGCTTGGCATAGCACTATATTATATGCCCAGACTCGAAGGAGTATATGATATTCATTATTCTTCCAACCCGATCAGTATCAGTCCATGTTGTAATTTATCCAAAACTGCTACATAAACCATGAAGTTAGAGCACTCAGGATGCTTGGCCTGTGTACCCTAGACCCTAGAGAGTAATAATATGCATTCATCTATCGCTTCTGAGTAAATATTACATCACATATCAGTTTTGATCGAAATAACTACATGAATCAAGATTTATCTGGATGCACATCTCAACACTAGATTGTGTTCCCTGCACACTAGGAAGTTGTAACATTCATTCACATTCTACTCCTAAACAGTAATTTAGCTTTGGGAAAATTGCTACATGCACTATAAAAATATAGGATGTTAGCAACGAAAATCAGTGACGAAAACTTTTTGTAGCAAATTGACGATAAAATTAGCGATGAAATATTATTTCGTCGTAAATTTATAATGAATTTTACGACGAAAATAATTTAGTTGTGGAAGTAACAATGTAATAATTTGCATCGTGAAAATCATCGCAAAATTAACGTTTGTCATAAAAATCATCGTAAATTGGCAACGATTTACCGATTCGTCACTAATTTGGCGACGAATAAATTATTCATTACCAAATTGACAACGAATAAATTACTCATCGCCAAATTGGCAATGAATTACGGATTCGTCACTAATTTGGTGATTCATCATCAATTTGGTAACAAATTGGCGATGCCATGCGGATTCGTCGCTATTTTACGATGAATAAGGATTCGTCGTCAAAAATTTTAACTTAACCCACCGCCCGCGACTTTCCCTTTCTCCTTCGCGATTTTCTCTCCCAAAATGCGATTTTCACTCCTCACTGACCCCGATCTCGATCCCTAAGCCCTAAATCCCTCCGACTTTCTCCTCGCCGATCCCTCCGGCGATTGCGACGGCGATGGCGACGAGCTAGGCGATAGTACAACGCGGTAAAATCTCCTCCTTTCCCTCTTCTTTCCCTCTCTTCCACTGCCGACACTCGATTTGGCCAGCCGAGCGCCGCTTAGGCCGTTGGTCGACCATTAGGCGTCGATTAGGTCACTACCCGACCATCAATCGCGACTTAGGCCGTTGGCCGACTGTTGGGCGGCGATTAGATCGCTGCATGGCAGTCGACCGTCAGCCGCTTCAACCACTGGTTGGCAGCCGACCGTGACTCCGACCATTGGGTGGCCGTCGGGTGCCGATTAGGCCGCTACCCCGATCGCCGAGCTCTGATTAGGCCGTCGACTGATCGCTGACCGTGGCTTAAGTCGCTGGTCGATCGTCGCATCTTAGGCATATGGCCAGTCGTTGGCCACGTCTTAGGCCGCTGGCCGACGCTTGATTTAGTTGGTCGACGTTCGATTTCACTGTCGGTGCCCGATTTGACTGGTCGGCTGCCGCTTAGGTCACTGTCGGCGCCCAATTTGGCATAGGCCGTTGGCCGGTCGTCAACTTAGGCCGCGAGCTGACCCCCGCTTAGGCCGCCAGGCGCCGATTAGTTTTATGTTTGATTTATTAAATTATGATGTTCATTTATAAATATTATTTTATAACTTAAGAATCATATGATTTTGTAAGATAATTTTATTTAGTTTTCAATATAATTTTATTCATTGTCTTTGTTAGATAATATAACTTTGTAATTTTGTTTGTGCAGGTCCCATTTTGAGGTGTGCTTTAAGTCTTCGGATACACTTGATTTTGTTCATCTGTTTTAGGTATAATTTTACTTATTGTTATAAAAATTTAGTATGATTGACTTATGTTATGGTTGTTAATGAGGTAGTAATAGCTTTTATATGTAATAGTTTTGTTTAATAAATTAATAAATTGAAAATAGAAAAAATGCAGAAAGAAAGGAGTTTGATGTATAAAAAGAACAAACCTAAACGTAGAGGTTTAACTGATGAGTTTATTGTTGGGTTGGAATAAATTTTTGGATTTTGCTTCTACTAATGTTGAGTTTATGGATGGAAATAAGATAAGATGTCCTTATAGAAAATGTCACAATGGTAAATTTTTACAGTCTGACAAAGTTCATGAACATCTTTGTAGATTTGATTTTACCCCAAATTATTATAATTGGACATGTCATGGTGAACCATTTATATCTGATGAGAATTATGGACAAAACATACAAGTCTCAATTAGTGGTGATCAAAGTTATTATAATCAATTAAATCCATATCAGAGGATGATAATTGATGTAGGAGGTCATAATTTCTTTCCTGAACTGAGTTTTACAAGTTCTAGTTGTCCTCCAACAGATGAACAAATATTTACTACTTATACATCACCATTGGAGGGGGTAGAAGAACAAAGTGTTCATGAAAATGTGAATAATGAGGTATATCTCAAATTTCAAGAAATATTGAGTACTGCAGATGAACCTGTGTGGGCTGGTTGTGACAGTCACACTAAATTATCTCTCACCACAAGACTATTGAATGTCAAGGCAGAGCATAATGTGTCTGAAGATTGTTTTAATGATTTTGTTCAAGTTATTGGAGAGGTACTTCCGCGTGATCACATAATGCCTAATGATTTTTACAGTATGAAAAAACTTGTGAAAGACTTAGGTCTTCCGGTGGAAAGGATTGATGCTTGCAGAGATGGTTGTATGATATATTGGAGAGAAGATCAAGATGCAGATGTGTGTAAATTCTATAATCAAGCTAGGTACAAGAGAATCAATAAGAGTCAACAACGACGTAAAACATACAGTCAGTTATTTTATTTGCCTTTAACTCCTAGGTTACAAAGACTCTATGCATCAGAAGCCACTGCTGAACACATGACTTGGCATGCAAATCATCAAACAGAAGAGGGTCTAATGTGTCATCCATCAGATGCAGAGGCATGAAAAAATTTTGATAGAACATATCCTGAATTTGTGAAGGAAACTCAGAATATAAGATTAGGTCTCTGTGCTGATGGATTTGCTCCATTTGACAAATCAGGAAGAAATTATTCTTGTTGGCCAGTTATATTAACTCCGTATAATCTTCCACCTGGGATGTGTATGAAAACACCGTATATATTTTTAACATTGGTTGTGCCTGACCCGTAAAATTCTGAAAAAGTTAATTGATGTTTATATGCAACCACTGATTGCAGAGCTGAAACAATTATGGGATGATGGTTTTCCTACATATGATGTTCATACTAATCAGATGTTTGTAATGAAGGTTGCACTTCTTTGGACGATAAATGACTTTCCAGCTTATGACATGTTATCAGGATGGAGTACTGCTGGAATTTTAGGATGCCCAATATGTATGGAGAGATCAAAATCATTCAGATTGAAACATGGGAGGAAGCCGAGTTATTTTGATTGTCATAGATAATTTTTACCACCAAATCATAAATTCAGAAGGAATAAAGAAGAATTCACTAAAAATAGAGTTGAAAGAACACCTCCACCATTGAGATTAACAGGTCAACAGATTTGGTACAGAGTCCTTAACTTTTCATCTGTTATTGAAGATCCACATGGTACAACTTATGAATATGGAAGTACACATAAATGGACTAAACGGAGTATATTTTAGGATTTACCGTATTGGTACAGTCATTTGATTCATCATAATCTAGATGTAATGCATATTGAGAAGAATATTTTTGATAATCTGATAAATACAGTCATGGATATCCCTGAAAAAATAAAAGATAATCTGAATGCAAGAAAAGATATGCGACTCCTTTGTAAAAGACCCACTCTTGATGTCGATGAAAATAGTAGGGGACCAAAGCCAAAGGTAATTTATACATTAAATAGGGATCAGAGATGTGTTGTTTGTGAATGGTTAAAATCTTTAAAATTTTCAAGATGGTTATGTCTCTAATATTGGAAGATGTGTTGATTTAAAGGAATGCAAATTAATTGGTTTGAAAAGTCATGACTGTCATATATTCATGGAAAGACTTATTCCTATTGCATTTAAGGAACTTTTATCAAATTTTATCTGGGGTGCAATTTCAAAGTTAAGCATTTTTCTTCATGATATTTGCTCAACAGTTTTGAGACATTCACACATGGAGACTTTAGAGAGAGATATTTCAATCATTTTGTGCAATTTAGAAAGGATATTTCCACCTTTATTTTTTGATTCTATGGAACATCTTTTGGTTCATTTGTCATATGAGGCCAAAGTTGGAGGTCCTGTCCATTTTCGATGGATGTATCCATTTGAAAGGTAAAATTTTAAATTTCAATTAATGGATAAATATTTATTAATCTTATTATATATTTTTGATATCTAATATAATTTCTTATATGATAAATAGATTTCTATATCATTTGAAGAAAAAAGTAAAAAATAAAGCACATGTTGAAGCCTCTATTGTTAATGCATACATTGTAGAGGAAGTAACAACTTTTGCATCATATTATTTTGAGCCTCACGTTAAGAGCAAAAGGTGGAGACCAGGAAGAAATGATGAGGGCCCTATTGATCCAAATTTGAACTCATTTTTAAATTTTTAACTATCTTGGTCGACCAAGTGGACAATGTAAGCAGAGATATTTAACTGGTCAAGAAATGACGTGCAACCCAGACATATATTTTACTGAATTATCCAGAAGTCACGTCATATTTTGAGTTAGTATATATTTTATATTTTTTTAATTTCTTATATCATAAATTTTTTGTGTTATAATTAATTTTTTTTGAAGGATTTTTCAACACTTATATTCTGAAATGTCGGCACAAGACTTTGATCGATTTTGTGATGAAGAATTTGCACCGTGGTTCAAATCATATGTAAGTAGTCAATCTAAATTGTACTATGATTTATACATATGCAAACTTTTAAACATATTTATTTGATTTTAGGTTCATGATAATCAAGCTCACCTTGAGCAGGAATTTCTATTTCATCTTTCTTGGGGTCCAAAAGCATTGGTATGCACTTGGCCAACATATTTCATAAACGGATATAATTTTCATACTCAAGAATATGGAATGGAAAAGAGTACAATGAATAGTGAGGTATGTGTTCAGTCATCAGATCATGATAGAGGTGCAAGCAATGATTTTTATGGTTTGCTCGATGAAATTATAGAGGTAGAATACCCCGGACCAGAAATGCGAGTTATTTTATTTATGTGTCGCTGGTTTGACCCTGTTAGAGGAATGAAGGTGCATCCACACTATAATTTGGTTGAAATAAATCATAAGAGATTTTATAAAAGATATGAACCATTTGTGTTGGCACAACAAGCTATTCAGGTATTCTATGCTTCGTATCCTAGTTTGAAACGTGACAAAAATGATTGGTGGGTTGTTTGTAAAACTAAAGCATAGAAAAAGATTGAGGAACGTTGGAAAGACATTGCATATCAACAAGAGGAAGTTAGGAACACATTTCAGATAGAAGAATATATTATTTCAACATTACGAGATCCCAGCGGAGTAGTAATAAATGTGGATGCAAGTGAAATTAATGAGAATGAATCTACGACGACGATGACGACGACGATGACGACGATGAGAATGCCAATGAAAATGAGGACTTTGATGTTATTATATAAAAAAATGAGGAGATCTTTTAAAAATGGTAATGTATTTTTTATGAGTAATTTAGTTTTAATCTGCATATTTATATGACTTGTTGCTTACTTAATTATTTATATACTGTCTTATTGTTAAATATTTATAATTAACTATTAATGCACTGTATTTTTTCTTATAGGTCATTACAGGTGATATTATTTACGTGTTTAGTTTTGCACCTGCTTTCATCTTAGCAAATATGGTAAGTTTTTTCATATTCCTCATTATGTAATAAATATTTATTATTTTATCTCATAACAATTTTGGTTGACAGTTTCGATGAGGTGGTCATAGACGGAGTACTCCTGGCCAGTCTGCTTCAGCACCTGGCACTGCAGGACCATCGCATGCACCTTCGCTAGATTCGTCGCCATTGCAGTCTCCAGACCCTTTTCCCAGACAGTCCGCTACTCGAGTTGCAAGATATTCGAGAGTTTATAGTCCCTCATGGAGATTCGTAAGTATTTAATAATTTAGTATTCATGATTCTATCTAAAAATAAGTTCCTATACTTTTTAATTATATATTTTCCTACGTCATAATGGTTATCTTATCAATTTTTTAGATATTCAGATTTTATCTTATTTAGTTTATTTAATAATGTTTATTTGGAATTTTATGATAGATTTTAAAATTCTATACGTGTTATTCGTGAAATCAATAAAATTATGAATAACCATTGGGGAGGGGCTTCTATGACCTATACCAGCACTCCAAGCACCCACAAAAGAATTATGGTGGAACAAATTTAAGGTATATGTTTCCTTCAGTTGATATATCAAATTAAAATAATATATATAATCATTTATTATTTTTTTCAATTTTAGCGGGCATTCAATTGGGATCCATCTGAAGAATTGGAAATCAAGTGATTTTTTAAAAAAATATGGGGATCACATTCAGCATGTTCTAAATCATGCCAAGACAAGGGGGAAAAAGCCACCGTGCATCACCGATGAAAATTGGACTAGGATCCTCGATTTTTGAGAAATCGAGGAAAGTAAACAAAGGAGTCACCAGAATAAGGCAAATCAAACATTTAATTTTGGAGACTCATCTGCAACATATGTGGGAGGCTCCATCAACATTGAGGAACATACACGCAGATTGGTAAATTTTTTATAAACACTATGTTACTAATTAAATTTAAACTATTATATTATTTCTAACAATGCATTTTTAGGCTAAGAAAATGGGGAAGGAGCCACTTTTTATTGAGACTTTTACCCACACATTTCAAAAGAAAGATAAGACTTGGAGTGGGATAGAGCTAGAGCTATGAAGGTTTAGATTTTAATTTTTAACTTATTTGGATTCTAATAGTTATGTACCTTCTCTAACTTATTAAATGTATTTGTATTCCAATACAAGAAAAATATGATGAGCTAGAGCTAGCACAGAGAAGTTCAAGTGCTAGTGATAATAATGATAGATCTGAGCCCTCTATTGGGAATGATTTGAATATCTGGTTGGAGGCGAGTGGAGGATCCAAGGGGGGAGGATATTGGGAATGGGTTCTTCTGAGCAAAACTCATCGAGTTGTTAGCACATTTTCTTCCACCCCACCAGCAGTAAGGGCACAGATAGAAAGCCTAACAAAAAAGTTTCTAATTTGAAAGACATAATTTTGCAAAGGGATGAAGAGATGCGAGAAATGTGTCGACAACAGGATTTCATCATGCGACATCTTTAGTTAGGCTCCGCTCCAAGTCAGATTCCTCCTGGTTCTGGTGATGACGGTGATGATGATGATTCTTCATAAGCTTAGTTGTGTATCATTTTGATTTTTCTCACAATTAGTATTGCTTTACATTTTTTTCATTTGTAAATCTTTTATTTTTTTATTGATTAACATTGTTATTTTATTTCGAACAGGATTGGTGAAATCAAGCATGGAGGTGAAGTAAGTAATTATATATTATAATTAATTTGTATAAAATAATATTTTTTTTGTTTTGTTTGCTAATGTAGGAAAAGAAAAAGAAGCTTGGATGGAGAAGAAAATGAAATAGAAAGTATTTTCCGAGACCGATATCGTGGACGATGATACTTTTTGTTTCTTGTTGTTTTGAGACTTCATTAGTTGTTTTGATACTTTGTTGTATGTTTTGAGACTTTGTTAGATGTTTTGAGGATGATGTGTTGGATATTGATGTGAATGTTTGATAAACATTTATTTTATTCAGGATGATGCGTTTGTATTGATATTATTGTTTCATTGATGTTAATGTTTTATTAGTTGTTGTTATTAATATGTTGTTTGTTTGTTAGGATGTGTGTGTTTGTTAGGATGTGATTGGTTAATTGGATATGTTGGTTGGTTATGATTTATGTAAAGAATGGAATGAAATGAAGTGGTTGTGATATATGTAAACAAGATTCATACTAGAATAGAATGAAATGAAGCTGTAGGAAATTTTAACGGTTTGCGACGAAAATAGTTTCATCGTAAAAGTATCATAATTTACTGTGCTATCGAAACATTAGCGACGAAAATAATTTTTGTTACCTTTTCGTTGTCAATTTGATGACGAAAACACTGTTCGTCGCCAAATATCTCTATTTTTCTGTAGCCTCTCTATTGCAACGAAATCAGTTTTCATCGCGACATTGGCGACGAAAATAAATATTCGTCGTAATAATTACAACGAAACTAAATTTTCATCGCAAGTAGCAAATAGTGAATTTTGCGATAAAAATATTTTTATCGCAAATAGCGACGAATTTGACGACGAAAAATTTATTCGTCGCAAAATTAGTAACGAATCAATATTTTTATCGCAGAATTTTGTGACGAGCTATTAGTCACGAAAAAATTTTCGTCGCAAAATTTGTTGCTGAATGATTTTGTGATAATTTTTTTTTGTTGTTGTCATAAAATTCATCATAAATTGCCTTTATTTTTGTAGGTTTCTCAAGGCAATTTACCATGCCTTTTTAGAGGGTAAGGGTTCGAATCTTGGCAAAGCCAGGCAATACCCTTTTGCGTCGTGACCAACTGTAGTTTCTCGATTTACCTCCTCATAAATGGTCGTGGGGCCGATTGTGTGGCGCCGCTAAGATGGCGGATTCCACCTTTTTGCGGAAGAAATATGTTCAGAAGAAATGGAAATGGATGATGAAAAAGAATATAGAATATATTTTATATTGTTTTCATTTTTCCATCTCAATTTTTTTTACTATGATGGTTGCTTTATAATACCTATGCCTTTAATTTTTAGTTTACTATTATGATGCCTTGAATACTTATTTAAAAGAGCCTGTTAATTAAATGATAACCTTTATTATAAAAACCTCGATCAAAAGGAGTGGATTCTTTTAAAAATATTTAATTGGTAGCTATAATAAGCATCTAATTAACCTTTATTTTATTATCATTATTCAAGTCTTAGCCAAGCCATATTAAAATGAATGACTCTCTAATAACATGGCCATGAGAGGGGGACTATTTCTTCATAGATCATTTTTCAAAGAAAAACAAATAGCATCATCTATAAGAATGTATTTTTAATTTTTAATAAAACTATCAGTCCATATCTATTTTCATTTTTATTATATAGATAAAATGTGGATAAATATACGTAATAGTGAAGTCAGGAAGATGCAAGACGAAGAAGCGAATCTAGAGAAAATTTTGAAAGTGCACATGGAAATGCAGAGAAGTCCAAGCTAAGCCAAGGAGGAGAGAAGCTATGCGAGTGCAAGTTTAGGTGTCCACCATAATAATAATATGCGCGCGTACGTCAGGGAATCTTTCTGTCGCCTCGTGAGCGCGTGCCATGTGGAGGAGTTGACCCAACAAATGCTCGTGCAAATTTCGACACTTGTGAACTGCGAAGCTGTCGCAAATCCCCGACAGTCAACGCGGTTTCCTCTGCAAACGCAAACTCGAAACCCTCTTCCCATGCAAAGATCTACTAATTGCCACTAGATCTAATCAAGATCTAGTTATATATGACAATATCCAGCAGTGCTGTCCCGTCCTCTGTGTTCACAAAGTCAACTTTGAATTTGTGGTTATATTTTTGTTAGACGAAAATCAAAAGGCCTATCATTATTTACTAAAACAACTTATGGATGCCCCTTTTTCAAAAATATCAAATGGATATTCCATTTAATAAAGTTAAGGGTCCAAAATACTATCTTGTTTAAAAATTTTATATTTTTGAATAGGATTAGTGTTTAAGATTTGAGATTCAACCTACTATATTGCTTATTTTCACCTTACAAATTTCCTACCATATTCCTTCCTTTTTCGATTTAGGTTTAACTTTTCCTTGCAATGTAGGATTTATTTTTTTTTCTATATATACAGCTAAAAATACTATATGTCTTTCTGTTTTATCAGTAACAAAATCCATTTTCACAAATTTTTTAATGATCTTATTTGTATAATAATTTTTTTTATTCTCGTTATCTTATTTCAAAGATAGGCTTTCTTGTTATAAACTTTGATGAGTTCAGTTTCTTGTGTTTTATTTTGTTGTTAGTGAATTCTTAGATGAGTTAAACGAAAAGGACTCCATGACATCTACTACATTTCAAATGAGTATTATCTGATCACGATCGATTGTGTAGAATGTTAGTGCAATTGACTCTTGGTCTAGGTTTATCAAGTTGACTTATAAGCTTGAGTTGATTCAAGTTGAAATTTTGATATTTGATCAATATATTAGTTGGCATAAGAAAAAAAGCCAAAGTGAGTCACGATTGACCTAATACTTAGCGACCGATCGGAAGTTCAACAGAGAGTTCACATGAAGTGTGAAGTCCTAGTAGGTCAAGGTTGACTGCATGCTAAGCAATAAGGAAGTCTCGACAAGTCAAGATTAACGAGATACTAGGCAATGAAAAGTCTTGACAAGTCAAGATTGATTGGACATCGGATAAAGGAAATTCTAGTAGATTGAGATCAACTAGATACTGGAAAGATGACAATTAAACTTTGGTAAGGCTAAAACAGGAGTATTAGTTGATTGATAGAGTATATCGATTAACTAATAATTGTAAAACTCCAAAAATACGATTGTTGCAGTACTGCTACAATATTGATATAGTACTGTTATAGTAACGATGACTAGATCGTGTGCAGTGATTTAATTTGCTACAATAAATTGTTACAGTAACGGTCAACTAGGAACCAAACAAAAGCACATTAATTTAACCATGAGATTCGACTGATTAAGCAATAGTCGATTGATGGTAAAGAGCAGTCGACTGATGCTTAGATGGATGGAGTCGTCAAACTAACAGGTCAGAGTAATGTTCGAATCTATAGTATATCAATTAATTGATGGATAAGATCAGCCGACTGATTAGTGGAAATCAACCTCGACTTAAAGGCTATAAAAGAAGGCTTTCGAGAAAATTTTTAGTGCCAACTCTTGAGGGGTTAGAAGCGAAGTGTTACTGCATTTTCTACTATCAAGAGACAATCCAAAGTGACAAATAGCAAACCAAAGCAATGTTCAATAGTAAAGTTGTATCTTTCATTTGTGTTTGTGTATTTGTTTGGTATTTCATTTTATATTGCTTTGTAATAACAGATGTTGTAAGAGACTTCTTCATCTCCAGAAGGTATCTGAGAAAGAGAAAGATAGTGCATGATAATAAATTGCTAAGACTAGATCTTGGAGTAGTCACCTTGGGAGACGACTAACCAAGTAAAATCGATTTGTTGTGCATATGTTTACATTGTTTTGTTGCTTATTAACCTTTGTAAATGAGCACAAGATCGAGAAGAAGCGATCGAAGTTATTCACCCCCTCCCTCTCTAGCTCACACAGGTTCTAACGCTAGCAGGTAGCTGCTACAAGTTGTAGCAGATGGTTGCTAGCTTCTATAAAATCCCATTATTTTATGTTAGTTTTGTTTATTAGAGAATGATAACATGATTAAAGTAATATTTCAATGAGCAAAACAAACAAAAAAAGATTTCATGACACCCACTACATTTCAAATTAACATAATCTGATCAGGATCAATCGTGTAGAAGCTAGTAGGTAGCTGTTATAACATGTAGCAATTGGTTATTAGCTTCTACAAAGTACTATTATCTTATGTTAATTTTACTTATTGGAGAGTGATAACATGGCCAAAATAATATTTCAATTAGCAAAACAAACGAATGAAGCTTCATAACATACACTACATTTCAAATGAACATTATCTGATAAAGATCGACTGTATAGAAGCTAATAGGTAGCTACTACAATGTGTAACAGTTGGTTACTAGTTTCTATAACAGTGTCATTAGCTTATATTAATTTTACTTATTAAAGAGTGATAACTTAGTTAAAATAATATTTCAATGAGAAAAGTAAATAAAGGGGACTACATGACACCCACTACAATTCAAATGAATATTTTCTGTTCACAATCGATCATGTAGAAGCTAGCAGATAGTTGCTACAATATATAGTAGTTAGTTGCTATCTTCTACAACAGTGTTATTATCTTACATTGCTTTTGCCTATTAGAGAGTGATAACATAGTTAAAATAAAATTTCAATGAGCAAAATAAACGAATGAAACTTCATGACACCCACTACAATGTATAACAACTGGTTGTTAGCTTCTACAAAGTAAAGCATTTGGCTATGATTCAAACCTTAAACATTAAACCCGGTCTAGAAATACAAAATTTTTGAACCAGATCTACATCAAGCATATTTTGGGTCACACTTTAAATAGAGCACTCATTTTGACTTTAATTGGAAAAGAGACGTCCATATGACGTTTTGACAAATGATGCGTGCTACTTTGATTTTTATCCATTTTGTTTTTGTCTCACATGCAGGGCTTTAATTTGATAAAGTTTATTTATATTTATTTAATTATAAAAATATATAAAATAAATAAATTTGAATATTAATAAGTTTGGTTTAGTAATGTTTATGAACAATATTAATAATAATATTCATGAATAATTTATAACTAAATTTATTTATATAAAATTTAACTATAAAAAAATATATATATATATATATATATTTATGAATAATTTTATAGATTTTTTTCTTTTCAAATCTAGTATTTATTTATAATATATTAAAAAAATAGTATGAATTTCATGAATAGATAGTTTCAAGAAGTCCGATTATAAGTAATAAACAAGTTCCAACACTGTTAAATTTGACTTGGCTGATCTAGCTAGTTTACATTTCTGATGTGAGGCCGGCTTGATAGATTTTGATGACGCAAATATTGCATCATAATACATCATAATTATTAATAATTACAATACGTACGTGTGGTATATTTCCAGAGAGGTGTGTATGGAGGAGTGCAGTGTTCAGCATGGAGCTAGCCTGCACTATCTATCTTGTGGATTCTTGGGTATTATTATGATGATGAGGAAGACAGAGTTCTCATGATGTCTTTCTTGTTGGCCATCATTGTCGTCGACTATGCTATGATAATATATATATACTTGTAATTTATAGCCCCTTCTGTTTACTATTTTGTCCACATCTCTCCCACAAACCATGCAGCTGTTGCTAGTTTGAATTTTGATTCCACCACTTTATATCCTTCACTCAGACCTTGTTTCCTAGACAAGGAAATGGAAACAATGGAGCGAAAAGAAAGAAAGAAAGAAAGAAAGCCCTTCTCAAGTTCCACGTTTCAAGTCTCCCGGCCTTTGAGCTAGCTACTTGCATTAATATTGTACTTAATTAAGGGCCCATGGTTTGCCAATATGGCACATGAGTGTGTGACTTTCTTTTAAGTCAAGGCCAACTTTCAATCTTTCTTTACTCCAAAGAAACAGTGGGATTTTAGTTTCTGTTTACTTTAGGTTTTCAAGCTCTCATTTTTATAAAGGAGAGGGATTCTTGGCAGCACTAAGCAAAGGATATATATACTAATTAACTAAACTTCTTTTCTTTCACAAGAACATGATTGTTTGTTTTTTGTTTGTTTGTTTGCATCATTAATTTGCTTTGGCTAGTTGAGCTAGTCCAAGTAATAATAACTAAATCGATAGCCAAAATGATTATTTGACTCGTTAAACAAAGCATTATCCCTTGTCCTCTCCGAGGACAAGTGATGAACAAAAGAATTTGCAAAACAACTCACTTATCTTTCTTTAATGCCCCTTTAAGACATTCTTAGACAAAGGGAATTTAGATGCAATTTTCTTTTCTCCTTTTCAGATGTTAAACTAATTGAGGCCCTTGATTAATGTTTAAGCTTTACATGGATGCATGATATATATAGACATAAAATGATCAAGTCATGGAAGAAATTAATAAACAATTACATGACTTAACTTTGCTGACAAGTATAATAATGGTGAAGTACTCCCATAATTACTTACAAAAGAATGTAATGATAGCTGCAAAGTTCTGAAAGAAGTGATGACCTATTAATTATACATATAGGAAGGTTCACCTAAGTAATCAGCAAGCGTTGCAAAGAAGGGTTCAATGGCCATTGGTCCATATTATTAAATGGAGTACTGTGAAGTTGCTTATTTTATTAGGATGGAATGTCATTCATTTGAACAGCTTTATTGATGATTATCTCCTTCATAATTATCATGATATCAAGTAGATAAAACCCACAAAAGTACTTTTTTCTTCTTTGAAAAAAAAGATTGGGTAAGCAAGTGTTTACATTATGTACATGCATGTGTGTAATAATGTATAATGAATGTAGAGAAACACATCTCTAGCTAGCAAAACAAGTGATCAATTCTTCTTTGGTATAGAAGAGAAGAGAAGGATAATTTGAGTGAGTGTGCTAACTCTTTGGTATAATTAATGTGATTGGAATCTCAAATAAAAGCTTAGGAAGCTCCCACAAGTGGCACTTGAATATGTTGGAGAGCAATTCTTTCATGTGTAGCCGAACTTCAATACGAGACATGGAGGATTTTTATACGTTGATCTTTAAGATATTGAAAATGAAGAAATTGAGTGTTTTTAAATTTTTTTAAAAAAAAGATGGTTATCATCTGCATACTACAAAACATAAAGGTTTGAACAATAATAACTTGAATTGGCTTGTAGAAGAGCAATCCTTATACTAAAGCCTTAATTGACATTTGACCAACTTGCCTAAATGCGATAACGTTATGTTCCTCAATCTAAACCCACACTGTGGGCAATATACCTAGCTAGGTTCTTGATCATGGACATGTTTCTTGTAGCACTTGTCTATTTATATGGTATAGTTTCTCAATAGGGATTTAAGGATAGATTTTTTTTAATGACCATGGACACTTGATTTTATATGGCATATATATGCAAAAAAAAAAGCTATTGCATTAATAACCAATAATTTCACCAGGGTTTCAACATTGTGATTTAACATATAGATAATGAGGTTCTATGGCAAGAATAATATTTGAATGGGCATTCCTTCAAGCATGTATCCATAAATGGGTTGGGCTAACCCATTTATTTAAGAGCCACATATATGCTGATATGAATGTGTCAAACTCAAATATTCAAAATTACAAGTTCGATCATGTCATAAAAATATAATTAGTTGTGTCAACTTTTGTCATTCTTACTCATGAGGCACTTGAAAATTAAACATGTATAGTAGCTAATCAATGTAAGCAATCTATTATAATAAGTACATTGATTAATTGTTCTTTTTTTAGAGGTTCCTTGTGATTGAAATATCAAATTAATTTTTTATCCTAAATGATCATGAGTTACACTTTAAGTTACATTAATGACACTACAAAATGATGGTTAACTTTTAAAAAATGTGTTTAGAATTTGTTATACAAGAACCTATTGTTACAATTGGGGGAGCAAGAATGGGGTCAACGACCATGAGACTTTTGCTCCAATTGATGGATGAATGAGGATACATATATATTAGCCAAGATTTTCTACCTTGCCCTTTGACTTATTATCGGTTAATAGTGTTGGGTTGTAAGGGTGCAAACATAGTCTCACATCTAAAATACATGGAAAAGAACATGAGGTTAAAAGGATAGAAAGTATCTCCATTGGTATGAGGCCTTTTGGGGAGAGCCCAAGAACAAAGTCATGAGGGTTTAGGTCCAAAGTGGACAATATCATGCTATTGTGGAGATATTTTGATTCCATCGGTACTAACATGTGGTATCAGAGCGAGCCCGCTCTTCACCGGACTAACCGCCGGATGAGCCATGATCCAGATCTAACCATGTGGTTTGAACTTTAAACAAAGAAAGTGGGTGCTCCCATATCTGAATCAAGAGGACCAGACACCAGGTGAGAAGTCCTAGTAGGTCGGGTGGACCGAGGGACAAAAAGTCCTAGTTGCGACTAAGTGGGAAGTCCTAGTAGGTCGGGTGGACCGAGGGACAAAAAGTCCTAGTTGCAACTAGGTGGGAAGTCCTAGTAGGTTGGGTGGACCGAGGGGCAAAAAGTCCTAGCTGCGGCTAGGTGGGAAGTCCTAGTAGGTCGGGTGGATCGAGGAGCAAAAAGTCCTGGTTGGTCGAAGATTCAGACATCAAAAAACAACGTTGAGGGGGGCCTGTGGTTCTTTGTTTGAGGGGGAGATTGTTAGGTTGCAAGGATGCAAACATAGTCCCACATCTAAAGTATATGGAAAAGATCATGAGGTTAAAAGGATGGAAAGTATCTCCATTGGTATGAGGTCTTTTGGGAAGAGCCCAAGAACAAAGCCATGAGGGCTTAGGTCCAAAGTGGACAATATCATGCCATTGTGGAGATATTTTGATTTTATCGGTTTTAACAAATAGAGGAAGAGAGAGAGAGAGAGGGGGAGGAGAGAAAATTTCTTATTTACTTGATCCTTTTATTGTATTTGATTATGGTTACACCAGCCCACCTATTTTTTTAAAAAATAATAATAATAGTTTTTTATTTTATTTTATTGTTTTTAGCCCCACCACAAATAGAGCTATCAAACAGGTCAACCTATGACGGGCCCATCATATGGAGGGGCGAGGCGGGCCGACCCACCAACTTAGCGGGTTGAAAAATCTCTGACCCAACCCAACTCAAGGCGGGCCACGAGTTCGGTGTGCTAACCCACGGGCCTGTTAAAAAATAAAAAAAAATATTAAAATATTAAAAATTTTAAGTTTGAATTATAATTTAAATTGATTAAGTTGAAATTTTTAAGTTTAAATTATAATTTTTAAGCTTGAATTGTAATTTAAATGGATTAACCCCATTAATTCATTGAGTTTTTTATTTTAATTTTAAAATTTAAAATAAATAAATAAACTTTCTCAACCCGTGGGTCGACCCAAGTCTGTCGTGGGCCAACCCACATGCGTCGCGGGCCTAGACGGGCCAACCCATCTGAACCCATCTTAAAATGGGTTGATAAAATTTTAACCCAACTCGTCTAAATTACTTGGCGGAGCGGGCCAACTCGGCGGGCCTAACCCAACTTGACGACTATAACCATAAACCTAAGTTTTCGCATTACCATGCCTACTGCATGGCTGTGTCACATCCCCTGCCGCACGATGCACTGCACAGCTCCTTATCCCTCCTCACAGGCGTTCGGCCATTACTCGATAAGCACAACTGCGCGCGGCCTCCCTTCTCCTTAACAATGCATGATATATACACGACCATCGCCACAACTGCTGCTCCCAGCCCTACCATTGTTGCCTGTTGGGTTGCAAGGGTGCAAACATAATCCCACATCTAAAGCACATGGAAAAGATCATGGGTTTAAAAGGATGGAAAGTATCTCCATTGACATGAGACCTTTTGGGGAGAGTCCAAGAACAAAGTCATGAGGACTTAGGCCCAAAGTGAACAATATCATACTATTGTGGAGATATTTTGATTCCATCAGTACTAACAAGTGGTATCAGAGTGAGACCGCTCTTCATTGGACTAACCGTCGGATGAGCCATGATCCAGATCTAACCATGTGGTTTGAACCTTAAACAAAGAAAGTGGGTGCTCTCGTGTCTGAATCAAGAGGATCAGACACCAAGTGGGAAGTCCTAGTAGGTCGGGTGGACCGAGGGGTAAAAAAGTCCTAACTGTGGCTAGGTGGGA
This sequence comes from Curcuma longa, assembly GCF_044706935.1. Classification (NCBI taxonomy): domain Eukaryota; kingdom Viridiplantae; phylum Streptophyta; class Magnoliopsida; order Zingiberales; family Zingiberaceae; genus Curcuma; species Curcuma longa. The sequence continues at coordinate 11,873,795 of NC_133865.1, forward strand.
AGTCCTAGTAGGTCGGGTGGACCGAGGGGTAAAAAAGTCCTAACTGTGGCTAGGTGGGAAGTCCTAGTAGGTCGGGTGGACCGAGGGCCAAAAAGTCCTGATGGGTCAAGAATTCAGACATCAAAAATGACGTTGATGGGGGTCTGTGGTCCTTTGTTTGAGGGGGGGATTGTTGGGTTGCAAGGGTGCAAACATAGTCCCACATCTAAAGCACATGGAAAAGATCATGAGTTTTAAAGAATGGAAAGTATCTCCATTGGCATGAGGCCTTTTGGGGAGAGCCCAAGAACAAAGCTATGAGGGCTTAGGTCCAAAATTGACAATATGATACTATTGTGGAGATATTTTGATTCCATCAGTGCTAACACTGCCTTCCTCCCTTACCACCACCGTGTCACATTCATTGAATCATTGCTCTCCCTGTTGAGAGTTTTGTCACCGTTACTCTCCCTACCGCAAGCGACATCGACTCCACCTTATCGTTGTGATCACCATCACCAGAACACTACTCGTAGTTGCTATTGGGATTCGTGCAAGTTAGAGGGGTGAATAACTCTGATTGCTTCTCGTCTTGATTGTGGACTCATCGTTTGAATGTGCAATGGAAACTTGAATCAAAATCGACGTCACATGTACAACACCTTAGTTTTGCTTGGTATCTACCTCTTAAGAGGACTAATCTAAGGTCTACTTCAAGTGATCTCCCACCACTATGAACTTCTCCTTTTTGGATATCTTCTGGAGGTGGAGAAGGCTCCTATAACACATTTTTACAAGAACACAACAACAAGACCAAGAATAAGATACAAAGACAAAAGAAATTGAAAATGACTTAACAAGCCTCTTGTTGGTTTAGAAATGCATCAGCACTTTATCCTCAAACCTTCAAGAATTGACACCTTCCCCTCTGCACAAAACTCCCTTTTCTAGAGTTGACATCGGGCTAAAATCCATCTACCAATCGATTGCCCTTATTTACCAATCAAGTATATTGTCATATTGGATGTGACCATTTAAACCTATAGAATGATTTTTTTTTTCTTGACCTATCGATTGTGCCAATTGTTAGCTTTAGGCTAATTGATTCACCAATCGATTCTGAATCATTTTATTCACTGGCCACCATCTGTCAATCGATTGCACCAATAGATTGTCGATTACTTTAGGCTAATCGATCATCAATCGATTCCAAAATATTCTATTCGCGACCACTATCTATCAATCTATTGCTTTAGGCCAATTGATTTACCAATCGATTCTAAAATATTCTATTTACTAGCTATCATCTGTCAATCAATTGCATCAATCAATTCTAAAGTATTTTGTTCGCTGGCCACCATCTGTCAATTGATTGCACTAATCGATTGTCAATCCTAAAGCTTGAATTCTAGGTTGAGGGTTTACCAATCGATTGACCTTACTCGCTAATCCTATTTTAGCCTTTTTAAGGTTAAATTCTCATCTTGCCTGGTATTCGATTGACCTCAGTCTATTAGGACTTCCTCGACCCAATATCAAGTCATTCATGATCTACTGGGACTTCTTGTTACTAAGTATTTAGTCAACCTTGATCTAATGAGACTTTCTCTGCTCAATATCCAATCATTTGTAACCTATTAGGACTTTCTTTCTACCAATCACCAAGTATTCAACCATGATCCACTTCGATTTCTCATCATGCTAATTCCCTATTGGACTTTCGATCACCAAGTGTCCAATCAACTGTGACCCATTTGGATTTCTCTTGCCAACTCTCTGTTGGACTTCAGATCATCAAGTATCTGATCAACTGTAACCCGCTTAGATTTTCCTCTTTGTGCTATGTGTCTGATCCTCCATGACCCACATAGACTTTGTCTGTCTCGTGTCAAGTGTCCAGTCCTCTAAGGTCCACTTGAATTTTTCGTCTCATGTCAAATGTCTGATCTTGAGTGAGAGTTTTATCCATTTGTCTAGCATTGCAAGAGAAATCTCTAGATATTTTAAATATAATGGACTATGTTTCAACTATTAAAACTTTACTTCATACTTTGAGAAAAGAAAGATTTATTCTTCTATTTAGTTATGTGAAAAAAGTTTGTATCAAATATGCCATTAAAATACCTCTCATGGAAGCTTGTTATAAATTTGTTACAAGTTATTTTTGTCAACAAAATGACTCAATCATAGTTGAGCACCACTATCAATTTATTACATTTACTGCTATAATAGATTTTCAAATTGAAGAGCTTAATAGTAGATTCAAGGATGAGACCGTCAAACTTCTTAAGCTTAGTTGTGCTTTGAAATCTAAAAAAAACTTTAAGCTTCTTAATATATTGATCACATCTACCGACTTACTAAGAAATTTTATCCTCTTGATTTCGATGCACAAGTTTTGCACCACTTGAAAATGCAATTGGATCACTATAAATTTGATGTTGTCAACCAAGAAAGATTTTAGAATTTATTTCTGAATTATATCAAAGATTAGTTGAAACAAATAAGTCAAAAATGTTAGTACTGAAGGAATCAAAATATTTTCCTCTTGATTTTGATGCACAAGTTTTGCACCACTTGAAAATGCAATTGGATCACTATAAATTTGATGTTGTCAACCAAGAAAGATTTTAGAATTTATTTCTGAATTATTACAAACATTAGTTGAAACAAATAAGTCAAAAATGTTAGTACTGAAGGAATCAAAATATTTTCATAATGATATGATATTGTCCACTTTGGACCTAAGTTCTCATGATTTTATTCTTGGGTTCAACTCAAAATGTAAAATACCTAAACTTTTAGGGTTTCTTTGTAAATAAGCCTAATTAGGATTAATGGGTTATGGGCTTATTGGATCCTAAACCTACTGCCCGTTAAGAACCCGAACTGCTACGAAATTTTAAAGGCTGGTACGGTGTTCTCCTAAGTCGTGATTTCTCCTTCCTTCTCCCGATTGCGTTCTCTGTTCACACCGTCTTCGCCGACGCCAAGGGTTGCCAACGCAACGTCGGAGCTGGAAGCCAAGGAGGAACGCCGGCGATTGAGGCTTGGGTTGAGGAGCTGCAGATTTCGCCGGAGGAAGCTTGAATCGCGTGTGGGGGGTGGCGCTTGCGGCGATAGATCGCGGAAGGGAAGTCGATAGATCTTGGATCGGGAAGCTCGATTTGGACTTGGCCGGCTGTGCGACTGCGGTTGATTTCGGCCGCAAGCAAGGGGAAGAATCGGAGAAGCAGAAGAAGAAAGTCGATTACTATGATTGGGTTGGTTGGGTTCTCGACAGCCAGAGGAGGAGAAGAACATGAAGGCTGAGTTAGTCTCTGATCTGATCTTGAGCAAGGTTAGGAGGAAGAACCGAGCCCTGATTAGGGATCTCAAGGGTTCATTCTGAGATAAGTTGAGATTTGTTAATCTTGCATGGTCTTGGTTCATGGATTTAGTGAGATGGATATTGGTTTGAACAGGACTGTTGGGTCTCGGTCTTGAGCAGAAAGAAGGAGAAGTGAAGCTATTAGAGCTCAATTGTGTGCTAAGGCTTGTTTAAGAACAGATTTGAGGTAAGTATTATTGTGGTGTTATTGGGAATTAATATAGATTTCCTACCTTAGATGTGGTTTAACCAAACCTTGTTGATTAGTAGCATATGGGTGATGTTTGATTTGTGTGATTCTTATTGTTTGTTAGGTTTTGTTGGATTAATCAGACCTTAGGTTAGGTTTGGTGGAGTTGGTTTAGATTGGGTTTGATCCATTTAGGATTTAAATATGATTAAAAGTTAAGTATAATTTTAGTATGATCTTATTAGTTTGATCATTGTAATTAGGGATATTACTTATCCTTATTGCAGGACCTTGATTTATTGGTCCTATTACTTGGAGTATATTTTCTGGGGGTTCTAGCGTTGACAGACTTCTGATAAGGTGGGTACCCTGTACTTGGTCAATATAGGTTCTCTACAGTGCATGTTTCTTTCGGTTGTTTCCTACCACGTTGAAACGGTTGTTGCTTAGTTTATTTACTCCGTTGACATCTGTTGATACTCGATGCTTGATACTTTTTGTTGACTTTCATGATGATCAGTATTTATACTATCATGTTCACATGTTAGAGACATGGTTCATATCTTATACCGTTGATACTTGACACATGCTGGTTGACCTTAGGATTACCTACCTATTGTTAGAATAAATCTTAACTGTTGTAACCCTAACCGATGATGTCCTTTAGAGATTCATGTTGAACATGCTATATGATTGTAGCTATTACATGTTGGGATGATCACCATTCATTCATAATAGTTATAGTTGTTGTTGTTGGTGGATCTTACCTGCACCGTGTTGAGGTGCCACATAGGTAAGAGGTTTGCACTATAGTTGGGTGCAACCAGGACTGGCTCTATAGCCCTCCTGCCACATTGCCACTCCCCACTTATTTTAGTGGCCAGTTGATGGAGATTGCGCAGTATGTCCTGTCGTGCGCCCCACTTCACTGCCGTGAGAGGAGTGACTGGGGACGACAAGTGCAGACAGTGACGGATATTTTGGTTGCTATGGTTGCTACGTATTTACATGCACCGTTGGTAGGTTGATACATATATTTAGTTTACTTTCATCATATGCTTATGATTGTTGCATTGATATGCTGTGGTTGTTGCATTGTGTGTCATGTCATACATGATACATGTAGACTCTTTTATCTGTTGCACAGCATGACTTGTTCTTGATTACCATGCTGATATACCATGACATATCCCTAATTCATAATACCTGTTGATTATCTATACCTGTTGTACAGTAGGATTTACTCCTATTTTGTTTTGTTGATATACCATGATCCATGCTGATACCTGTTAGCTGTAGTTTATTTCTTACTCAGTCTATTCCTGCTCACTCCAGTTGATTCTTATATTAGTCCTGCTATTGTACTTTACATGCACTTCTTCCTGTACCCACTGAGTATTTAAATGCTCACTACCCAGACCCTGGGGTTGTATTGATTTCTCCCCAGGTAGCAGATAGATTACTTAGAGCTTGGAGAGGTTGCTTGGTCGTATCCATCTCACCTCCGGAGGTTTCTGTTGGTTTGTGTTCAGAGTTTTCGTTATTTCGATATGGTTTATAGTATATTTGGTTATGAATTTGTGGTTTGAGGACATAGACTCTTTTATGGTTTGTTGGAGATGTTTGTCGTTGTTTGGTTGTATTCCTACTTCGTACATATTTCCATTTGTCGTATATTTGATTATCTGTGTTGTGATATGGTTGTATGGCTGTGTAGGCCTTTTATCTTCAGTATTATGTTTTTGTATCGCTTGTGGGACGTGTAGTCCTTATTCCGGCCGTATGTGGCCGCGTATATTTGTCTGTATTTTTAGGGATTGTCATAGTTACTAGGGAGATGCTGTCGAAATTTTTCGAATGACCTTCCCAGGACGTGACATAAAAGGCCTCAACTAATGGAGATATCTTCAATTTTATAAACCTATGATCTTTTCCATGTATTTTCCAATGTGGAGCTTTGATTATATCTCAATAATCCTCCCCTCAAACAAAAGACCACTGAGAATCTCCCTACCATTCTCCTCATGGTACGGGTCCAGACTCCCCCTACTGAGAGCCCCTTACTATTCTCCTTATGGTCCGGGTCCAGACTCCCCCTACTGAGAGCCTCCTTACCATTCTCCTCATGGTCCTGGTCTAGACTCCTCCTACTGAGAGCTCTCCTACCATTCTCCTCATGGTCCGGGCCTCCCCTACCTCCTTCGTTTTTCTTGAGGGCCCCACATGGCTTTACATAGACCATGACTCTGATACCAATTATTAATACTGATGAAATCAAAATATCTCTATAATGATATGATATTGTCTACTTTTGGCCTAGGCCCTCATGGTTTTGTTCTTAAGTTCAATCCAAAAGGCCTCAACCAATGGAGATATCTTCTATCTTATAAATCCATGATCTTTTTCATGTATTTCTAATGTAGGACTTTGATTGTATCCCAACAAGAAACCTACAATTCAATTGACAGATGATTTTTTTCTCATTTATTATAGTTTATGTATTATAACTATATCATTTATTTATATATTAAATTTAATATATTTATTTAATTGGTAGGTTGATTTACCTTATTTTAAGTCTTCTTGTTTCTACAGCAACAACGGAATGAACATTTTCAACTATGAAATTTATTAAAACAACTCTTTGTAACAAGATGAAAAAAGAGTTTTTAGCGGATTCTATAGTCATTTTCATTGAATGAGAGTTGATTGAAAAATTTGATAGTGTTGGGTTGCAAGGGTACAAATATAGTTCAACATCTAAATATATGGGGTTAAAAGGATGGAAAGTATCTCCATTAGTATGAGGCCTTTTGGGGAGAGCCCAAGAACAAAGTCATTAGAGTTTAGGCCCAAAGTGGATAATATCATACCATTGTGAAGATATTTTGATTCCATCAGTATCAACAAGTGGTATCAGAGCGAGACCGCTCTTCACCGGACTAACCGTCGGATGAGATATGATCCAGATCTAACCATGTGGTTTGAACCTTAAACAAAGGAAGTGGGTGCTCCCGTATCTGAATCAAGAGGACCAGACACCAAGTGAGAAATCCTAGTAGGTCGGGTGGACCGAGGGGCAAAAAGTCCTAGTTGCGACTAGGTGGAAAGTCCTAGTAGGTCGGATGGACCGAGGGGCAAAAAGTCCTAGCTGCGGCTAGGTGGGAAGTCCTAGTAGGTCGGGTGGACCAAGGGACAAAAAGTCCTGGTGGGTCGAGGATTCAGACATCAAAAATGACGTTGAGGGGTCCTGTGGTCCTTTGTTTGAGGCGGGGATTGTTGGGTTGTAAGGATGCAAACATAGTCCCACATCTAAAGTACATGGAAAAGATCATGGGGTTAAAAGGATGGAAAGTATCTCCATTGGTATGATGCCTTTTGGGGAGAGTCCAAGAACAAAGCTATGAGGGTTTAGACCCAAAGTGGACAATATCATACCATTATAAAGATATTTTGATTCCATCGGTACATACAGATAGTTAGTGATATAAAAATTAATGAGTTTGATTCTAAAAATAATCGAAGAGCATAATTTTAATAGTATTTTGCTTCATACTTTTGAATGTATTAAATATTAAATACTTTTATTTCATATTTTTAAAAAATCAATATTCACTTTTTTTTAGTTTATTTATATTTTTAAATTAATTAATTTATTATATCTATTATAATGGATTATCAACTATCTTCTGACTAAGCTCGTAATTATGGTATTTGAGAAACAAAAATGATACACTACATGAAAATGTAATATGAAAATACAACATGACACACTACACTACATAGATATGAGACCCACTGCATGGATGTGAGACCCAGATCTATAGTGTATCATGTTGTATTTTTATACTACATTTTCATGTAGTGTATCATTGCTCTTTGAGAAATGCTTTAAGTGTTGTAATTGAGAGTTTGTTTATAACACGATTGCACATGTTCATTAAGAAGATGGTTAGAAAGATGATCAAGCTTAATCAGTGACGGATCTTAAGCAGGGCTGTCCTGGGCTCTAGCCCAGCCTAAAAAAATCTGCCATCCCTATCAATTGTCTGGGCAGGCCATACAACGAAACTCTAATTCCACACCCAAAGCCCGCTAAAGCTCCTAAAGCTTAGCCCTTCCACACCCCTTCCGCACCCACACCCCCTATCAATTACTTAGCCTACTAAAGCCCACCCCTTTCACACCCAAAGCCCAATCCAACTCTACTTAGCCTATAAATTTAGTACGTTATCAAGAATTAGTACGAAGTCATATAAATTACCTTTATAATGGATCAATTAGCTTAAGTACCAAGCCAAGATTTACGTGTTATTATTAACTTTTAGTTTATTTTAAATATTTTAAAATGACAAAATTTAGCTTTTACATAAACAATAATGCCTAAAGAGTTTATTTATATAATTTATAAAAATTTAGAGAACTTAGTGCCGAACCTAAGAGACTATGTCTATGAAGCTATTTGGCAATTATATAATTGAAATCAAAAATTTAAAATAGTTAATAGATTATATACTTGCAAACAATTCTCATAAAAGTTGATGAAGGTAAAGAAATACATTTCTCATACATTTTATTGTATTTATTCGCAATCAATCCCTTTTATTACAATTTACAAGAAATAAATGGAACATCTCTTATCCTTGGAGCCCACCGTGATGAGCCCATCGGCCCCACCCACGTCCACGTTGCAACTCACGTGCAGTCGGTGCCTCCTCGTACCCCACGTCGACACGCTGAACCGGATCACCGACGTCATCTCCAGCCGGAACCCCACCGAGCCCTCCGCCGCCTCCCCCGCGATCATCGCCGCCGCTGGTGCCGGCGCCACGCCAGCAGCCTCCCCGATCACCGCCTTCGTGTTCTTCGGAGGCTGGTAGAAAGGCGCCGCCGCTGGTGTCGGACCGCCGGAGCCGACCCGGTCGTTGCGGTAGTAAACCGAACCGAAAACAGAGTCGTAGGAGATGGAGATCCTCCCGTTCGGGTTCCGGACGGAGACATTGAAGGTGAAGGAGAGGCCGCCTCCGTCTCCGGGGGAGGAGAGGCCGGCGGCCGAGAAGGATAGGACGTGGAAGCGTGGGCGGTGGGGGCGGAGCGCGAGCCAGAGGACGAAAACGAGGACGCCGGCCACGAGGAGGAGGGACAAGAAGACGGAGCAGACTAGTTTGATGGCGCGCCTGGTGAGGCTGCTGCGGACCGCCGCCTGCGTGTAGAAGAACCGGTTGGGGAAGAGGTGGTGCGGCGGCGAAGAATGGAGCTCGGCGGACATGGCCGACGGCGGCGGTACCGCACTGTTTGTTTAACGGCGAGGATAAAAAGGCGCGAAGATAGCGGGAAGTTGAAGGCATGTCAGAAATTGAAGCCTCATACTTCATATTTGCTTTCTCCGGACACAAAGGAAGGTATACTCTCATGCATGCTCCCTACCATGGAGAATGCCACCCACATATGAGAGAGACTCCTAACTATATTTACTTACTGATTTTCTTTTTAAAATATTCTTTCTAGTATTTATTTTATAAAATATCAACTCTGATGTGGGGATGCAAGCCCACCATATGGCATCCAAAGGATGATCAAGAGTTATATTGAAGTGATGATCAAAGGAGGTCTTGCTCATGTCAGACCAAGAGTGAGCTTAAATCGAGTTCAGATCGAGCTCGATACTTAGCCCTATCAACCTCATCAGCTCAATATTATCTTTCAAAAAGAGCATGTTATCTTTTAAGTGAATATCATATACTTTGTCCAAGAGTTATCCTAAACTCAAGATATTGCTCTTCATATTTGGCACAAAATAAACATTCGAAATAAATTAATATTTTCCATTCTTCAAGCAGATAAGAATGTTACCTTTGTCTTTTACGTTGATCTTTGATTCATCTCTGAATGATACATTGCCACCAATTGATTCATCAAACTCTATGAACATGCTTCTTGTTCCACACATATGATTGCTTGCACCAGTGTCGAGTTACCACATTGTATCTTCACTTCTTTCATTATCTTTGTATGCTAGCAATAGGGTACCATCTCTTTCTTTTCTTTCTTCCATATAATTTACTCTTTCATATACTTTCTTCTTAGTTGATCTACACTCTCTGGCATAATGGTCAAATTTGTCACAATTGTAGCACTTAACTTGAGATTTATCATACATCGAGTTTGTGTGACCTCTTCCATGTCCTCTTATTGAATTTTCTCCTCTTTCATTGTTGTTATTGGAACCCCATTCTTGTTCACTAGCACGCCCTCGTCTATATCCACGACCTCTTCCATGTTGGCTTCTATTGTTAGAGAAACTTTCATCTTTCTTAGTTGGTTGTGTTGGGTTGCAAGGGTGCAAACATAGTCCCATATCAAAAACACATGGGAAAGATCATGAGTTTCAAAGGATAGAAAGTATCTCTATTGGCTTGAGGCCTTTTGGGTTGAGTCTAAGAACAAAACCATGAGGTCTTAGGCCCAAAGTGGACAATATCATGTCATTGTAGAGATGTGGACATCATTGAGACCTAACAAGTGGTATCAGAGCGAGACCGCTCTTCACCGGACTAACCACCGGATGAGCCATGATCCGGATCTAACCATGTGGGTTGAACTTTAAACAAAGGAAGTGGGTGCTCCTGTGTTTGAATCAAGAGGACCAGACACCAGACAGAAAGTTCTAGTAGGTTGGGTGGACCGAGGGGCAGAAAGTCCTAGTTGCGACTAGGTAGAAAGTCCTAGTAGGTCAAGTGGACCGATGGGCAAAAAGTCCTGATGGGTCGAAGATTCAGATATTAAAAATGGCGTTTGAGAGGGGCCTGTGATCCTTTGTTTGAGAGGGGCTTGTGATCCTTTGTTTGAGGGGGGCCTGTGATCCTTTGTTTGAGGGGGGATGGGGCCTGTGATCCTTTGTTTGAGGGGGGGATTGTTGGGTTACAAGGGTGCAAACATAGTCTCACATTAAAAACACATGGGAAAGATCATGAGTTTAAAAGGATGGAAAGTATCTCCATTGGCTTGAGACCTTTTGGGTTGAGCACAAGAACAAAACCATGAGGGCTTAGGTCCAAAGTGGACAATATCATGCTATTGTGGAGATGTGGACATCCTTGAGACTTAACAGGTTGAAGAGATGTCTTCAAAAGTTGTTAAGTGATCTTTTCATTTATTTTCTTCTTTTCTTCATAGGCTTGTAATGAACCCAAGAGTTGCTCTATCATCATGGCTTATAGAATTAGTCTCTTCAATAATAATTGTAATAATATCAAATCTTGAATTCAATGATCAAAGAATTTTCTCAATAATAATTATTTCTTCTAGTTTCTTACCATTTCTCTTTAATTGATTGAAAATGGTAGAGACTCCAGAAAAATAATTGGATACCAACTCACCTTCCTTCATACGAATAACATCAAATTGACTTCTTAATATTCGAAGGCGTACCTTTTTCACCTTTTCTTCTCCTTGATATGAGATCTGGAGCTTTTTCCATGCTTGCTTGGCCGAAGTATCGCTTGAGATTTTCTCAAAATCATCATCATTTAAAGCTTGATAAACGAGGAAGAAAGCCTTCTCGTCTCTCTTTCTTAAATCTTTCAAATTATCTTTCTGAATAGAAGATAGTACTGACTTGTCATTTGGCTCATCATAGCCTTTCTCCACAACCTCCTAGATACCATGAGCTCCAAGAAGTGCCTTCATCTTGATAATCCAATTGTCGTAGTTACTCATTTTGAGTACTGAAACTTAGAAGGGAACCATACCTCCATTTGACATGACTCTGATACTACTTTGTTGAAAAAAATAAAGGAAATATTTTGTGGAAGAAAGATCTCACTTCTATGTAAGAGGAACAACAAGGAAGAAACACTCAAACTCTAAATTTTTTTTTATCAAACAAATGATCTATTTATAGCCTACATAACATAACCCATGTAAACCAACTAACTCCATTATTTTATCCCACTCACTCGATTAGTCAAAAATTGAAATATTGAAATAATCAAATTCTTGATGTATTATAGGAGATTTACTAATTAATTAGAGATTTATAAATTTATAAATTTATGAATTTTTATTAATTTTATTTTAATTAATTTGATTTATTCAATTTAATCAATAAAAAATTTTAAATTTAAAATCGAATTAAATTAATTAATTATTAAAAAAAAAATTTTTTAAAATAATCGAATCTAAGTGTTTAAATTTGATTAATTTAATCTGTTTATTCGATTTAATAAACTTTTGCTCATCCTGTTTTGGCATGGCAAAGGGATTTATTATTACGCTCTGACTCACCTGTCGGTTCTCGGATCTATGATTCAAAATAAAAAAACCGCGGTGAGCTTACCACCTTCTCGTCTCTAATCTCGATCCTCCTCCCTCACTGTATCTACGATCTCGCTCATGCCGGCGGCCTCTGCTCTGCCCTTGTTCTTGGCACTGGTTTCTCTCGGATCCTCCAGCAAAGATCAAGCCCTCGCGGCCGGTGAGCCTTCCTCGTTTCCTCCCCTTTTTGATTCCTTCACGCTCCCGAAGGCTGCGCCGTTCTCGATTGCTGAATGTGAGCGTATCAATGACTTTATGTTGCTTTCTTGGGCATGATTCCTGTGTCGATGACGATCTCACTAATTCTGTAGCTTGTCTGTTTGTTATCTTCTACTTATTCTGTGTCATTCCGAATGATTTACAAAGGATTTTAGTAGTTAAGATACAGTTCATAGTGGCTTATAACTGCTACATTGCTAGATCATGGTATGATGTCGGAGGAGGTGGGTGTCTGTCTGTAGATTTATGTGAAGCATCGAAGAAAGGCCGAAACTACATATTGTAAGTTGATAGATATTGATTGTTGAACGAGAGGACATTGAGCCTCAAGGAACTACCTTAGCAGCCCGGTATATGGTTCGTACATATAATATGTGCAAGATTCAGTGAATTTAATACTTCATCTTTCTTGGTTGCGGGTAGAATATTTGTCTGGCAATAATACAGATGGCTTGGGATTTCCATGAGCACATTCATGAGCTTGCTCTTACTGGAAACAAAAAGTCTTCAAATCATACATTGCTGATTAATTTGGAGTGGGGCTATTTCTAACTATAAATCTCGTGTGTCTATAGAGAAAGATACCATTGTTAGACATGTTAAAGGTCATTCGACCATTATAAATTGTTTTTTGTGACCTAAATAATATGCTACTGAAATATATGGAACCACCATTTTTGCTGCTTCATACAAAACTGTTTCAAAAAGTATATAACCTTAATAGAATATATTTTGTTCCAACCTTGTCTCAAATTTGGCAATTCTCTTGTTAAACCTTGATTGCATAGAATATCTTTTTCGTTTTCTTTTTGCAATGGTCATTTGTAGCCAAAAAAAACTAATAATAATAAATTGAAATTAGGCAACTAACAAAAAGTAAGAAATACACAGTTTTACATGGTAAACCCAAACAAGAAAAAAACCTCATTGAGAAGAGGAATTCACTATGTCAAATATTGGTACAAAAGGAGAGTTGTGGCTTACATCACATAACATGTAGGCCAGACCCAATAAAATTCGAGTCACAAACTCTAACAATTTTCACCTTGACACAATTCCAAAGCATGGAAAGAGAAACAAGATTCCAGTCTTTGACAAAACATTCTCCACCTTTTCCACAAAAGCCACAAAGGGCATAAATCAACAATGAACACCAAGTCTAAGAAATGCTCAAACTTAGCTACAAGGAGTGACTTAGTCATTGTATCAGTAGGATTATCACAATAATATCACACACAAAATGATACAGAACATCAATGTGCTTTGTCCTCTTCTAAACATCTAATTTTTTGAGGAAAATGACACTCTAATTATCACACAAAATGGTGGTAATTTGCAAGTCTTCATTGAGTTCATTGAACAACAACCAAATAACTTTCTTACAAGCCATACTAATAGTTATGCACTCAACATCAATAGTAGACAATGCAATTGTAGACGGTAAAGTAGCACTTCAACTGGTACCACAACCACCAACAGTGAAAACATCTTATGAGAGACCTTTTACCAAGGTCTTCAGTAAAATCAAAATCAGCATAACTAATGACTTCATCTCTAGTTCTCCCAAACTGAAAATAAACATCAGTAGTGTCACGCAAATATTGAAAAATCCACTAAATTGCTGTTGAATGTTCCTAACGAGGATTTGTCGTATATATCTACTGGCTGCATATAACAAATTTGGATATAAACAAATCATAGCATGTATGAGAGATTGGACTACACTATAATATTGTTGGTTCCGGTAGCTCCGGAGAGGATGTCGCAAACTAATATGGATCGTCGAGGCTAGTGTTCGACACTATCTCCGTAAACGATATTACTCCGCTACGGTGCTTACGGATAGTAGTAATTCGTTCCCAAGATACAACGACGAACGTCTCGGAATAGTAGCTTCAAATACGAGCTTGAACCTTCTCGTAGGCTTTTTGGACTCCGAATGCACTAGATGAGATGAATGCACAAGGAGTAGAATCGATGAATTGATCGATGAAATTTTCAGCATCTAGAGGGATCTATTTATAGTACATCCTCTGGAGAAGAGTAGAACCTTCTCGTATGTGCAAAGTGCGCCGACAAAGCACCCATTGCGCACGTAAGCGCGTGGTGGACGCACAGGTGCGAGCACCTGCTCGCCCCTGAGAAGAGAGCACATGGTCTTTTTGTGTTAACTCTATTAACATAACATTATTAATAAGGAAAGGAAATTCATCGAAAATTTTCGATGTGGGACTATTCCCCATCCACTTTCTTATATAACATTAATTAACAATTAATGTTGTTCTGGGCTTGTCTTTAAACAATTAATTTCTCATTCACCCTTAATCGATTTTGAGCAAATTAATAGTCTAAATCTATCTACGTGAAATGTAGATTTCGATTTTGAAGTCAATTACGACTTTCATCAATTGATGGCATTCCGATTTTTTTACAAAATCGTATTGGTCCGTTAAGGCCCCAATATCTAATAAATATAAAATTCATGACATATATTCAACCTCATCATTCAATTGTGGAGATAATAGAAATGAAAGTATGAAATGAACTGATAAGTGAGTAGTAACAGGTTTGGCATATGCATATTGAACTTGCAAAGAATTTTCTCAGTGCACCTTTTGACTTAGATACAATATAGTCACTTTTCTATCTCTTTGTATCTCTTAGTCAAGTATATTCTTTACCACTCCCAAACCTTCCATCTCAAACTAATCACTGAGTTGGACTTTCTTTTCTCACGCTTACCCTTGGCTGCTATCAACATATCATCAACATTTAGGAATAGATATAGAAATGTCTCATTATTGGTCCTTTTAAAGTAAACATGGCTATCATAATTACTTGTAAAATCTTGAATAGTCATAAAATATTCAAACTCAAGTACCATTGTTTGGGGGATTGTTTCAGACTATAAAGGAACATTTTAGCAGACGTGCAGTCCACCTTTGCAAAGACTCTAAAGCACTGCAACATGAAGATGTCCTCCCTGTTAAAACCGATGGAATCAAAATATCTCCACAATGGCATGATATTGTCCACTTTGGGCCTAAACCCTCATGGCTTTGTTCTTGGGCTCTCCCCAAAAGGCCTCATGGCAATGGAGATATCTTCCATCCTTTTAAACCCATGATCTTTTCCATGTGCTTTAGATGTGGGACTATATTTGCACCCTTGCAACCCAACAATCTCCCCCTCAAACAAAGGACCACAGGCCCCCTCAACGTCATTTTTGATATCTGAATCCTCGACCTACCAGGACTTTTTGCCCCTCGGTCCACCCGACCTACTAGAACTTCCCACCTAGCCGCAGCTAGGACTTTTTGCCCCTCGGTCCACCCGACCTACTAGGACTTCCCACCTAGTCGCAATTAGGACTTTTTGCCCCTCGGTCCACCCGACCTACTAGGACTTCTCACCTGGTGTCTGGTCCTCTTGATTCAAACACGGGAGCACCCACTTTCTTTGTTTAAGGTTCAAACCACATGGTTAGATCTGAATCATGGCTCATCTGACGGTTAGTCCGGTGAAGAGCGGTCTCGCTCTGATACCACTTGTTAAAACCGATGGAATCAAAATATCTCCACAATGGTATGATATTGTCCACTTTAGGCCTAAACCTTCATGGCTTTGTTCTTGGGCTCTCCCCAAAAGGTCTCATGCCAATGGAGATACTTCCATCCTTTTAAACCCATGATCTTTTCCATATACTTTAGATGTGGGACTATGTTTGCACGCTTGCAACCCAACACTCCAAGTTCTCCATGTAAGAATGGTGTCTTTACATTCAATTGCTCAAGCTCAAAATCATGTATTACCACAATACCAAGCAAAGATTGAATTAGACTATGCTTTACAACTGAAGAAAACACCTGTGAAGTTTACTTCTAGAACATGATTGTAACCCTTTGCAATGTCTTGCCTTATACTTGGGTTCTTCAACTCCTAGAGTTCCTTCTTTCCTTTTGAACATCCATTTACAATGAACAACTTTATCTCTTCTAGGCCTGTCTTAAGTAATCGAATATTGTGGTGGTGTGAAGGTGAAACACCAATACACACATGTGAGCCAAGCTAAAATGCAAGCCTTGGTGTAGATTCTTACTAAATCTCAAACTCCACACCTGCATGCTTGATTTCTGATTTGCCTTATAAGAATCTTTAGGAGTAAGTCAAAAAGCATGGCAGTTCATTAAAAATGGCATCTTTATTGTGCTGACCTTTTTTATGTCTATACACCATAGCTTGTATCCTTTAATCTTAAACTTCCATCTAAGAAAATATACTTGATAGATTCAGGTTCTAGCTTTCCATTATGAACTGGAGCATAAGCATCACATCTAATGATCTAAATATCTTCAATTAGAGTAACTAGCATCAATACCTGACCAAACCATATCTCTTGTGAAGTCTTTTAGTTAATAATGATTGAAAGAAAACAGATAACAAGAAAACAAGCTGTAGATCTGTAGAGGCTGCTTTGGCCCAAAAAGACGAATTACAAATGCACAATGTACTTTCTCCATCAAAGTCCTATTCATTCTCTCTCCTCTAGCATTTTCCTGTGGAGTATGATGAACTGTTTAGTGCCTCCAATTTCTTCTAACTTGTATATACTATTAAATTCATCAGAACAAAGTTCCAAGCCATTGTCTACGCAAAAACGTTTGCTACTTTCCTGCCTACTTAATCATAATCTTTCAGTCCTTATATGTAGGCAATACATCACTCTTTTTCTTCAAGAAGAACGCTCAAACATTTTGGGAGAAATCATCAGTGATAGTCAACATGTAACTAACACTTAAGGCACCCCTAGTTGGTCACCAGAGATCAAAATGCATATAATCGTGAGTTCCCTTTGTACTGTGGATGCCCTTTGTGAATTTGACTCTCTTCTCCTTCCTAAAAATGTGTGCTCACAAAACTTCAATTTATTAATATTTTGTCCATCAAGAAGTCCTCTTCTACTCACTTTAGTAATACCATTCTCACTCATATGCCCAAGATGTATATGACAAAGTCTAGTAACATTACCATTAGACAAGAAAGGGGTCGCAATAGTTGCATCACCCGCAAGCATACAACCTGCAATACATATAACTTGGCAAACTTTCTCTACCCCTTTCATCACAACAAGAGCACCACTGTTAACCTTCAAGACTCCACCTTCTTTTGCTTATTTGTACCCTTTTAAATAAAGAGTATTCAAAAAGAGATAAAGATTCCTCTTCAAATCTAGGGCATGTCACATTGCCAAGTGTTCTAACAACTCCATTAAACATCTTGATTTTAATTGTACCAATGCCAACTACCTTACAAGATGCATTATTTCCCATCAATAGGCACCTATAGTCATAATTTCATATGATGAAAACCGGTCCCTAAAAGGACACACATATAAAATGCACATTGCAGTCACCATCAGAAGCAACTAGGAGTTCTATATTACTGTAATCTTTCACGACATCAGCTTCACTAAATTATTCTAGTTGTTTTTCCCTTTTGAGTAGCAACAACCTTCTTCTTATTCTGCAACTTGTAGTATTCAGATTTGATGTGATCCTTTTCTAGTAATATCTACAAACTTTATCTCTATTACTAGATTTTGGCCCTCCCCTCACATTACTAATAGAAATTTTCTTTTAAGTTCTTCCTCAAACAATAAGGCCCTCTTTTTGAGCCTCAAATCTAGCTACAAGATATTTTATCTTTTCCTTGGACAGTATAGCCTTATAAACCCATGGATCATTCAAAGTAAGAGTATCATGATTGTATAAAATAATGCCACTTTAGTGGTAGTTTAAAATTAGAAGGGGTATTAACAACACATGAGGCGATAAGTAGGGCAAGGCAGGCACCAATGTCATTAGGCCCGGGAAAGCAATGTTAGGTAGAGTATTATGTTAGAAGTGGTGAGTTGGGCCCATTTCCAAGGGAAGATGGGAAGATGGGTCAGGGCAAGTAACAATGTTAGATAAGCCCAAAAATGGCTAAAGGGTAAAGCACAATGTCGAGTAGTTGTTCGAGGGAGTACAAACTTGGAAGAGCCCAGGCAAGGGAGGTGATGAAATTTGACGGAAGGAGAGTGCCTCCTTTTATTTCAAATTTGATGTTCACTTTTTACTAATTTTTTGTAAACTTTGGTATTCTTTTTCCCATATTTCTTCTTCAGTATACTAAGAGAAGTCTAATTTAACTCATGCAGATTGTCCCCTAGACTTTAGCTGGTCAAACTTCACTTTAGCATCGTCTTTTTGCTCAGATCAAGTTGAGCGTGGAAAGTGCTGCCGCTATATTAATGCTTTCATTGCAATTTCAATTGCACATTTTGCAAGCACAACTGGAAAATTGGGTGTGCCACCAGCATTCACTGAAATCTGCCTCAATTCAATTTCAGAAAATTTCAACTTGCATGGAATACCCATTTCTGCCACTAGCTACTGTGGTTTGGGGCCAAAAATTAGAGTATCTTATCAGTGCGAAGGCAGAGCTTCTGTGTTGGAAATGATGCAATCTCCCAATTTCATTGATGTTATTCAGACCTGTAAAACACCCCTGTCTCTGAACACTAGGTGCAAACAATGTCTAAACTCTGGCATCATATATCTTCACCACCTCATAGCACGAGATGATAATGTCACTCTAAGTGTCTGTCGAGATGCACTTTTTGTGACACTTGCAAATCAGGGCGGCAATTTTTCTGCTATTGATACAGCAGCTTGCTTCTATGGGGTCGAAGGATTCAGTATTGTTCCAGGTTCGATGTCTTTGACTGTTTGTATGTATTCCAAAATATTACTCATACTTTTGTACAGCAGTTATGTTTTTACACCATGGAATTTATACTTAAATCACAAATATACAGTTGGTATCTATATATTCTACATTATTGTAGATATAATAAGAGAATGGAGAGTTTGCTGCTAAATTCAAAACTTTGTTGATTTCTTGTGGAAAAAAAGGGGCTCTAACTGCAAGAGATGTGACATGAAACTTGGCTAAGAATGCAGTCTTCAAGAATCTTGGTTGGTTCAGAAATTGAACTTAGTTAGGTGCCTATTATGAATCTAATGTGCAAACCCATGTTTATTAAGTTCTACCTACTTCCAATAGCTGCACAGACATAATCCTTTCATGACTTCATATTTTATGTCGAGCAGTTATTCAAAAATTGGCAAAATTTCTATAATAACATTGTGCTGCTGCTGCATACTTCAGAATAGGAATGAAAGAGCTGGTGTTTTCATGCATTTACAATCATATCATTGAACCGTAAAAACTCTTGTTTACCTATTAGTAGATATAATAAAGGGTGGCACTATACTTTTGAAATATTTTAAATGTTGATTCTTGATGTAACTATATTAGCAGGAGGAGAAAGAACTATTTGCTAATTTGTATTTTCATGTTCTAATTACCCAATTATTTTCCTTTCAACCATTTTTTGTTTAATGCTTTAGAAGTTTTTTTTTTCTTCTTTTAAATATTTCTAACTTGATACTTCTAGGTCCATCCTCTCAATCAGTTGTACCTGTTATTACTCCAAGTTCCACTTTTTCTGAAGCTCCAAAACAACAGATAATTACCACAACAACGAACAAGATTCAGCACACTTACCACCTTTCTCTGGTTCTAAGAATTGGCATTGGTGTGATAGCGCTTATGGTCCTCTTACTGCTGATCTTGGTACAGCTCATCCGCAAGAATATCAAAGAACTAAAGGGTTTGGGTGAGGGTGACACCTTGGAAAAATCACAAAATACTCCACCTGTTAAAATCCAGATGACTCGAGAAGGTTCAATCATGGAATTTTTCTCTGTTCAATTAAGTTTGCTGAAGATTGTCTAGATTTTCTATCTGTGTCGATGAGCTTCATGGTTTCATGAACAAAAAATTTTGCATTCCATTTTTCACACTAATCAATGATATATATTATCTTTCAGGTCCATCAACTATGCTTCAAAGATTCACCTACAAGGAAATCAAGCTGGCAACAGACAACTTTAGAACTGTCATAGGAAAAGGTGGATTTGGAACTGTCTACAAGGCTCAATTTGCAGATGGCTCTCTAGCTGCTGTTAAACTGATGAATAAAGATTCAAAGCAAGATGAAAAAGACTTTACCCGGGAAATAGAGCTTCTTGCTAGACTACATCATCGCCATCTGGTTGCTCTTAATGGTTTTTGTATTGATAAAAGTGAGAGGTACAAAAATTTACTTTGTTATTTATCTAAATTAAACTGAATGTTTATTTGCTCTGCTTTATTATTTCTTTAAATTAATTGAATGTTTATTTCCTCTGCCTGATCATTTGCAGGCTTCTTGTTTATGAATATATGGAGAATGGAAGTCTAAAGGATCATCTTCATTGTAATCCTTTTTTATGTATTTGTTATGTCCTTAAGCTACATGTAAAGTTTTTATTTTTACTTGAGCTTTGTTTACTGATGCAGCAACAGGAAGGAATAGATTAAGATGGATGACTAGGTTGCAAATTGCAAATAATGTGGCCAATGCTCTGGTATATAGTTAATTTAGTATAGCAGATTAACATTTTCTGAAAATCCGCTTGTACTTATCATCGAGTGGACCATCTTGTTGTATATTTCTTTCCCCACTTGGTTCTAAGCCATTAACCTAACTGGTTGCATCTATATGTATTTGGAAGTTGGAACTCCTTTTTGGTGTTTCTTTGTGGCTTCAATTGGATACCTCTCCTATTCTTTTGTGGCGCTGAAATTTCATTGGTGTTTTGAACTTATTTATTTTTTCCTTCTGCAGTCTGAGACTGGGGCTTTAATGTGAGTCAAGCTTTATGGTAAATCAATTTTATGCTTATTTTTCAGTTAGAATAAGTATCATGCTTCTTGCACTCTGGACAATAAAACTCAAGCTTGTAGCAAAGATGACTATTGGAGAAGATTACTAATAGCTACATCCATACATATAAACCTTAACTCGATAAGTAATTGAATAATTTCCATGTGGTACCATCTAGTCTAACAATTTGACTAGTCACAAATCGATATCTATTAATGGGTTTTTGGTGCAGAATATCACTGTTTAGACAATGCTAATCTTTTTGTCAGAATAATTTGACAATAAATCAGCTTTAGGATGATACAGCTACTATATACTTTTTGAACTGCAGGAATATCTCCATTTCTATTGTGATCCTCCTCTCTGCCACAGGGACATAAAGTCTAGCAATATTCTTTTGGATGAGAACTTTGTGGCGAAGGTAACTATCTTCATGTGTTACACATCTGCATGCTGTATTTGACACTCAAGCATGATGTATCTTGGCTATTGAAGTTTATCCCTGTATAGGTAGCGGACTTTGGTTTTGCACATGCATCAAAAAGCGGTGCAGTATGCTTTGAGCCAGTAAATACAGATATCCGTGGTACTCCAGGCAAGTATGAAAGAGTCCTTTTGTGTTGGTGTTGACTTTATATGGATAATGTATGCGCTGGTAATTATTTAATCAGGAAATTGGTATTTGTATGGTTTGGATTAGACTAGCAGGGTTACTCAAAGCCGATTTAGTCTAAACAACTTCCTATGCATTACAATAATATGAGCAAACTTACATTAACATTATACAAACTTCTTAGATCAGCTAATACGAAATTATTAATTTCTAGAATCATGTAACATTACAATTACTTGATGAGGATAATTGCTGTAACTTCATGAAACTAGTAACTCTTGTGTGTTTGTATCTCCAAGAGGAAGGATTATAATAATTGTAGTCTGTTCCATCTCCAAGAATTTTCCACCAAATGAATAGTGAAGTCATTCATAATCATTACTAGGTGAAGATCTTATGCAATAAATCAGAGCACTGTACACTATCATAAATGCATCTGAAACTAAATTTCTGCTAAGCCCTAATTCATAAAAGAAAACTTAGATTGGCTGTTGGTATTTTGAATTTTAGTTTGCATAAATGATAAAGAATACTTTCAATTGGACAACATCTAAGTACAGCATTCTCATTTATAAGTTTATATATCAATATGATAAGTAGACTTAATCATGAACAAGAGGAATATGAATGTATCTAAAGCCGTAAAAGAGATGAACTATTGTAGCTCAGAGCTCAGGCCATTTAAAGTTCATCTGAGCTCAACTTGACTTCTTAATGTGCCATGCTTCAACTTTAGTTTTATGCTGAATGTTAAAACAGCCGAGTTTGAAGCATGCAAAGCATAACTAGCTTTATATCATTAACAAATTCATAGATAAGCTTGTGAACAGTTGGCGAACTTCACAAATTTTGTTTATAATATTTTTATAAACTGTTATATATTTGATATAGTCATGGATTGTAATATCAAACTCACTCTTGAGCTTGAGAATCTTTTGGTTCTACCTTAATGAAGTTTGAACTGACTTGATCTCTAAGCTAGACTTGGTGAGGCCATTTTTTTAAGCTATGTAAATGGGTTGGCTCAATTCAGAAATTCAGAGTAGCAGAGCTTGAGCTTGAATTTTATAGTTATTTCAAACTTGAGCATGATAGTAATTTGCGGTCCAACTTGAGCAAGGGATGATCCATTTATTTATATTTTTTAGAAATACATGTATTGCTATTATCCGTCTAAGATAGTACGATCATGTACTTAGATAATCAATAAATATTTTAGTTAGACGATGTGAAACTATGACAAATATGCATATCAAATAAGGAATATGAAGATAAAAAAAGATCTTGGTTAGCAAAAATAAAATAAAATAAAATAAAATTTATTTAAATATAAATGATAATATAGTAGGGAATAGAGCCCAATGATAGAAAGATCCATGTAGCCGATCTAACTGTGAAATAAGACTTAGTTATTGTTGTTGTATATGTATTACTATTATCCATGGTTGTGATGTGTAACTAGAGGGAATTTTTAAGGGGGTACCAAAATGAATTATGATAAAGTATCTAGGAGCTTGAACCTTGGAAGCATTAATAAGGTTTCCCTTGCGCTTGGACTCTCATCAGATTGATAACAATGCTTCAGTTTTCAGTGTTACATAGTTGTTATTTACGTAGTTTTAATTATGAGATGTTGTATCTATACACATCCTGTTCTATATATATTTAATATATGTATCCTCTGTTTTTTCTATTCCTATCTT
The DNA here is from genome assembly GCF_044706935.1 of Curcuma longa. Taxonomy (NCBI): domain Eukaryota; kingdom Viridiplantae; phylum Streptophyta; class Magnoliopsida; order Zingiberales; family Zingiberaceae; genus Curcuma; species Curcuma longa. The sequence goes on from NC_133865.1 coordinate 11,897,000, forward strand.
TTATCTCAACATAGGAAACCAAATATCAAGATTCAGATAAGCTTTCATACTTGCAATTACAACAACATTTCCGGAAATGAATAGAAATGTAGTTCCATACAACCTTTGCTTGCTTCACAATCACCTTACTTTCTAGAGCCCAAGTGAATTGCTAGTGACAATGGTGCAACATGAGGAACAAAATCTCACACGACACAAAACTTATGTAGAATAATAATTTTTTTTTTAAAAAATGATTTGAGGGACTATGTGTCCCTGCTATTTATTGAGGTCCCAAGACTTGATGCAAAAGGTTGAGATTTCAGCCACATATATAATTAATCTCAACCTACTTTTAGATAATGTTCATCAAATATGAGGCACAAAATAAATCATTTAGCTAATCAATAATTGATATGCTTCTCAACAAATGATGTGATGACTTGATCAAGTTAAACATTTTTTAGGGATTCATAGTAGTTTTCTCTTAATTGCATGGGGACCTTTATACTCCAAAGAATTAGAGATCTTTTTCAAGCATGCAGTAAATCTAGACTTATCACAGTGTTGGATTGGAAAATCATTAGCATCTATTATTCCAATTTGCTTGGAACCACGCTTTCTTCTTCAACCAACAAAAGAGGTTATGTGGTCTATCTGGTCCTATGAGGATGGTTTGCCTGACCAACCATCCAGGAATATAGAGAATATTATCTTCCAACCAACAGATGCAGTAGAGCAGTGACAAAAAATGTTCAAATCTTCTTCTATCTCATCTCTACACATGATGCAATTGAATGATGGGTGCATTCTTTGCTTTGTTCATCTAACTCTTGTAGCTAAGTATCTTACCTTTGATTAGAGAGCGTGACCAGCAGATTAACTCCATCCAAGGGACATATGTTCCATCAAATATCTTGATCTCATATGCAGATTTAACTATGAAGATATTTAAGTTACTCCATCTCCAATGCATGCTCACATGTTTAAATCATCAGGTTCCCTTCTGACTATTTTTACCAAATCTATTAGCTCAATTGCATGTACTGACCTAATGAAATGCAGTTCCAATGTCGGAGAAAGAAGGTGTTATAATATTAAAATTTTAAAGGATTTCTTTGTGATTATAAGAAATATTTGAACTTTTTTAGAAAAATACAAATATATTAAACTGCATGTTGATCTCCCTCCCATCCCATGCATGCTTTATCTTTTCCTTCTAACTCTAATCTCCTCCCCACTCACACCGACATTGTTGCTTACTGCCGCCCCATGCACTGCCCCACCTTGTGACGCAACCACCCAGGCTACCTTACTCTGAAAAAAAAAATTCAATGAAGAGAGAAGCAACGAAAGGTTCCTCAATCGACCACGACATCATTGCTCTACGCTGTCCCTGCCTCATGCCACTTCTCACCAAACCTTTCAATGAAGGGAACTTCAGCCAAGGGCCCCTAGTTAACCTTAGTTGCTGCCAACATTCTCCTCTTTTAGCAGTCATAGGTTTTGGAGTTTTAGATCCTTTGATTAATCAAGTGGGTGCTCTTGCTTGTTTCTAAAAGTTTACTTAGTGCATGACTTGATAAAATAAATTTCTTGGGGTATAATTATACTTGTACTAGGAGGAAATTAGTTGCAAACTTATACTGACTTCTATTGCTTGCTAATGTCTTGCTTGCTCCTTTGGCATTTTAATTGTTCATCTATTTGTTATTGCTATGTTGAAATATATTGATTAGATTACCAAGATACATCTTAAAATTTAAAATAAATATATAGAAACCTAGGGTAGGGTAGTATCTTAAAATTTAAAATAAACATATAGAAACCTAGGTAGGGTAGTCCCTTTAAAGCAACTTGAACTATCATGAGAAACATGAATGATTAAATAACATAATTAATTGTCAAATTAATCACATATTGATGAATAATACAAGAGAACTTTGGCTCTGCACTCATAAGAAGATATGTGATTTCTCAACTAAATTAAGAAATGAATACAGTCTTTGTACCATAAATCTTCAATTCTATAATTTATAAGAGCTGTGAGATTACTTATGCTAGGATAAGAATCTAATAAATTCCTATAATTGTAGAGCAGTGACTTCGTGCTATAAATGAGTTGTGTGACTATGTATATCAAATTAATAAAGTAGATTAATTACTTATATTATAAAACTTAAGCATTGCGCTCAAAAAGACTTTCAAGCCTTTTTGTGGTCGGCCATATTGCATGATATCTTTACTCGGTGGATTATGGATCATTCACTGTATTTTTATGTGAGATGCATTTTGGGTGGATTGCAAGACATTTTCCTATGTATGTATATATATATGTACATACACATAATGTATTTTGTTACTAATAAATTGCAAGTTGTTCACTCTTATATACGATCAATCTTTATTGGCTGGATTACTAGTCTTTCACTCCTTTTTAATACTTATATATTATGTGTTTGTGAATCAAGTGGTTTTACAGATCGTTCACCTTTACATATATGACATAGATTGCAAGTCGTTCACACTCTTAGTAAATTATATTGATTCTTGTGTACTAAAAATTTTGTAATGTTGTAAGAGGGGAAACAAAGGAGAATTTGATGAAACTAATTAAAAAGGGAATAAAAGAAGAATATCGAGAAAGAAGAAAGAAGCACTGTTGCTAGAGAAAATGAAAACAGAAACTATAAATTATGTTGTTGTCTTCTATGATTGGTTTCGTGCACTTGTTTTACTCCACTTTGCACTTATATGCTCAATCTCCTCTTTTTTTTTTAACTTTCAGATTCGTAGACTTTAGGTAATCTTCAAGGTTTGGACACTATTATGGGATGATATGCTTAAAAATACTTAGTGATAGTATTGGAGATGATTTCTATTAAGTCCATTCATTTTATTTAATTTATTTTTATTGCAAGGATTGTTACATTATGAATGTTGGTATTTGAGTATTTTGGTGTATTCTTTTTATTTGTTGGCATAAGTCAGGTTTTGTCGGTCATCATGAGTCTAGCTAGGTCATTATTTTGAGTTGGGCAATATGTCAATATTTTTCTATATTATTAAATAAATGGTTAAGAATTATCTGTGTTATAGCCTCGTGAATCCTTAGGGGTAATATATGTGGTTATGATACAGTAATGGTCATTGTCATGAGCAAAGAGGCTATCCCTTAGATAGGGATGGAAGTCTTTAGACCTTGACAAAAGATCCAATTGTTTTAATTTTACTTGTTGGTTTGTATAAAGAGTGAATAAGGATGGAAGATCCATTTTAAGACTCTATCTCACACGCATCTACTATGTTAGATTAATACATTGTCCTAATCACTTAAATCTATCGATATACTATTATAACAAAAATCTCGTACCTACCAAATACTCCTCCAAGTAATGGAACAAGATCTATCTGGAGTTGTCATCTATCATCCTTTAGGTGTAAAATAAGTATCTCAACAATATCTTTCTAAGGTGATTGGATGCATGTCAAATAATTCCACCACCATTCGCATAGTAAGGCCATATTGTACTCCTTTAAACTAAGAATGTCAAGCCCTCCGCACACTACCTTTTTGTGTAACCCAAGTTGATAAAATGTAGATTGATCCCAGGTAAATAATAAAGGATATGAGTGCATTGTTTACTAAGGTAAGTCTTCATCCATATCTCTACAATGGGTCTAACCTTCAAACCACTCTAGCAATGAGTTGGTTCCAATATGATCTATTTGGCTTACAAATGCCAAGTTGAAAACCAAGATATGCTATTCAGAAGATCCTGAATGAGACAAAGAAATATCCGCTAGCCTTGCTCCTTTGCCTACTTGCCTCCCAAATGTATGAGAGTGAGGATTTCGCCGAATTTGTTGTGAATAATACGTCATCAGCATATTGTAGTGTATGAAAACTCAGATTTGAGCATTCCCCCCGTGGTGCCCCCCCCCCCCTCCCCCTTCATGTGGCTGATGAAGGGAAGTTTGAGGAAGTCCCATGCATTCCGCAAAGTGATAAAAGCCTCTAGAATACCTTCCTATCTTCAATAGTAGAATCACCAACGTGAAGTGGATATTCTATTTCTTTGCTTTCTTCCATTTGCCATGAGGTGAAAGGTGATAAACATTGGGCATTGGTGTCCCTAGTTAATGTCCCTTTAAAAACTCCAACCAAAACAAAATAAAAAATATAATTCTATTCTCCTAGATAAATGCATTTACCAAAATTAACTTTTATAAAACTAAAAATGTATAAGAATAAGATTTCTCATTTGCATTAGACAATTACACATTTAGTTCAAATTCTGAGCATGCGTATGGTTTCATAGTTCATTAAATAGATGCAAATTATAACTTGGTGCGTCAATTTACAGGGTACATAGATCCTGAGTATGTGGTGACTCAAGAGTTGACAGAGAAGAGCGATATATACAGCTATGGCGTTTTATTACTGGAGCTGGTCACTGGGAGGAAAGCAATACAAGATAAGAGGAATTTGGTGGAATGGTTTCAGAACTTCATGGCAACAGATTCAAGTTTATCTGAAATGGTTGATCCTGCTGTTGGGGATTCGCTTAATTTTGAGCAGCTCAATATGATGGTAGGGATCATACAGTCGTGTACTCATCAAGAAGGGCGTTTAAGGCCATCAATCAAGCAAGTACTGAGGATTTTCTCTGACCATCTAGGTACAGTGAAAAGTAGTTTTACAGAAAACCAAGAAGATGATTATTATCTTGAGTGAAATGCTAGCCAGTATTATAGAAATATGAAGTGATTACTTCTAGCAGCTAAGAAAGTGATTTCTTCATGAAGGTCAGTTAATGCCATCAAGCTAGTGCTGAGGGTGTTCCCCAATCATTTTTAGGTGGTCTTTCTGAAAATGAAGACAGTAGTAACTATCCTGAGGGAAAGACTAGTTAATACTACATAAATATGAAGCAATCCCCTGTGGAAACCAAGGTGCCCATTGTTTTCTTCATGTATTTCAAGCTCATACTGCTGTCACAGGATCTTGCCTGAGATTGATTCATCACATTCTGCTCCACGATGGTCTTTCCATAATCACTCTACCAACCCTGTTGTTTGGCAATAAGAAGCTCAAAGATATGACAACGATACAACATCCTTATTCTTGAAGCTTCCCTCTGATTTGTCGCCATCTCATATAATCTGCTGGGAATAAAAATATTTCAGCTTTAGCTAAGTTGTTTTGTTTTGTGAAAAGAGAATATATATATAATTGCATCTACCTGTATTCACTAGTAGATTTGGGTGCTCTTGGTGAAGGTTCGTTTGTTGCTACTTTCGTTCATGAGTAGTGATGTTTATGAAAATTGCGTTCGGAATCTTTTCATTTTTATTGAATGCAGTTTTATCTTATCACACGTGATTAAAATTCTCTAGAAACTACTGTTTCAGAAATGTTTTATAGAATGAAGTCATCATATATGAGCCTCCAAGTTCATCATACATAAGGGGCCTTATAGAAAGGAGAATTGTTTGCAGAGCTTTAATCTGAGACATTGGATTCAGTAATTTCTGCTATATATGTCACATGGTGACCTTGAACATCACAGATGGTATCTCTCTCTCTCTCTCTCTCTCTCTCATTATTTAAGAGGAAGCTATTCCTACTTGTCCGCGTTACTTAGTGGAGTAGAAAATGAGAATGGCGTCTTCAGTGTTGCAATTATTTTCATGGCCAGATTGCTGCTTCCTTCTGACAACTGCTTCGTCGATAACCTACAAGAAAGGTACTCTTTGCGGAAAACTCACATGCTAAGATTTACTCTAGATAAATTAATGGTTTTTACGATTGTTATATATATATATATATATATATATATATATATATACTTGTTACAGTTTCCTGGTGATCTGCTCGATGGATGGTACATTTACAAAATTACAAGAGGAAGCATCTTTCAAATTGAGCAAGAGACAGAAGAAAAAAAAAAGCACAATGATCATTTTCGATATGCTTTGTCTCTTCTGCTGCCCCTCGTTTGGTAATCTTCTTCTTTTTCTTTCTGTGCTTATGACAGTTCTTGAATTTAGGTGATACTGTTTTTTTCGTCTCTTCTCTTTTGTGTTCCTTAAAATTTTGACATTTTACCGAGGGCCAGTTTTCAGAATTACCAAAAACCGTGCACCCTATTTGATTTTTATCAAAGGACATATTTTTTTGTCCAACTTTAAATTAAAGTAAAAAAAATTAGTTTTTATTATTTAAATCGAGTCAAACTGAAAAAATTCATGACGATCCCTGTGTTTTTATTTTTAATTTTAAAATTAAAAAAAAATTAAAAATACAAAATATTTTTATTTTTTAATATCTAATTACAATGAAAAGTGAAATAAAATTAATAAAAAAGAACAAATAAAATAAAAACTTAATTATTTTCTCAAGCACTTTCAATAAAAAGTCAACGATTTTAAAATTTTAAAATTTTTGTTAAATTAATATTGTTTATTCTGAATAATTTTTTTATATATATATATATATATATATATATTAGTTTTTCATGTCCGTCAATAATTTTATTCTAAATTTATAGTTAAATTTACATTGTTACATTCCTCGTGGTCCTCTAAATCATATTTTTATTTTTATTTTTAACCTTAATTAAAAATAAAAAATACAAATTTACAAAAGAATAGTTAATAAAAACAAAAAACAAAAAATTATTTTTAGTTTCGTAGTTTTCTATTTTTTTAATACCTAATTACAAGATAAAAAAGAAAGTAAAATAAAACCAAAAACTAAAAATAAAAATAAAAAATTACTTTAATGTTGCTTTAGTTAAAACAGTCAAAATTAAACATCATCGTCTTAGGGTCCGTTTACTTGGAAGTGCGGAAAGGAAAACTGTGGAAAGTTTTCCTCCGTACTTATCCATCCGTTGTTTACTTTTATAAAATTTTACGAAAGAACAGAAAGAGAATCCATCCGCGGATAAATTTTCCCTCAAAATCGATCCCCTAAAATCGGGCGGAAAGCACAGACGGACATAAAAAAAGACATTTCACTCCTCCGTGTTTAGCGCGCGACGCCGTGTCGACGCGATTTCCTCCGTGTCCAGCGCGCGACGTCGACACCCTTCGTCGGATCTGGTCGCCGACGCCCTTCGTCGGATCTGGTCGCCGACGCCCTTCGTCGGATCTAGTCGCCGACGCCTTCGTCGGATCTGGTCGCCGACGCCCTGCAGCAGCGTCGACCACTCGCCGACGTCCTTTGCCGTCGGTCTTCGCCGGATCTGGTCGCCAACACCATTTGCAGCAGCGTCGACCACTCGCCGACGCTCTTCGGCGTCGGTCTTCGCCGGCGTCGCCGCGGGTCTTCACCGCCGGTCTTCGCCCCCTTTGCAACAGCGTAGAAGTCAGTCTTCGCCCCCTTTGCAGCAGCGTAGAAGAAGGTATTGAGAGGGTGTTTCGACACGAGGAAGAGGAAGAAGAAGGTATTCTTCGATAGGGATATTTTAGCCAATAAAGGTAAATTTTGTTTTCCTTTCCTTAATTGAGGTAAACAAAATAATTAGAGGATGGATTCTATTCCCTTTCCCTAGGTTTGTGTTATCCTTAGGTATGTGTCATCCCTTTCTCATCCACTCTTTCAAGTAAACTGAGCATTAGTGTTACTTTGATCAAAATATCAAATATATTTAGGGGTAAGTAAAAGTTTGATTAAATCGAATAAATCAATTCAATTTAAAATTTTAATTTAATTATTTTATTTTTTTAAAAAAATTGATTATATCAATTAATTTGGTTTGATTTTGATTTAAAAATCCCTTATTCAATTAAATCGAATAAATTAAATTTAAAAAATAATTGATAAATTCTTGAGTAAGTGAATCTATAAATTCCTAATTAATAGGTAAATCTTTCATAATATTTGAAAAAATTGATTAATTCAATTTTCAATCGAATTAATCGATAGTTTATTGGTTCAATTTGTTTAATTTTTATTTAAAAATTCGATCAGTTCAATTATGTAAAAAAAATTTGATTTATTTGATTTCAGTTAATTCAGTTTAGCTTTAATCGAATATTAAGTCCTAACCACCTTGTTGCTGATTTGGTCCAAGCATCATCATTTTAGTATTATTTTGATTAAAACATCACCACTTTAATTATTTTAGTAAACAACATCTTGATGTTTAGGTTAAAATATCATCATCTTAGTATTGTTTTAGTCAAAGCATCACCATCTTAGTATTTTTTTTTATCACGACTATCTTAGTGCTCTAAAGGTGAAATATCAAGAGATTTTATCTAATAAATTTCTTTCATTCTAATCTTATCAAAACTCTTAACTTATGACCCTATCAGTCTGAAGAAACCGTTCAAAAATTTTATTTATTTTCCTTTTAACACAGTATCATATATGGAGATAGACACCTTCAATTGATTTTAGGACAACACTAATAACTTTCTTACACTTTCTTGATTTTATCCATGCTAAAATTTTAAGATTCCAAAAGCATTTAAGTCATCAATGAATTTTGATCAAAATTCATTAATGAACCTAAACAAGTTAGATTTAGTTCAAACCAAATCTAATAGGTTCCTTTTACTCCCTTAGTCTCATCGTATCAAAACTGATGACCCCCCCCCCCCCCCCCCCCCCCCCCCCCCCCCCCATCAATCTAGAAAATTATTCAAAAAATTAGTTTTTTTTACTTTTGCCACCGTGTCATATGATTTACTCTAGGACAATATTAATAGCTTTCTTGCACTCTGTTGATCTTGTCAATGCTAAAGTTTCAACATTTCAAAAGCATTTAAGCCATCAATGATTAAAACTTATTGATGGAGCTAAATAAGTCAATTTCAGTTCAAATTTTATCCAATAAGTTTCTTTCACTCTTGAGTCTCACCAAGCTTAAAAAAAGTTGATTCATAACCCCTATTAGTTTAGAGAAATTGTTTAAAATTCAACCTTCTTTATTTTTAGTACAGTGTCATATTTGGACTTAGACACCTTTGATTTACTTTAAGACAACATCAATAGTTTTTTTTGCACTCTCTTGATCTTCTCTATTCTAAAGTTTCAAAATTTTAGAATCATCTAAGTCATCAATGAATTTTGATCAAAAATCATTGATGGATCTAGATAAGTCAGTTTCAGATCAAACTTTATCTAATAGGTTCCTTTCACTTTCATGAGTCTCACCATGCTAAAAAATTTTTGATTCATGATCCCTATTAGTTTAGAGAAAATATTTTAAAAAATGAACCTTTTTTTTTGAGATAGTATCATATCTGAATTTAGACATCTTTGATTTACTCTAGGACATCACCAATAACTTCCTTGTACTCTCTTGCTAGAGTTTCAAAATTTTAAAAGCATTTAAATTATGAAAACTCATTGATGGATCTAGATAAGTCAGATTTAGTTTAAATTTTATTTAATAAGTTTCTTTCTGTCTCTCCTGCCCTAAAACTTTAAATTCAGGACTCCTATCAATTTAAATAAAATGTTTTAAAAAGTCAACCTTCTTTACTTGCGATGAAGTGTCATATATAGACCTAAATACCTTATTTACTCTAAGACAATATCAATAGTTTCTTTATACTCTCTTGATCTTGATCTTGTTCATACTAAAATTTTAAAATTCTAAAAGCATCTAAGTCATCAATGAGTTTTAACTAAAACTTCCACATAGATAAATCAATTTCATATCAAATTTTATCTAATAGATTTCTTTCGCTCTTTTAAATTTTATTATACTTAAAAATTTTTAATTCATGATCCTTATCAACATTAATAATTAATGTTGTGAAATGTCATCTTCTGCAAAAGTGAAATCCGCCACTCTAACCACAACAAAAAAACCCTGATCTAGCGACGGAATATTTTCGTCGCTATTCCGTCGCTAAATCAGGTTAGCGATGGAATAGAGACGGAAGTAACCCGTCACATAAAAATTGGTCGTTGACGTCATCTTAGCGACGGAATTTGTTTTCCGTCTCTAGAATTAGCGACGACTTATTAAAAATCCGTCTCTGACTTTTGCGACGGCTAAAAATTTACGTCGCTATGTTTTAGAGACGGATTATTAAAATTCTGTCTCTAAATTTAGAGACGGATATATAAATTTCCATCGCTAATATTAATTTTTCGCCGCCCAACTCTAACAAAGTCATACTGTTCATTAGGATACTTAGCGACGGAAAATTAAATGTCCGTCTCTATCTAGAGACGGATGTTTAAATGTCCGTCGCTAGATAGAGACGGATATTTAAATATTCGTCGCTAGCTAGAGACGGATTTTTAAATATCCGTCGCTAGCTAGAGACGGACTTTTAAAACTTCGTCGCTAGATTTTATTAATTTTTTAAAATTTTTTTACTGTATCACATTCCAGTGTCCCTGTTTACATATCATAAATCAAATTTCTAAATTGTCCCTGTTTACATATCGTAATTCAAATTACAAAATAAGCACTGCATAACAAAATACTATTTACAAATTTCATTAATACATAATAAAATCCGTCACATATCAAAATACAATTCATAACAAAATAGAACTTCACACACGTCTACAGATTTGCAAGTGTCTAAGTCATCACATTTTGAGTACAATACATTTACCTTCCATCAGAAAAACAAACAAAGCAGCTTTAGCTGCGATAATGAAACCAGTCTTGCAATGACGAGAACTGCTAATACACTTGAACTAGGACATCAATGGGAGAGCATGAAACAAAGTTGACACAGACAATGACGAGATCACCAAAAACTTGAGGATTTTGCTCTTGAGATTAAGGCAGCAACTTGAGGATTCGAACCTGCAGTTGTAAAAGAATGAACCTGAGTTATTATTGTCAAATAGACAATAAATCTTCATATAAATAAAAAGAATAATTTATTAATCCTACTCATTTCATGGTAGTCAACAATTATGACTGATCTACATGGATAAACAAAAAAATATCTTAAAATCCATTTTGCCAAATTTCAACAGCGATATGAGAATTATCCTCTATATCAACAAGATAGCTCTCGAATGGTATTTCAACATGGTTAATGACACCTAATATCCATAGTCAATTCCAAAATACACTTTTTTCATAAAAATATAATACTAAAAGTAACTTGAGGATTCTGCTCTTGAGATGAAGCAATAGAACATGCATACTTGAAGCAATAGAATAAAGCAATAGAACCTGCAGTTGAGGATTCGAACCTGCATACTAAAAGTAACAGAATAAAGCAATAGAACATGCATACTAAAAGTAACAGAATAAAGCAATAGAACATGCATACTTGAAGTAGGATATATGGCCCCTCTTAGATACAGCTGTAACAAGTAGGAAAGAGCAACTAACCGGTCTTTGTATCTTTGTACATATCAAGATCAACACCCTCAAGCTGGCTAAGAACCATATTACAAGATACAAAAATACAATGATATAAAGTTACGTAAAAAATTCTACTTACCTCGCAGGCAACTACTGATCAGGGGCATTAGGGTCCTGAGTTTCATTGTTTAGGAAGTCTGCGAACGATTGAGTACAACCAGGTGGGAGTGGCGGTACACTCATGTTCTGTATCAATGCCCTCATCTCCACTAGTTGTTGATCGTGTGCCCTCTGCTGCGCCTCTAATGCGGATAGACGATTCTTTAAATCTTGATTTTCTTCTCTTAGCGATGTCACCTCAGAAGAGGATCCACTGGGACGACCTCTGGCTCTGGGAGCCATCTCACGATCATACACCACTCTCGCCTGCGACCCTAAACCGTAGAGGGTGGAACTCTTTTTCCTCCCACCCACCACATCATAGTAAATCTCATTTATTTGGTCGGTTGAGAGAGTCTGTCTCTCACCTCCCTCAACAGCAGGCTGAGACGCCTGCTCAAATCTGGCATTCAATTCAGCCTGTTATAAATAAGATAACATAACAATTAGGATTAAAAAAATAATTATTATAATGTAATGTTAAATAAAGTAAAAATTACAAATCTTATACCTCAAATGCCTGCGAGCGCCTATCGACAAATGTGCCATCTTTGGACTTATGTGTTTTCGAAAATATCTCCCAACAAGTAGGAGGTCGCTGTAACTCTTGCTCCTGCGTAAAAAAATACAAATAAGTCAAAATCAAATAATTACTAATACAAATGAATCTTGATTATAAACTTACTAAGTCCAATGTGTGCTCTACAATAGATCGGGATCCAGCTGTATGCTTTGAGGATCCAGTGCTAGGGCCAGCCAGCTCGGTATTTCTATTGGCTCGAGCTGTCACTGCATTTGACTGCCATTTTTCTGCAGCCCAGATGGCACGCCATGCATTCCAGATATCCTCTGGGATGAAAGAAGGTCTGGTTCCCTTTCTCCTGCATTTATACAGGAGGTCTTTGTATCTTGTGGCACAAACATCATTCCATGTTTCCTTGAATTCTTGCTCGTGCCCCTCCTCCCAAGTATATTTTTTCTGCCAAGGGATTAAATTCAGGTTTGAGTTCAGAACATATTTGAAAATGAAGATCAATAATTACAATGAGCAACAACAGTGCATCAATTAAAATGATTTACTATGAATTCATCGTAGTAAAAGTCCCGCATTTCCTTGGAGACATGCCTCCAAGTATGCCCTGATCGACAAACTCTTTCTTTAAACTTAGAAGTTATGTAGGTTGATACTCCATGCCCATCTGGAGTGAAACTGTATTAGAAAACATATAAATGTTAGACCTGTGTAAAAAAAAATTATATGAATGAAGAAAAAGTAATAACATAAATACTTACCACCCTGCAACTACTCGCAAAACAGTCCGGTAATTTCTTTCGACCGGGTGCTTTTGATATATTGCCTGATCGGACATATTTATATCTACAAAACAACATTACAATACAAACAGATTTTGATCATTCATATTTCCATCCTCTTAATCAGAATCGCCACCATCTACTACAACCTACATCTCTTTTCTACCTTCATGCATCCAATACACCTCCTCGTGTTGTCTTCTTAGCTTGCAAAAGAATTATATTGGGTGAAACCCCAAAACCTAGCTAGCTAGCTCAAACCCCCTTCCCCTTTAACCCTAGCTATTTAACCCTATTCAACCCCTCAAATGCATTTGTTTAATCAGTTATGCCTTCTTTTTGTGGACCAGATCACAAGTTTTTCTAATAACATAATTTAATTCTATTAAACCAAAACTGAAAAACCTAAATGAAAATTTTACCTGAGGAGAAGCCGGAGGAGAATAGGGAGAAGCCGGAGGAGAAAGCTTAAGGGGTTCGCCGGAGGAGACGGAGCTTGAGGAGTTCGCCGGAGGAGAGGGAGCAGCCGGAGTCGAAGCAGTAGAGAGGGAGCAGCCGGAGATGAAGCAGTAGAGGGAGGGAACGGGCAGACGGAGCAGAGAGGGAGCAGCCGGAGAGGGTTTTGGCTGGAGAAGAGAGGGAGCAGCCGGAGAGGGGGAGAAGACAGGGAGCAGCAGAGAAAACCTTCGCGAGAACGAAGAAACGCGCACGGAAAGAAAGGGCCGGCGGAGCCCTAAATTCGCGACTTTAGCGACGGAATATTATTTCCGTCGCTAATTAGCGACGGAATATTTAATTCCGTCGCTAGATTTACCGACGGAATATTATTTCCGTCGCTAATTAGAGACGGAAGTTAATATTCCGTCGCTAATTAACGACGGAAAAATAAATCCGTCGTAGAATATTTGATTAGCGACAGAATAGTAATTTCCGTCGCTAAAACTAGCGACGGAAATTAATTCCGTCGCTATTTCCATCGGTAAAACCAGTTTGTTTTGTAGTGGATTAATATAATTAATAAATTATATTTTTACACTTCTTGTAACTGAAATAAGTAATATAAATATATAAGAGAATTTCGGCTCAACGCTCATAGGAAATATATGACTTCTCAATCAAGTTAATCGAGAAGTGAATATACCTCTCGTGTCATGGAACTCAATTCTAATTGTTATAAAAGATATGAGATTAATTATATCAGAGTAATGAGGGAAATAACTCTATAAATATATAACTCTTTACTCTAAAATTCGAACGAGCTTTCGAATATTTGTGTGTGCCTAAACTTCAAACAAATTGAGATGAAATTTTTCTCACAGGGTGGATTGCAGGTCGTTCACCCTATTCTTATGTGAGGCATCTCACGGGATGGATTGTAGGTCGTTCATCATATTTTTATGTGAGACACTTTTCAAATGGATTGCAGGTCGTTCATCCTATATATATGTGTATGTTTGTATATGTGCATTCACATAATATATTTCGTATTGGGTGGATTGCGGGCCATTACAATATGAACATACAATACATCTTTTTCGGATGAATTACAGGTCGTTCATCCGATTTATGCATGTATATGTGTATACATACGATGCTTTTTATTACGAGAGGATTGTAAGTTGTTTACTCTTATATATGATGCATCCTTTTCGAATGGGTTGCAGGTCGCTCACTTTGAGAATTTTTATTTATACATGATGTGTTCATATTAGGTAGAATGCAGGTCATTCATCGTTACTTGTATGATACAGCATTGTTGAGGATGTTATATATGATTCACCCACTCAACATGCTATGCTGAGTAATAGATAAAATAAGACTATAATGTGTGTAATGTTGAGAAATGAGAAATTAAAGAGAACTACTTAATATAATTCAGAAGACAATATTAGATGAATGTTAAGGAATAATTAGAAATGATGTGTTTGTATTAGGTGGAAGGCAGGTTGTTCACCTTTCCCTAAATAACACGTTTTAGATGAGTAGATTATATGTCGTTTACGCATTCAAGAAATCATATTGAGTAATCGAATAAAATAAGATAATAATGAGAACGAATGATATTAATTAAAAAAAAGAAAGAAAAGACGAATGATATGGAACTTTTAAAAGATATATGATGTTGTTGATCTTTTTATTAATATTTTCATGCATGTCTTTCGTATCTTCATTGTGCACTTTGTGTTCACTCTCTCTTTTCTTTGACTTCAGATTAATTGTTAAGATATATATATAACACTAAGAGAGTTATTTCGGAGGTATGCATATAGTCAGGTTATTTAGTTTTACTTTATATTTTGCTCCGACATTATTATAGTTTACGCACGGTGAGTGAAACTAGCATTGCGGCAAACTTAGTTCGTGCGGGACATGACAAAATGTTTTACGGGAAAAGCAGGACCGGCCCTGGGCCAGGGCAACTAGGGCGATTGCCCAAGGCTCATAAATGGATAGGGCCAAGGGCCGGCCCTGGTTGAGGGGAGAAAGCGCAACTTTTTGAGTCATAGCGAGCATTGGAGATCTTATCGAATGGCTGCTGTGGGGAGCACATGGCGACGGGTTGGGTGTTCGATGGCTCGTCACGTCGTCGGGATGGGGGGTGTCTTTAATGGACGGTTGGGTGGACGAATTGGCCCGCAAGGCGGTGGAATGGACGGACTCGATGTGATGTTATCTGCGTACGGAGGCCGATTAAGACATTCTGCTTGGCTGACGTGTGAAGATATTTTAACATAATCATTTTCGAAGTATGTGAATGCTTTTTGAGTGAACTAAATTTAAATTCCGAAAAAGAAAAAAAAATCTGGTTCGCCAGTGGAACTCCATCAGTTTTATGCCTATTCTTTAATTCTTAGTTTAGAATTCAAATTTTTTTAATTTGTCAATATTTATAAATTTATTCAAATACATTTTGTCAAGACAACAAGAAAATTTATGCACTGTGTTTGTTTAGAATATTGAATCCTCAACCATCTATGATGATGAAATTAGGTGAAAATAGTAATTCACAACTCATATATAAGTAACAACGACTATTTTTTAGCTTAGTTACTGTATTCGTAGGATAAGTGATTTTTTTATTTAATATAATTTAATGAGGAGAAATCAAATTAAAACTGAACAATTTAATATGTATGATAATTAATATCTTATTTTATAGTTTGCCAAAATAATCAATAATTAACTTTGTCAATTTTTATAATTTTTGTATTTAAGGTAAAATAATCATTTTTTATCAATTTAGTAGAAGTCATTATTCCATTAATTATTTTATAAAATACTTTAAAATTAATTTATTGTGTTAATTTTAGACACTTGTTATTTTCTTATTTTTAGGCATTATTTTACGAATTACGACTCTTGGATTGAAGTAGGAGTGTAATCAAATCGAACTTAGCCGAACAGTAAGAAGCTTAAGGATTGAAGTAAGCATTATTTTATGACTCTTGGATTGAAGTAGGCATCATTCACCAACTTCATGCTTGCAATTTATGTTTTTGTTTCCTTTTCTTATTTTTAGCCATACAGATTTTTAAATTTCCTCGTTATATATTTTCTCTTGTGCATCAAAATATTTTTCTTAATATTTTGACATGATGAAGTTTATACCTTTTGATGGAGTAGACAAGGAAATATTATGAGCGGTTATCAAAAAAATTCAATGTTCGATGACGACCTTCATCCAGTTTGAAACTTTTCACTACGAAGAAAAAAAAAGAGTATTTCAATGAAATTTATAGTGGCAATTCAAAAAATCTTGATTTTTTTGTTCTTTTTTTATATGTTTTAAATATTATTTAGAGTATCGTTATCCTTTTAAATAAAAAAATTATTCCTTTTTATCTTAGAACTCTAGTTGCTTGAAGAGTATTGTTTCGTATAAAAAAATTTTATCTTGGACTATTATTAATTGAAAATTATAATTTATCAAATTTTAAAAATTAAATATGCTACTGTGTTAGGGTCCAAAAATTATAATTTCGCCTCTGACCCTTGTACAACCAGGACCGGCTCTGGGGAAGAGCCAGGTCGCTCTGAGCCCCCCCATCTTCCGATGAGTTCAGATAAAAACCTCATTTCTGTTAGGTTAGAAGATTCTTGAGATGTTAATTACTCGCTATTAGCATATGCTTGTGCTTGATGGGCCTCCGGCCCTCAGAGTCTGCTGCCATTGGCTTCTCCTTGTTCGCGGTCGTCTTTCCCTCCAATTTGCTGCTCGAACGAGCACCTGATGGGTTGCTATCTTGATGCCTGCCTCTGGCGATCGGCAAGGAAGACTGTTGCTTGCGGGACGAACTCGGCACTGGAGCGATGACCTGTGAGTTCGAATCGGTACACAAAGCAGGTGTCGGCCGGCGCTTGATCCCTGCCGCGCGGCGTCGGGGAGCTCGGACGGCTCGAAACACCATTGGGTCGGTAATTTGCGACGGGACCATGGCCAACGGATGCGGATCGGTCCATGGCTGGAGGCGAGGGTGCTGTTAGTCCCCGATGGATTGGAGTTATAGGATAAAATTGTGTAGTTGTTCTCTTAAGACTGCATGGATTAGAGTTCAGAATTTTGAAGAATATAATTCACTCTTGAAGCTTTTCCAGTCGAAATTGATCTAGCATTTGCTTTGCTACTTGTTGCTGCTTTGGGTGTCACGAGCATCTAAAAAGCGAAATAGAGGGGTTTCAGGAGCAAGGAATTCTTTAAAAACTTTACTGAAAACACCATTGTTTAAAGATAAAACACATCCAGCATAACAAAAGGAATTCTTTGCGGGAGCTGTATTATCCAAGATACCCTCGTTAAAATCCCTTTTATTTAAATTTATGAAAATTTAAAATAGCCTTTATTCTCACCGGAATATCCACTAGAACATTCCTCCAACGCTTGGGCAAACAGCTGCCTGAATAACTCTCATTGGCACCGGCACTGGCTAAAATATAGAATATAATTATAATTAGATTGACTTATTTATTTTTAAACTTTTGATTATAATAATGGAATGTTATTACTAGTTGAATGTTTTATTTTATATCGGCATGATTAATGTAAAAGGAATAATTTTTTTTATAACGGAATGGTGTAATTTGTTTAATAGTGAATTTAATTTATATGTTTTATTTAATATTTTTTATTTTTTAATACATATACATCTTAATATTTTTAATTAGACTAATCCAGTTGACACACATTAACTAATCTTTATTAAGATTGATCGACTCTAATTGGTTTATCTTTGTATTGTGATGTAAAAGATTTTTTTGCCTCCGAAAAATATCCGAAAATGAGTTCATAGTGGAAATAATGAATTCAGAATAGACCCTTAGATTAGTTGTCTCAAAAAGATAGATATTAAGTATAATTCTAGAGTTGTGCATGTGGAGTCACGTTTGAATCAAAGTTCCCGCTGTCTATTCAAACGATAAGCACGACATCCGAAAAGCGATCAAAGTTATTCATCCCTTAGCTTCCACGGGTCCTAATATAATCCACATCGATGTGTGCAATTTAAAGGGTACACCGACATATGGTGGAAATAAATACTTTATCACTTTTGTTGATAATAATATAAAATATTATTTTGTGTTTCTTCTCAAACGCAAGGATAAAATTATTGAGAGATTTATTTTTTATAAGAATGAAGTTGAAAATTAACTTAATAGAAAGATTAAGATGGTTCGAAGTGACGTTTGTTGAGTTGTGTACTGAATATAGGATCAGACACGAAACAATAGCTTTCTATACTCCTTAGCAAAATGATATTGTTGAATAAAAGAATTGTACTTTGAAAGAGATGACGAATATTCTTCTATTGAACTCTAGACTATCATAGGACATATAGAGGGAAGCTATGCTACAACTAATTACCTTATAAATAAGGTACCCAGAAGATAATAAATAAGGACTCTTATGAGTTTTGAAAAAAAGACAATTATCCTACAAATATTTAAGAGTGTAGGGATGTCTACCTAGTCTAAAAACGATCAAGATAAGATAAAAAATTATTGATTATATATTTATTAAATATGCATATAATAATAGTGCATATAGGTTCTTTATATATCAATTTCAAATTTTAGAGATATACAAAAATTTGATTATTAAATTAAAAAATATCTTATTTGTTTTTTAGCATGTGTTTCCATATAAAAATTGAGAGGAAGCAACTTTCTCAAAATGAGCAAATAAACCATAAGAGAAAGAAGAAAATGATAAACC
This sequence comes from Curcuma longa, assembly GCF_044706935.1. Taxonomy (NCBI): domain Eukaryota; kingdom Viridiplantae; phylum Streptophyta; class Magnoliopsida; order Zingiberales; family Zingiberaceae; genus Curcuma; species Curcuma longa. The sequence continues at coordinate 11,915,969 of NC_133865.1, forward strand.
AATTAAGATTGAGCTTAGGCGAAATAAAAAAATTGGACGAAAAAATCATTCAAAATAAATTTTATCACTTTCATATTAAAAATAATCTCTAAAATTATTCAGAAACAATAAACTTCCTAAAGAAACTGGATGACATCTTTTAACAGAATAGACTTACTTTTCTTTCATTAGACCATAAAATAAAATCATATTCTTTAAAAAAAATAGATTGTTTGTTTTATTGTTAAGAAGAAAACAAACAGGTTGTTCTTTTAATTATTTTTATTTTATTCCGTGAGAATTGTATTGTGTGAATTAATAATCGTAATGTCGATCGTTTTTCTTGTCCTTTCAATTATAATTGGCCGACATGTGAAAATTCAAAGGAGTGGGATTTGGTTTGAATGGAAGTCAAATTGATTGAGACTATACAAATAAAATCCATCTCAATTTTGTGAAATCATATATATTTTTCTTTTTTCTTTTAAATAAACGGACATTATAAAACAAGGTTTTAGTTGTTTTAGTGATCAAGGATCTTTCTAGTAAAAAGACAGAAAAGTATTCAGCGTGATATTAAATAGATTGATTTGATATTAATATGGAACCTCCAAGTCGCCCTTAAGTCTCTCCTTTTTGTCCTGTTACCTGTCAGTATAATCGTTAATCGAATTAATCCCCGTCAAACAATTTAGCATATTAAACTTTAAAATTTTATCATTATTCAGATAAGTTAATTAGTCTAAATCCACGACCCGCATGGGTTAACTCGTGATGGACTTGAATTGGCCTGTGAGTCAAAAAAAAAATTATTTATTTATTTTAAATTTTAAAATTAAAATAGAAAATTTAATAGATTAGTGATTTGATCTGTTTAAATCATAATTCAAGTTTAAAAATATATAATTTAAATTTATAATTTTTATTATTTTTTATTTTTTTGATAAATCCGTGGGTTGATCTGTCTAACCCTCAATTTGTTTTGAGTTGGATTAGTTGAAGATTTTTTAAGGTTAGAGCTCCATTCCCATTTTTTAATGGGATTTTTTGGATTGTTCATCTTATTATGGATTAGTCCGTTTGACAGTTACCTACTAGTGGTATTAATAAAAAATATTATTTAAAATTGGAAAAATCATCATTGGCAATTTAAAATGATCATCAAGACCCCCTTCGATCCTATTCCATTCCTTCTCCGACATTTTCGTTTAGCCTCGTTGCAGAGTAGTGCAAAGACCAAATCTTGTTCGAGGTTTTGAGCTTCTTTTCTGCCATGAAGAACCCTCTGATTCCTCCCCGCGCCCTCGTCTGTGCTGCTTTCATAATGCTGCTATCAGTGGCTGCGGACCGTAAATCCTCAATCCTCCTCAACTGCGGAGCTCCAGCGCCAGACTCGGACCTCGACGGAAGAAGTTGGACTCCTGACTCCGGTTCCGAGTTCGCTCTCCCCTCGAGCAGTGAGAGTGTCGCAGCTCCACAGCAAGCTTCGTCGGTGCCCAAAGTTCCGTACTTGACGGCGCGGGTATTCACTTCCCCTTCCACCTACTCCTTCCCTCTCGCCGTCGGTCGGGTATTCCTCCGCCTCTATTTCTACCCTTACAATTACGCCAACTACACCGCCACCGACGCCTTTTTCTCTGTCACGGCTGGCCCTTACACCCTCCTTCACAATTTCAGTGCTTCTCTTGTCGCTGATGCTGTAAACTTCGACTACATCACCCGCGAATTTTCCTTGAATGTGTCCGCCGGCGTCCTGAACCTCACCTTCACCCCCTCCTCCAGTTCCGATTCTTTTGCCTTTATAAACGGTATCGAGATTGTGCCCATCCCTGACATCTTTGGCTCCGCCAACTCTATCCTTATCACTGATAATTATGGGAATTATATCCCTTATGAGATTGATCCAGAATGGGCTATTCAAACTGTTCACCGGCTCAACGTGGGTGGTCGCGCAATATCCCCCGGCGAAGATGAACTGTTCCGCTCCTGGGAAGATGATTCAAAGTATATTTTCGGCGCTGCTTTTGGCGTGACATACTCAAATGATCCAAACGTGAGCATCGCATACCCCCCTCAAGTTCCGACTTACATTGCGCCGACTGAAGTCTATGCCACAGCTAGGTCAATGGGTCCAGATGCAGGAGTGAATTTGCAGTACAATCTTACATGGATTCTTCCAGTGGATGCTGGCTTCTACTACCTTGTCCGCTTTCATTTCTGTGAGATACAGTATCCCATGACCAAGATGAACCAGAGAGTTTTTGATATCTTCATTAATAACCAGACAATGCAGAAAGATGCTGATGTTATTGCTTGGAGTGGCAATATAGGTGTCCCAGCATACAGGGATTATGTGGCGTTCACCATGGGAAGCGGGCAGATGGACATGTGGGTTGCTCTTCATCCTGACGTTGCAACGAAACCAGAGTATTATGATGCCATCCTAAATGGGCTAGAGGTCTTCAAGTTGCAAGACATCGGCAGCAACAGTTTAGCTGGTCTTAATCCAGAATCGGTTAGCCATCAAATTGTCGACGATCCTAACAGGGATATGAGCAGGAAGAATCATAAGGTTGTTCCTGCTATTGTGGGTGGGGTTGTTGTCTTGCTTGTTGCTTTTTGCCTAATTCTATTCTGCAGGTGCCAAAGGAAGAAGAAAGTCATCACTTACCAGGAAACTTCTAGTTGCTATGCCTCGCCAATCCCTTCTAATGTTTGTCGAGATTTCTCCATTGCAACGATCAAGGCTGCCACAAAAGACTTTGATGAGTCTCTTCTTCTCGGGGTTGGTGGGTTTGGGAAGGTCTATCTTGGGGAGATCAACGGCATGGGCATGAAGGTTGCAGTCAAGCGTAGTAACCCAAGGTCCGAGCAAGGTGTCCATGAGTTCCATTCTGAAATTGAGACACTCTCAAAGCTCCGGCACATACACCTTGTCTCTTTGCTTGGCTGCTGTCAGGAGAACTCTGAAATGATCTTAGTCTATGACTATATGGCTCGTGGAACACTTCGTGATCACCTCTATAATTCTCAGAAGCCACCACTTTCATGGAAACAAAGACTTGAGATTTGCATCGGGGCTGCACGAGGCTTGCATTACCTTCACACAGGCGCAAAGCATACCGTCATACACCGAGATGTCAAGACCACAAACATATTGCTAGATGAAGAATGGGTCGCCAAAGTTTCAGACTTTGGACTTTCGAAAACTCTCCTGACCTTGGATGACACCCATGTCAGCACAATGGTGAAGGGAAGCTTTGGTTACCTTGATCCTGAGTACGCCTGGAGTCACCGGCTCACTGAGAAATCTGATGTTTACTCTTTTGGGGTCGTGTTGTTTGAGGTCCTCTGTGCCCGGCCTGCTCTTATGCGCATGCTACCAGATGAACAAGTGAACTTGGCTGATTGGGCAGTTCACTGTCATAAGAACGGCAACCTTGTCGACATCATCGATCCCTATTTGAAGGGTAGAATGGCTCCAGAAAGTTTTGACAAGTTTGCTGAGACTGCGGAGAAATGTGTGGCTGATGCTGGGGTGGACCGACCTTCCATGGGCGATGTCCTTCAGAACCTTGAATTTGCCCTCCGGCTCCAGGAATATATAACTGAAAATGCAATACCTACTTCAATGGTGGAATCAAGCACGACAACCACTGTTTCCAAAATGATCAGAGGTCGGAGCTTTGCTAGCGTGGCGCTGCCGTATAAGAGATCCCACATGTTGTCTTCTCACAAGTCTCTGATAAGAGCTGATTCTTATCCGCTCTTGACTTTTGGATTAAACATAGAGGACACAAATGGATAAGCCTTTATCTATGCATCGAAGTTGGTACTCTAAGTTGACTTCAAGTGCGTGAGATGATACAAATGATACAAGTTTGTGCAATTTACTTCTCATTGTGTTTACGCTTTTTCACTAGATTTAAGGATGTCTATATGGTCAAGCAATGGAACCATATAGTAGGTCGTTGTACAATCTATTGGAATTTACACTTCTTATTATCACCTCAGATTGGTGTATTTTGTATTTACGAGCATGTTGTACAATCTATGGTTAATTTCATGTTTGCTTATCAAGTGTTCCCTGGTGATGAAGCTGAAATCTGTCGACGACGTGGATGCTGAAGTTGAAGTGGACGTGAAGTCCGCCCTGCACAGAATGATAAGCGTAAGTCTTATACTTAGAATTCGCCTTCTCAGCGTCGGTCCCATGACTACTGTGAAAAAATAAATTAAAAGCTATAGTTGATCATTATGGAGGAGGGCAACCTTATTTCGTCAAGATTCGACCTTGTCTACAAATCTGTACCGCACTAACCAATTGAACTATGCCTCAGGGGCATAAATCTTATACATGAATTAACAACAAATAATAATTATCATTAAGATTAAAATGATCTAATACATATTACATGAAAGAGAGTTTATATTATTGGATATGGATTCAATGGGTAGATTAAATAATTTGATTTGTTAACATTAATGGGCAGTAAATGGATTATTAGTTTTAAGTAGATGATCCCTACAAGATGGACCAAGATATACAAGGAGGAAGTCAAATTTGATTTGGATATCTTGCCTTTGATTTCTTCTTCTTTCTCCTCTCTTCCCCATTGAGAGGGAACTAATTTGATTGTTGTCCATTCGTGCAAAAGACTCCATTGCATTTGCTTGATCTTCTCTTACAATAAATAAGCCGAACAATAGCTTTAGTGCTAGATTCAGATCAGCATTTGGAATGTTATTATTTCAATTCTGTTTTGTTTTGCCTTTATAGATGATGATAACAACTGTAAATATATATCATTGATTTAGTTTGATGTATCTTATTGCTTTCAATTGATATCAGAGCTTACGATTATTTTATCATCATTTTTTAAGGCATAAGGACCTACTATTGATGTCTGACTATTACATTTTAAGCCAAATAGACGAAGACAATAATGACTTTTATTCGGTCATTAATCAATAGATGTAATATCACCTTGAGTCGAAGCTCTTACTTTGGACAGAAAGGATGAAAATTTTCATCCATTTTCTTTCTCCCACGATCTCCAATGTGATAATATTTTTCATTTCCCTGTGATAGCATTCAGATACATGCTCAATTCACTACAAACAATCAATGCTAAATTGTGATCGTAGTCAATCTGTTGTATCTTGAGAAATAAATATCCAATATAACCTTAAAACACCGCATGAGGAGACGAATCTATTTCAAAAAAATTATATCTAATATATACCTTGACAAATCTCAGCTCAGATTTCCACTCAAACTTGGCAGTTAACACTCGAACAGTTCGACACAGAATCGATAGTCTTGATAGATACAATCGGACTTGACACTTGACACTCAATTAGCACTCGGATCACTTGATAGTTGGGCTACTTGGACTGTTCGATACTCGACCTAGTCAGTTGGACCACTCAATAGTCAATCCACTCGAACTACTCAACATTCAACCTACTCAACCCACAGTCAACCCACTGATTGGTCGACATTCAACTTACTCAAGCCACTTGATAGTTGATCCATTCGACAACTCGGACACTCAGTCTACTCTACACTCAACAAGGTCGGATACTCGGTAGCTCAGTCCACTTGGTACTGGATTGATTCGGACATTTGATAGCTCAACCCATTTGACACTCGGTTAGCTCGTACATTGAACACTGCTGGCTCAAACACTAAGCAGCTCAGCCTTAGGGAGAGCTTACTCAATTCAGATAATTTATCCTTCCACCCTTAGTCAGCAAATAAGGTATCTCAGTGGAACAGATAAAGAACTGATAAGATTAAATATTTTCTATTTAACGATTTTAAATTCTTATTATCTCATGCAAATATCTCCAACATCCGTATGGTTGCATTGTTGCTGTGCAATGCGTAGTTTCAGCCGTGTTCTTCGTCTCCTCACGTAGCAGAAAATTTGCTGGCATTCAACAGCAGCACGATCCCCACTGCGGATTCTGGAGATGATTCTTTTACTTCTACTCTCATCATCAGGGAAAACTGCAACTGAGGCTCCATTGTCATGATTCATGAAGGTGACGATGGGTTAATTAACGTCCTCTGGACCTGGAATTGGCAGCTCCGATGAACGATAGGATCGACTCCGTTGGACGGCGGAGCGAATGTGTTATAACGTGAAATAAAAAAAAGGACTTAATTATAAATTTTAAAATTTATTGAACCTTTATGCAAAAAGGTAAATAATTCACTTTAAAACCTCTCTAACCTTAAATCTTAATATTCTTTTTCTCACCCTCAAACTCCTCACGCCGCTGCCACCGCCGTCGCCGCCGCCGCCACCGCCGTCGCCGTCGCACATCGCCACCGCCGCCGTCGTCACCGCCGACAACGCCACCGCCGTCGTCGCCGCCGACAACGCCACCCTGACAACGCCACCGCCGTCATCATCCTTACTCCCTGTTGTCGTCACCGCCGCCGCCGTCCTTGCCCCATTGCCGTCATTGTCATTGGACACCTTCGCCGCCAGCACCGTCGTCGTCACGCTACCGTCGTCGCGTCGCCAACACTCCACAGCGAAGACCCTTCGATTTGAGGTGGAGATTCTTGCTTGATCTCTTTCAATTTCCTTTCGTGCATGATCAAAACGCTGGATCCTTTTTTGCTTGATCTTTTGTTAATTCAAAACTCAACCACATCTAAGAATTTCTTAACTCTGTTCGATTGCTATAGTTTCGCTTAGAGTATATGATATAAATCAAGTATATGTAGTGTATAAAATGCTGTCAATTTTATTTGGATTTCCATACATGGAAAATAAAATTCATTTAGTTTTAGTTGTTCTTATTAAAAGGTTATTTCATAAGTTGTTATATAAGTCATCGTAAGGATACTTCTTTATGATAATAAATAAACAAAAAAATTCATTCTATTAGCAAATATTAATAGATGACATGGTTCTTTTATTATCCGTAGGATTGATGTTTATCATGCATGTTGCTTGCCTTTTCTTATGGTGTCTATGTTTTTTTCCTAAGAATTAATAATGGAAAAAAGAGGATAATCTGAGTTATGATGAGAAAATAAGAGGAGATTAATATAATTAATAAATTATATTTTTGCAATTCTTGTAACTGAAATAAGTAATATAAATATATAAGAGAATTTTGGCTCAACGCTCATAGAAAGTATATGACTTCTCAACTAAGTTAATCGAGAAGTGAATATACCTCTCGTGTCATAGAACTCAATTCTAATTGTTATAAAAGATATGAGATTAATTATATCAGAGTAATGAGGGAAATAACTCTATAAATATAGAACTCTTTACTCTAAAATTCGAAAGAGCTTTCGAATATTTGTGTGTGCCTAAACTTCAAACAAATTGAGATGAAATTTTCCTCACAGTGTGGATTCCAGGTCGTTCACCCTATTCTTATGTGAGACATTTCATGGGATGGATTGTAGGTTGTTCATCATATTTTTATGTGAGATACTTTTCAGATGGATTGCAGGTCGTTCATCCTATATATATGTGTATGTTTGTATATGTGCATTCACATAATGTATTTCGTATTGGGTGGATTGCGGGCCATTACAATATGAACATACGATACATCTTTTTCGGGTGGATTATAGGTTATTCATCTGACTTATGCATGTATATGTGTATACATACGATGCTTTTTATTACGAGTGGATTGTAGGTTGTTTACTTTTATATACGATGCATCCTTCTCGAATGGGCTACAGGTCGCTCACTTTGAGAATTTTTATTTATACATGATGTGTTCATATTAGGTAGAATGCAGGTCATTCATTGTTACTTATATGATACATCCTTGTTGAAGATGTTATATGTGATTCACCCACTCAACAGACTATGCTGAGTAACAGATAAAATAAGACTAGAATGTGTGTAATGTTGAGAAATGAGCAATTAAGGAGAACTAATGAATATAATTCAGAAGACAATATTAGATGAATGTTAAGGAATAATTGGAAATGATGTGTTTGTATTAGGTGGAAGGCAGGTTGTTCACCTTTCCCTAAACAACACGTTTTAGATGAGTAGATTGTATGTCGTTTACGCATTCAAGAAATCATATTGAGTGATCGAATAAAATAAAATAATAATGGGAATGAATGATATTAATTTTTAAAAAAAGAAAGAAAAGACGAATGATATGGAACTTTTGAAAGATACATGATGTTGTTGATCTTTTTATTAATATTTTTATGCACGTCTTTTGTATCTTCGTTGTGCATTTTGTGCTCACTCTCCCTTTTCTTTTACTCCAGGTTAATTGTTGAGATATATACATAACACTAAGGGAGTTATTCCGGAGGTAGGCATATAGTCAGATTATTTAGTTTTACTCTGTATTTTACTTCGACATTATTACAGTTCACACACGGTGAGTGAAATTAGCGTTGCGGCAAGCTTAGTTCGTGCGGGGCGTGATAGAATGCTTTGTGAGAAGAGCCAGATCGCTCTGAGCCCGCCCATCTTTTGATGAGTTCAGATAAAAACCTCATTTCTGTTAGGTTAGAAGATTCTTGAGATGTTAATTACTCGCTACTAGCATATGCTTGATGGGCCTCTGGCCCTTAGAGTCTGCTACCATTGGCTTCTCCTTGTTCGCGGCCGCGCGTCTTCCACTACAAAAATACTGTGTTTTTGCGACGGTATTTTGCGACGAACAATTTTCATCGCAATTTAGCAATGAAATTGGCGGCGAATTTAATATTCGTCGCCATTTTGCAACGACTTTAGCGATGAATTTATTTTTGTTGCAACTTTGGGATGAATCAAGTTTTGTCACCAATTTCGTCGCCATTTGGCGACAAATAAGAAATTTCATCGCTAAAATTGCGACGAAAGTAGTATGTGTTGCAAATTTAGCGACGAATGGAAGGATTCGTCGCAAAAATGGCTAAGAAATAGGTCCCGGCCCAAAGTTAGGTCCGTTTGGCATCGCCAATTTGGCGATGAAAAAGGATTTTCGTCGCCAATTTGGCGACGAAACAATATTTTGTCGCCCATTTGGCGACAAAAATCCTATTTCGTCGCCAAATTAGCTAAGTTAAACGGGTGATGGGTGGGCCCATTTTTAGTGAAGTTGGCGACGAAACCATTTTCATTGCCAAAGTCGTCGCAAATTGACGACAAAAATATTTTTCGTCACCATTTGGCGACGAAACAGTATTTTCGTCGCCAATTGGCGACGAAACCATTTTCGTCGCCGATTGGCGACGAAAATGGTTTCGTCGCCAAATGCCCTAGGTTAAACACTCTGCCCGATCCCCTTTTCCTCTTCCCTTCGCGATTTTCTTCTTCTTCTCCCCGATTTCTTCCTCCTCCGCCTGCTCCACCGCGATTCCAACCTTCCGGATCCCTCCGGCGACTACAAAGGCGACGGATTTGCTTGAGGCGACGGTCGGCGATGGTAGAAGTTGTTTTTCCTAGTTTTTTATATTTTTTCTTCTCCTCTTCGCGGTGGTTTTTGTGGCGTGATGGTGGCCGGCCGGCGGCAGCCCGCTGGGCAGCCGACAGTGGCTCGCTGCTGTTGGCCTGTGTTGGTGGCAAGGGGGTGGCTACCTATTGAGGTTTTACGGCGTGTGGTGTGCTGGTCGGCCGACGGCTGGTGGGGTACAAATAGACAGCCTAACTGAAGAAGTCTCTCATTTAAAAGGAATAATTATTCAAAGGGATGAAGAAATGAGAGAAATGCGTAGACAACAGGATGAAGAAATGAGAGAAATACGCAGACAGCAGGAGTTGATTATGAAGCATTTTCAATTAGGCTCCGCTCCAAATCAGCTTCCTCATGTTCCCGATGATGATGGTGAAGACGGTGAAGACGACAATTCTTGATAGTCTAGTTGTGTATCATTTTAATTTTTCTCACATTTAATATTGCTTTTACTTTTTCCTATTTGTAACTTTTTTTACTAATTAATATTATTATTTTATTTTGAACAGGGTTGATGAAATCAAAGATGGCCAAGAGGTAAATTTTTACATATTATACTTTATTTGTAATAAATAATTTTCTAATATTTTTGTTTTCTGATGTAGAAAAAGAAATTATGATGAAGAAGAAATCAGTGATGCAGAAAGTATTACTCGAGGTTGATCCCATGGACGGTGATACTTTTCTTTTCTAGTCATTCAAATACTTTCTTATATATGTATTTTATTATGGATATGGATGTTATGTTAGTTTGATACATTTGGAGTTTATGGTTCATTTATAGTTATGTTTGATACATTTGGACTTGGAGTTGTTTATGTTTGATACATTTGGACTTGGAGTTGTTGTTTGATACATTTGGACTTGGACTTGGAGTTGTTCATTTGTAGTTATGTTTGATACATACATCATAACTTGGAGTTGTTGGTTTATATGGATGTGTAAGTAAAATATATTTATGTTTGTGGATGTGTTT
>NC_133865.1:11926473-11928259 GCF_044706935.1 Curcuma longa
CTTCATTGGAAGAAAGGTCCTATCTTAGCCAAGATGTTAGGTATTTACACTAATCACTTGAAAGCTTTCCCAACAAATTAAGTTCCAACTTGGCAATTGCAGCAGCAAGTATCAGTTTTCTGGGTTTAATAGATTTTGAGGCTTAAAATATCTGAAAGAAATAGAATATTTTTGTGAATGAGAAAAAAAAAAAAGTCGACACCGTCTAGCGACCAACATTTTCGGTTTATCTATAGTAGGATGGATTGCGAACAACAGTTAGGGTTTGATTGTGACGCAGATGGAGAAAAAAATTGTTTTCGAGAACGACGTTGTGTTCCAGAGCAGCATTCGATTAAGGACGGATTGTTGTAGGAGGCATACCATTTTAGGGTTGTGATACATCTAGTTGGTACTTTATCGGATGAAACAAAGGAGTTATTTGTAATTAAGTAATAATACACTATAGAAGAAATAAATAGAATAAAATAGATGAAAAGATTCGACTTACGAAGACGAATCCAACGAAACTAGTTTGGGTCAAATCAGAGATCATTTGGTTAGTGAACCAAACAAACCAAAATTGAATCTGGTTCATTATCGTAACCGGTTCATGAATTACAGTAAATTATAAGATTTAAACCGGTTCATGAATTACAGTAAATTATAAGATTTAAACCGGTTTAACCGATTAGGTTAATGTTCATTCCCTATTAAACAGCAAACCTTCTTTCCTCCTGCGCCGCACGAAGCTTTCCCTTCGTATCTTCCTCTTCCACCCGACGCAGACACCGCCGCACCTCTTCTTCGCTACTGAACAACTGCTGATCGCCGCCGCCCTCAAGGAGCCAGCCACCACGACTCCTCTGCCCGCTACCGCCGCCGCCGCGTGGAGACGCTGCACAACGCCGTCGATCGCCGTCGCTCTGCCCGATTGGAGAAGACGCCCTGCCGCACGCCGCCTCCACCTCCGCCGTCCCTCATCCTCCAACAACGGCGGAGTATTTTCCCCTCCATCGCCATCATGCAAGTGATCCAGCTCGCTGCTACTTCGACATGCCAAGAGATGGATTCTGCGAGGCCTTCGTTTCCTAAATTTCGTGGAGAATTTTAGGGGTTGATGGTTTATACGTTGGATGTTGATGAACTACGGAAGAGAGGTAAAATGCTCTCTCTACTTGTTGTGAGACCTGCTACCTTATTGGTTTGACAATTCTGTGTTCAGAAAGTTAATTGGAAAAGGAGTATAGAGTTAGTTTATGCTATTGGAAGTAGACTAGCAAGAATTATTGTTGTTGCTAAGGATGATCCCAAATAATTATTTTTATATCATGGTTAGTGGTCTCCCTGCACATTGATCCAGATTTGGTTTTTCCAAAAAGACAAGAGTATATACTCACCTATAGTATATTGGACTACATTTTCCTTCTGTACCCACTGAGTATTTAATGCTCACCACCCAGACCCTGGCTGTATTTATTTCTCCCCAGATAACAGATAGGTACTTGGAGCTTGGAGATTCTGGAACTTGGCATTTATCTCACATGCAGAGCATGTTTGGTATATAGTAGTTCGTTGGGTTGCCATTTTATTATGGTATTTCTTTTGATTATGGGCTATATTGCTGGTGAGATTCATAGTGTTGACTTGAAGATTGGTGTATTGTATTGACTCGTTATCGGATATTGTTTCGGATTTTGATGTTTTCGTTTAGTATGTTTGTTTTTGGCGCATATGAGTTATTTGTACATGTGTTGTGGTTGTGTGGCCGTGTAGGCCTTATTTTATAGTTGTTGTGGAGCTGTGA
>NC_133865.1:11928359-11933621 GCF_044706935.1 Curcuma longa
AATCTTTTTCATCCATATTCCATTCTAGAAATCATTTGAAGATTTAATGGTTTGGTTATAAATTACATTTATTTGATTTGGAGTTGATTGGGAAAAACCCCTAAATTAAGAATATTTTTCTTAATTTTGACCTAGCCAAGGGTCACTTAGTTGGATTTAGAAATTTTCTATCTCAAATTATGGATTGACATGAGGAATGGCAAGAAACATTTTGTCACATGGAAGGCATTTGTGTAGGATCAAGGATTGTTCTGCTCGAAGGGGTAAATACAAAATGTCAATTTCTTATAACATGATAACTTAAATATAATTATTAAATGCAATGGTGCAAAATGTGTGGTTAAAATATTAAAATAATAGTCATAGTTTAAATAAACAAAATAAACATAATGCTAATATCAAGATAAACATGATTTAGAGACTGCCCATTAAAATATTTAGTGCATCACCCCAATCATTCATCAAAATATTTATTTAGACAACTTCCTGAATCTAGACTTTCCATACTAAGCGACAACCCACCAAGTAGCCTCCTCACTCTTGCTAGGCAAATAGTCCAAGTAACTAGAGACGTTTTAACAACTAATACAAAATAAACAAATTGTCTAGACATTGGATGGAGCCATGTTTTTCGTTCCAATATGAAATTTCTAACTCCATTCCTACCTGTAGATACTTGATAATCATCATTTATCATATTATTTGGACTCCTATATATGTTTGTGCTTTTTGATCTCTTGTGTGTTTAAATATGCATTTATATTCTATTTTATGAGTTGGGGGACTTTAATTCAATTTATCTCATATTTATGATATTTTATTTGAATATTTGAATATGGTCTTTGCAGGCAATCAAAGAATCATAGACCCAAATCAGATCGATCCAAATTGGACTTAATTTTGAAATTAATTGAAGAGAATCAATGAGAACCAATCTGGACCATCCATCTAAGATCTGAGGAGATCAGGCCATCCACCAAGATCGGGCCAATCAACACAAGAGATAGTAGATCAACACCATTGATTAAGATCCAAGCCTTTGATTGAGATCTGATCTAATCCCAGCCTTTGATCAAGACCTAGAGAAATAGAGTCGTTCATCCAAGATGTAAGGGAATCTGAGTCATCCATCACAATCTAATTTATCTAAGTCAAGAAAGAATAGATCATGACCATGGATCTAGATTTGAGCTTTTGGATCAGATTTAAATAAACTTCTACTGTTGGATCGGATCTAGGTTTATATCCACCGTTGATGTAGATCAAATGAGATCAAGGGTTGGAATTAAATTAAGAATGCTACAGTGTTCTTTGGATCATGATTTAAAAGTGCACATATCAATAAAGATCTCCTTCTTTGGTTTCACTTCTTCACCACCAATCAACTCCACTCGATCGTCTCCATCAACGCCAATCAACACGAGGTCAAGGGATTTTTCTTCCTCTGGTGATCATGCATTCACCTTCCTTCCATTGACGTCATCATTTGAGGACTTCTTCGATTACACGATCGATTGTCATTCCATCCTTCACCACTAGCCATCGGAGTTTGACTTTCCTCTATCTATCGAGGTAAAGGGATTTTCCTTCCTCATCCAACAACAACCGGAGAAGTAAAGGGATTCCCTACTTCCTCCAAATGCCACCACCGAACTCCGCTCATTTACCATCATGCCACTACCATAACCACCGAGTTAATCTACCGCTCATCAGTCGATCTCATTAAGGAAATGGGTTTTCCCTTCTTTATAGATCGTTGATCATCTTCCACCACAGATCTAGACACCTTCTTCACACAATTCACCATCGATTCCACCCAATTGGAGCTGCTGCTGAATTCATCTCTATCGAGTCTCATTCTCCAATTCCCTATCCAATCTGAGCTTGGGTTTGCCCTAGTTGGTTCTGTGAGCTTTCTTAGTTGTCAATTTCCTCCATTTACTTTGTAGTTTGACTATTAAAGTGTTCAATGCAAATTTGATTTGATTCTATTTGTTATTGAATTTTGAATTGTGAGTTTAGATGTTCAATCTATGCTGGCCTTTCCTAGGGTTTACTTCTTGTTTTCTTTCTATTTTACCTTAGTGCAATAGTGATAGTAGGATCGCTTGCTTGTTCTCCTTGGATGTCATGAATTGGATTGCATCCCTAGCTTAGCTTCATTAATTTCCTATTCGATGTAGTAAATCCAGTTAGGTTAGATTTCTTGTCTTCTTTGGATTCCATGTATTGAATTGCAATAGTAGTTTAGGTTAGGTTATATTGTCTTTCATTATTTGTCTTTAGCATTTATAATTTAAAATCCAAACTTCAAAATCATATACCAATAAATTCAATCTTAGAAATTATCATCTAGCCCTCACATTCATTGAGAGACAATCTCTAGATGATATGAAATGATTAAAAGAGAGGAAAACACCTATAACTCACTCTATAGAAGAAAAAAACCTACATGAGAAGAGAGCTAGTTTACCTAGCAATCTTTCAAAAACAAGGATGAGACCTTGACTTTTCCCACTTTATTAAAAATGATAAATAAATGGAAATATTTTTATATATGCACACATACAAAAATAATTTACAAAAATATTTTTCTATTAAATCCTAAACTCCAGTAACTCACTTCTGTAAATTCCTAAGTTGGCCTACAAAAAGTTATTACTCCACCCAACCTTATTATTATTATTATTATTATTTCAATCTGAATACGAGGATGGGGTAAATCCCCTAACAAATCATGAAAGGTTGACTTGGATGATGAATCAACAACAAACTCTAAGATAAGAATTCGATTGAAGAACTAGACTGAAAGAATCGACTGAAGGAGTCACCTAAAGGGCTGCTAGCAATAGAGTGGTCGGCTACCCTTGAGAAAACTTAGCAAGAGGTTAGAAGGGGGCCAAGGTGCACCTTGGCATTGCCCCTCCGATGCCTAATTTAGAGTAGAGAAGTGAATGGAAAAATGTGCGGAGTGTGAAAATATTATTGTGATCTCAGAGATTGTATACCTTTGAATGAAGAGGTAAAATACCTTTTATAGAGAAGAAAGAACCTATCTCTTCGTTAATGGAAGCCTCTTTTAATGAATGTGTCCTTTCCTTCCATTCTAACGGTTGAAGTCTTTTTAGATGAGCTGACCATTATTATCCTCCAAAGATAAGGAACAACTGCATCCCTTAGCTATTCAAATAAGTAATCAACAATTGCCTTTTTATATATAACTGCTTGTAACAGATGCAACCTTTCATCTGGGCTTTTGTAACTGACGTAATAACTTACATTTGACGATATAACTGTTTTAACTAACATAATATATTAAATATTTAATCTTCTTCTGAAGTTTGGAGTCTTTTCTCATGCTGGATATTTGTAGTGGAGACGATCTAGCTAACTTCTTCTATGACGGATCTGAGATTGGGAGAGACGATCCAACTTCTTTCTGTGACGGATCTAAGTTAGGGAGAGACGATTTGACTTCTTTCTATGACGGATCTGAATTAGGGAGAGATGATCCAACTTCTTTCTATTTCCATAGAAAAATATCACGTATAATATTCTTTGACAAAATCACAATTTTTACGTGGTGAAAATATTGACTGGATCATAAGATCCCCCCTCTAAGTCTAGTCAAAGGAGGATGTAGGCCAATTGACTGGACTATGATAATAAAAACAATATATTCACAAATGACTTTATAAAAAACATGCAATTTACTTAGTTTTAACAAGCGACAAGCCTTATGATGTTTAACATCCCAGTAATACACCTTCTGATGATATCAGAAAGTTATAAGAACGCATCCGATGGTAACAATTGAACACCATAATATATGAACTAGATCATTTGATTTGCCCTGTTCTGCTTCCTTTTCACTAAGAGTAGTTTAAGTTCCTTAACCTAGTATCGCCCTTTCATCGCTATTCCTTGTCTTCGGTGCTTCTTCATTAGCCCGCTTCTCCTTCTTTAGCAAGTTTTAATCTCCTAGTAAGTTTTATTGACCCCACATCAATTCTCTTTTGCATTATATCGTCTATCATCAATCTCATACTCATTTCAAACATGGATTCAATGTTTTGATTTGAAATGCCCCCCTCAATCTATACGAAGATTGATAATAGCACCATCCATGTTTATTTCGAGATCCCCACTGAGTATCGACTATAAATTTCAAACCATACACACTAGCCACATCAACCTCCAGATGGTTTTACAACTTTCTTTTATGGATAAATGACAGGTAGTCTTAGATTTCCTATTTCATCCTTTATTGAAGAAATTTCAAAATACTTTCATATCCCTCTTCAACAACTGCTCTTAACTCATTTCACCTCCTTTGTGGAGTAATCATGATATATGCTTATTATGATTTGCAATTAACACCTGCTATCTTCCATTATTTCTTTTATCCTAAAAAAGTGAAATTGGTATATTCTTTTTCACTGCTCGTCCTACGACACAATTCTTAGAGAAATATCCCACATCCAATAAGTTTTAAAAAACTCAATATTTATTTATTAAACCTCCAACTATTGGTGCAAGGAGTATTAGTCTGTCCTTAGAGTTTCAATATTTGACAATACACCTAGGTCTAATTAATTTGACCAAGGGTTGATCCAAACAGGACCTGATATTTGAATGTGAGTGAAGTCTAGTCAGGTGTTTGTCAAAAGACTAATGAGAAAACTAGCGAGAAGTCCTAGTCAATTGGACTAGGCAAGGAAGTTCTAGTCAGGTTGACTGGGCAGGGAAAGTCCTAGTTGGAGGTTAGGCAAGGAAAGTCCTAGTTGGAGCCTAGGCAAGGAAGACTTGGCAAGTGAAGATGGGCAGGAAGTCCTGGTGAGTAAAGCTGGGCAAGAAAGTCCTAACTAGATATTAGATAAGGAAAAGTCCAAACAGGTCAAGGGTGACCGGATATTTAGCAGGTGGAAAGTCTACCTATAGAAGTGACTAGTCCTAATTGAAGGTTAGGCAAGGGAAAGTCCAAACAAGTCAAGAGTGACTAGATGTTTGATAGGTGAGAAGTCTATATATGGAAATGACTAATCCTAATTGGAAGTTAGGCACGGATAAACCTAGTAGGTTAGATCTACAGGGTAAAGCTTAGGTAAGCCTAGTAGGTTAGACGGACTATAGGCTTAGATTGCTTATTTATTTGTATGCAAATAAACCAGGAGTTGGAAGCAAGAATAAGGTAGCATAAGAGGAGCAAACAGAAGCAGCCGAACCAAGCCCGGAAGTCAACTTAGGTCAAATCTGGTTGAC
>NC_133865.1:11933721-11966588 GCF_044706935.1 Curcuma longa
CTCGATTTAAACGATTTTCTATTAGCCCCTTGGAAAAATATGACTCGATGCCCCTATACCACATTTGTTTGTATTAATTATGGGTTTTCAAAAATTTAAATCAATTTGCAACTCTACTCGTGACAAATCAAATCTAGGATTGTCAAATTTTGACGCCGGAGGTGTTCTTTATTATGAAAATTTTCAAAATTGGAGCTAAAGTGAAGCTAGTTTTCATGGAATTAATGCTACAAGATTTTGGATGTTCCAATTTTTGTGATTGAACCTACTATGTGGACTGCAATTGAAGTGTTTCAAGATGAAATCATATCAGTGAAGATTTCATTTGATATTGTTGATTAGAAAAATAAAAATAAAGAAAGAAGAGAAGAAAGAAAAATAATGTGCCAAATTAGAGTTCTTTGTGCCAATGTTCGTGCCAATATGATTTGATAAAGGGAGGAGACACAATTCAAACTTGATTTCAATTCTGAATTTAAGTGGATGAAATTCTGGAAATCTGAAATAAAGAGATATACTCAAAAACAAGAAGAAGAAAATCCCAAAGGTGACTTTAGTAATGGCACAAAACTTAAAATGGGAATCATTTATTCGGAGGTCTAAAAATTCTGAGATAGTTTCTGATCAGTAATAATCTGAAGCAAACTTCCCATTACTTCATTTCTAAAGGTTTAGGGGACTGAATTGTTAATTTTGGTGAACCTAAGCTTAAATTCAGAATTGTTGAAATTTTTGAAGTATCAATTATGTTTAGAGGCAAATTCTGAAATTTGGAGCCTTGAAGACTGGTGTGATTACAAGCCATTGAAGCCAATTTGCTGTGAACCTGTAAAGTGTTGAAATGCAGTGTAAACAAACTGGAATCAAAGCTGAAATAAGGTTGAAACTCAAGCTGAAATGAGAAGTGCAGAATTTTTGATGAGGTTGTGAAGAATGGAGTGATTTTGCTTGGATTTCCTTCAACAAATCAATTACAAAGCAATTGAAGAAGTAGGATTGGAATACAAGATACCATGGATACAACTCAGATGTCATCAGATCAGATTAAAAAAAAAAGAGAATGCATAAAACAGAAAAAAAAAAGTGTTGAATGTATCAAGAGGGTATCAAAAATCTGGTCAAAGGATGGATCCATGGAAACCTATTTCATTTCAGTCATTTCCTAAACAACAAATTTAGATCTTAATTGTTCCAAGGCTGTTGATGCAACAGAAAAGAAAAAAAAACAGTATGAGAAAAAGGAGAAAAAAAATAGTTTTTGCAGTTTTAATTTCTCAGCAGAGTTTGCCATTTTTGAGGGACTGATCCAAAATGGAATTTCACAGAAAATTGCATGGTTATTAGCATTAGTAATCAAGCTTCATGATGGAAAAAGAATGGAAGAAAAACAGCAAAAAATAAGAGAGAACAAGCAAAATTTCAAATTCAATTTCAGTAATTTTTGGAATTAAACGTGTCAATGATATATTAAAATTTTAGATTTGTGTGAAGTGAATTTTGGTTTCTAATGATTAGTTGCTATTTGTTAGCTCTTGTAAAATCTAGATGTGAAAGAATTGGACTTGATTCGAAAGGAAAATGGAAAATGGTACATTTGTGGCGATGAAGAGAAGAAAAGAAAAAGAAATGGAAGAAAGTTGTATCAAGGAGAGGAACCTCATAAG
This sequence comes from Curcuma longa, assembly GCF_044706935.1. Lineage (NCBI taxonomy): Eukaryota > Viridiplantae > Streptophyta > Magnoliopsida > Zingiberales > Zingiberaceae > Curcuma > Curcuma longa. The sequence continues at coordinate 11,935,386 of NC_133865.1, forward strand.
TTTAATCCATCCTTGGTTCATGGATCTGAAAAGCACACTGAAACAAATGGACTTGGTTTTTGAAACCCTAAACCCAGATGAAAGCATCCAACATGGGGGCGACGAGGGAGAGAGGCAGCGATTTTGGGGGTTTAGGGTTAGCAATACCTAAAACCCAGATGAAGGCGATGAGCTCTCTCGCAGAGTTGCGAGATCGGCACCGATGGCGGCGACGAGCCAGAGAGGCGGCGATGGCAGAGACGAGCGGGAGAGGCGGCGATGGGGGCGATGGCGGCGACGAGAGGGAGAGGCGATGGTGTAGCGATGGCGGCGACGAGCCAGAGAGGCGGCAATGGCGGAGACGAGCGAGAGAGACGACGATGGGGGGGGGGGGGGGGGGGGGGGGGCGATGGTGGCGACGAGAGGGAGAGACGATGATGGGTTTAAATCGCGATTTTGAGGATTTTTGTTTTGTGGTAGAGATTTAGGGTTTTATTCTCGCTGTTTCGGCCAGTTTGCCACAGCGGACGCGACGCATAGAGGAATTCCCAGCCACGTAGGTATTACAAACTTTTGGTTTTCCTTAATCCTCCTCATGATAGCTAAAAACCAACTTAAATTAATTACATAATCCAACATGATGAACTTGCTTTATACCCCATTAATTTTACGACAACAAAACATTGGATTAATAAATGATCTTAAAGAGATCATTAGCTAGAAAGAAAATGATATATTAATTTGACATTAGCTGTTCTTTAAACTTTTACATCTCATGAATCAAGCTCATCTAAAGCCATCCTTATTGCTTACTTTTCTTTCACTTTATTACGATTTTTTTTTTGAAAAAAAAACTTTACAGACGGTAGAATCGCTTTATTTCTCACTTCAAAAATAATGTTTTTTTAATTATTTCAGTCGAACTGTATCAATTTTTTAAATCGGTTTAATTTTCAATAAATAATAATAATGCTGATATTTTTTAGTGCGTTTGGACTTGTGGGACCCGATGACCCATGAGCTTATTGTAGCCATGTGGTGGGTGACCCACCACTGGGAGTCATGGTATGGGTGGGGCCGATTAAACATTGTTTTGAGAGAAATAAATTTATGAGATTATTTAATATTAGGAATTAACTGAAGATCAATGATTAAATTGGGTTTGAATAATAATATTAAATAAGTACATTAAATTTGAATCCGATTTAAATTTATTTAAAATTAGGAATATTTGAGATATATTATATTTAGGCTCCTGCAAATTTGATTAATAAATCTTATCATTGTTATGAGAAGAGAGATTAGTGAGACATACATTAAGAATGTAAGAGAGAGAGAGAGAGAGAATTAAACAAATAATAGGTGTTTTTTTATAGAAAATTATAACTTTAATACCATATGAAAATAAAAATTTATAAACCCAATATAATGAGATTTTTCTTTAAAAAATAGTCATATCTTAAATGACTTATATTTTTATGTTTTTATCTAAAATTTTTATTAAGCATTTATTACAAATGAATCTACCTTGTTACAAACATATGAATAATTTATAAGGAAAAGTGCATCCTTTAATAATACGGCAATATACTAAAATGCACTTTCAAACTTGTGAAATTTTCAAAAGACTCACCACAGTTTCATAATTTTCAAAAGATATACTTAATTTCAAAAATACCTTTCTCGCCTTTTGATCTTAAATTAAAAAAAATGATTTTCTTTATTTAAATTGAACCAAACTGATTATTTCATAGTTTCATACAAAAATCATTGATAATCCTAAAAATTTTATTTTTTAAAAAATTTATGTAATTAAACTTATAATAATCTTCTAAATTTATCCATTTTTTAAAAAATTAGACTTTTAATAAAAAATTTAAAATTTTAAAAATACAAAAGAAAGTTAAAAAAATATAAAATTAAAAGAACGCTAATAAAAATAAAAAAAAATTATTTTGTTATTCTTTTTTAATAGCTAATTACACTAGAGAAAAAACTTAAAAAATTAAAAAAATTACATTGGTGTTATTTTGGTCTCGATACTATTTTGGTTAAATCATTACTATTTTGATACTGATTTTATCAAAACATCATCACTTTTGATGTTGATTTTTAAAAACATCATCACCTTAGTGTTAATTTCTTTAAAGCATCATCATTTTTATATTGATTTCGTCAAAACATCACCATCTACAAGATTGTGTTGAATTTTTTAAAACATAACGTGCATAAATAGAAAGACTTTGAATCTTTGTAAATCAACACCAAAATTAGGATTAGAACCAATGTTATGGATGATTCTAAAGCAACGCCACTATATTGTGATTTTTTTAATACGATGGTGTTGATGTTTATAAAACAACACCATAATATTGATGCTTTAACGAAATTATCACGAAAGTGGTGATATTTTGAAGAAATTAACACTAATATGATGATGCTTTAAAGAAATCAGTATCAAGGTGATGGTGTTTTAACAAAATCAACACCAAAGTGATAATATTTTGATGAAATTAATATCAAAGTGGTAATAATTTAACTAAAACAACATAAAAATGGGATGCTTTAACTAAAATAAAATTAAAGGAATTTATTTATTTTATTTTTATTTCTCTTGTAATTAACTATAAAAAGATAAAAATAAAAATAATATATATTTTATTAATGATTCTTTAATTTTATAATTTTTATTAACATTCTTTAATATTTATTTTAATTTTTTTTATTAAAACTCTAAAATTTAAAATAAATATGGATAATTTTAAAAATCATCCTAAGTTTGATGATGTAATTTTTTTTAAAAATATATTTTTTAAAATCATCAATGACTTTTTACGAAACTTCTTAATGAAATAATTAAATTTTTATTTTTTTATTTAGTTTGTCAGTTTGATTATGTTTAAATAAAGGAAATTAATTTTTTATTTTAATTTAAGGTTGAAAGACGGAAATGATATTTTTGAAATTAAGTGTGTCTTTTGAAAAATATGAAATTGTGATATGTCCTTTGAAAATTTTATAATTTTAAATGTACCGTTTGATAAATTGTCTTTAATAATAAGAAATAAAACGCAGCACAGTATTTGAGAAATTCTCAACTCGAGTGTCTCCTTTGAAAAAATTACCAACAAAAAGTTAAAAGCGACTCACGACACGACACGTGTTTCAATAAATAAGATGTTGCAGGTGCTGACGTGGCACCTGAATCAATGACCCTTGGTTTGGTACCGTCTTAGATCGCGATCGAATCTTTCGAGATTTGAGTGCAAATGTGGAATTATGGAGTTTTGGCTTAGATTCTTGAGAATCTTATTGGATACGGATTGTCTTCGGGTCGCACAGAATTTATTCCTTTTATGGTACGAAAAATAAATCCCGAAACTAATTGAACTTCGGTAGGTTTCAGTACGAGCTGCAGGTGCAATAAGTATTTGGCGGGTTTTAAATTATAATTATTCTTGGTTTTCATTTATTTCTCAGTTATTTTTGAAAAGAAAGTCACCAAAGATTAAGTTGTTTTTCTTTAATTTTATTTTGGCAATTTCTTTTTTTTTTCTAAATTCCTGATAGGGAAGAATTTCAATAAATGTAGAATTCAAATATAAACTTTCGACTGACTAAAACTTTATTAATAATTAATATATACTTTTGATGGACTCATTTTAATATTCAATATATCACTCATCAATGGATTAATGGTGAAGGAACCTTATACAAAATTATTCTTTAATAAAAGCTAAAAAGTAAAAAAAAAATCTTAAGGCCTAAACAATATAGATTATAAAAATGAAAGTAAAATTATGTGGAGTGGAATCATCCGAAAATAATATTTTTATTATTGTACTTTGAACTTTTATTATTCTCTATCTTTAAGCAATGTTTGGATAAGCATTTTAATCGGTTTAAATCTTTTTGCCGGTCAATTGTAACATTAATCATGAGATTATTATCTACAAGCTCCGCAAACTTTATGAGCATTTCAATCCATATTTTATTGTAAAATTTGATACACACATCAATAATATAAACAAATCTAACCTCAACATTTTTTTTCCGAGCGTATCACAATTGCACTGGCCTTCTATGTATTTTTAAAATTGCAAATAATGGCATGTAAATTTAGCAATTTATTATATTAATAAATTTAATAATTAATGAATTAGCGTAGAAAGGTTGATAAGAGTGGTTGGTTAAGTGGGCGCCGCGCCCGCACCGTCCGGCTTCCTGCGCACGCCACCACCTCCACTGCACAGTCAGCAATAAACTTTACCAAACTGCTCTTCTCTGCGCCCCGAGAGCACGTGCCACGTCGGAACCTCCACGTGGCTCTCACCGAGGGCCACCTGTCGCCCCAGACCAGGAAACATGGGCATCATCTCACTTGGTTCGGGAGATTCCTGTCTCGAGTGCCATATCCGAACTCCGCCGCTTAACCTAAATCCGGTGGACCCCGCACTTCCGTAGCCAATCCTCTTGCTGCCCACCGGAACTACACTTCGCCGTCAGTTCGGCCCAAAGTCACACGTCCTCCCTGCCCATGCTACCCCATAATTACCTTCTGGATTACCAGCTCAACTGTGGGGCCCAAAGATTCGTCAGAGGTATTCTGCGGGTCCGTGTGCGGACGGGTGTGATAAATCGCACTAAAAAGTGGAGAATGTTACGAGATTATTGTTCCTGCCTTTCCGTCCGTCTCGTTTTCCTTTCCCTTCCTCGAGAAATCGGCCTGCTGCCGAGGAGCTCCGATAGAGCCAGGGATCTCCGACGAGCCTCTGCAGCTGCGTCTACAGCTATTGCAGAAGCTAAGGCTTTAGCTCCTACAGCGGGCAAAAGCTCGAGGAGGAGGAGGAGGAGGAGGAGGAGGCATTAATTATATTCTGTTGATCGAGTTTGGCTTCGGGAAGAAGGAAAAGGGGAGCATGGAGAAGTACGAGGTGGTGCGCGACATCGGATCGGGGAACTTTGGAGTGGCCAAGCTGATGCGGCACAAGGAGACTAGAGAGCTCGTCGCCATGAAGTACATCGAAAGGGGCCAGCGGGTGAGCCGGCTATGTGGAATCGCTCTTGCTCTCGCGATCCATCTGCTATCGTTCGATTCGAGAATGATTTGATTTGATTTGATTTTTTTTTTCTGTAGATTGACGAGAACGTGGCGAGGGAGATCATGAACCACCGCTCGCTTCGGCATCCCAACATCATCCGCTTCAAGGAGGTCGGAAGCCCTATTGCTTTGCCGTGGTTTTGATTCGTGGGTTGAGTTGGGTTGATCCGTGAGGAATTTGTTTAGGTCGTGCTGACGCCGACGCATCTGGCGATTGTGATGGAGTATGCGGCTGGCGGCGAGCTATTTGAGCGAATCTGCGACGCCGGAAGGTTCAGCGAGGACGAGGTTCTCTGAGTCCTTATTCGTCAATCTCCGCACATTTCTCGAGAGATCGAATCGAATCCAGTCTTGATTTCTGCCTTGATTTCCTTTCGCAGGCGCGGTATTTCTTCCAGCAGCTCATTTCCGGCGTCTGCTACTGTCACGACCGGGTACAATTGTCCTCGAACCCCCACTTTTTGCTGCAATACTAAGATTTAAAGCGAAGCGAATGCGCTAATCAGATGAGAATTCAAAATTTCTCAGCAAATCTGCCATCGCGACTTGAAGCTGGAGAACACTCTGCTCGATGGGAGCCCTGCTCCTCGCCTAAAGATCTGCGATTTCGGCTATTCCAAGGTCATCCTTTTCCTAAATCAAAATAGCTTCATCTAATAGCTCAACAACAAATAAAGCTAACAGCGTTCATTCAATCCATCATCTCAGTCGTCCCTGCTGCACTCGAGGCCCAAGTCGACGGTGGGAACGCCGGCGTACATCGCCCCGGAGGTCCTCTCTCGCCGCGAGTACGACGGCAAGGTGAGTCCTTTTTCTCCCTGCTCGTAGTACCTTGTGATCCGACTACTCAACAATTGATTTAGCGACAAAACATTACCGTACTGAAGAATCAAGTTGTGAACGCGTAAGAACGAATGGGGCTGCGTCTTGTGATCGTCCTCCTCCTGTGTGCTCGCCGACGCGGCGGACCCACCTTGAGATTCCTGAACTATCGGGATCACGCGCGGCGCGTCCTTAGCGCGGTGGGTGTATGTCTGCCGTAGCCGTTGGATCGAATCCGTAAGTGGAAGAAGGGTTTGTTTAGGGGTGGGGATGGGGATGGGGATGGGTATGGGATGTGGTCCATAAATATTTAGGTGGATTTGCCACAAGCCACATTGGACATTGGGGTTGGGTTTGGGTTTGGGTTTGGGTTTGGGGAGGACCATTGCCCCACCACACCAGAGTTCTTAAAATAGCATAGGAGTTGTCTGGTTCTGGATCAGTCGATTCCTTTCTGGTCGTTCGATCGGAATGATATAAAACACCTGGCTGAACCGAATCGGGTCGGGCAATGATAAATCGGATTAGAAATTAAAATTTTATTTACTCCTTTATCAAATTGTGGAACCATTAAATTACTTTGTGAAATTAAATTAGGTTGAGAAGAAAAGGACAAAATTAATGATTAATTATTTGAATTACTTTGTAAACAATACTTGAAAAAGGCAAGACAAAAAAAACATGCCTTGGTTCTATGACAATGCACCACATGTAGTATGTGAAGTATGTGCTTGTTCCTCAACTTGCATGGGATGCAAAATGCATTTTTCTCATTTTACCGGGTTGCCTTTTTGAAGTCTTCGAACTTTGTATCATTAAGTTCTTTTGTAACTGAGTTTTCAAGCTTGACGCACTCCATTCTTTGCTCGAGGATGCCTTTTCTTATGTACGAGGTTTTGCTACTTTATCTTCTTCAATAAGTGTAACATATGCATACTTAGGATTTGACTTTGTTTGTCTTTCTGATGTTCTTAGATGTGGCTGGGGTTGCTCTTCTTCTTCATGGATTTCTTCTAGTTGGCTTGGCTTTGCTTCCTCTTCATTATCGATATATCCCTCTTTGCCATGGAGACTTAGCCTCATCTGTTACTAACTTGTTCTTTGTGATTGCACTTCTCGAGTGATTTCTTCAATTATTTTATCTTGTCTATGTCTCTTTTATAATTTCTCCTCTATTTCCTTTGAGTCTAGTAAGGATGTCATTCATTTGAGGAGATCACCACGATGAAGTTGCATCAAATATCACATTTCGGGAGATATAACATCTTCCTATTGTAGGGTCACAACAGTTCCATCATTTTCTTTGATTATAGTACTAGCCCACAAAAATGCATCTTATTGCCTTCTTAACAAACTTGTTGCGTAAATGATTTAAGTACAAAAACATAACGTATGCAATCAAATACTCAAAAGTGACTTACTTTCGAAAATTGAAACAAATCCTAATAATGCTTGTGTTAGCCTATTAGTCACATGTAGCTGCCTTCATGCATTTTGCCCAAAATTTAATTGAGGTGGAATATTTTTAGAATGTAGCATACTTCTGCATATCTTCGCAAGGTGGATGTTCTTTCTTTCTGCTATTCTATTTTGTTGAGGAGTGTTATGATATGTGAATTGTCGCCTTAGCTTACAATCTTGTAGATACTTCGTGAACTCATGTGAAATATATTCACCTCCATTGTTGATACATAGACATAGAAGTTATATATCCATACATACCTTAAGAAGTCATCAATGAAAGTAATCATATATTAGAAACCACTATAGGATGGTTGCTTCACAGGTCCAAACACGTTTAAGTGAATCATCTTGAGAGGTTTCTTTGTTCTATACTCATAATGGCCTCCAAAACGTAGCTGCATTAGTACCCAAGTGGTAGACTTGCATCAATGGACAAAGGTTCGAGTCGCGATTGTGGCAAAAAATCCTCCTACTTAGGGGGCCGCTTAATACCTGATTTACCTCCCTTCATTTCACCATGGGGCCGGCGATAAGGGACGCTTGGCGTGAGCGTTATCACATTTTGTATCAATTTGCTCTATACTAGAGTCTTCAAATGACAACTGATGTGCTTTTCCATACTAACATCCAATACATATTTGTATCATTTCGAACATCAAGTTGAGGAAGACATTTGAGCATTAATTATTTTATCATTACTTTTAGCTTATGATAGCTCATATGCCCTAGGCGTTTATGCCATAAATCAAATATCTCATTTCTTCTTGTTTTGTGGAATTCTTTGAGCTGACATCGATACTACCTTTCGTCCCTCCATGAGTGGTGTCGGTTCTAAATTTTGATAAACTTTCATGTCCTTTGGCCCAAATACAACATAGTTTCCTAAAGATGTAAGTTGTGATACTGATATCAGGTTCTTCATATATCCTAGGTACATGAAACATATTCTCTAACTCTACTTGCTTTGAATTGAATCGGGGTTCCACCGTCATCTTGCCAACATGAGTTATAGGTAACTTTGAGTTGTTTGCCATGACAACAATTCGCTTCCCTTTGTATTCCGACATATTTGATGATTTTTCTTTATCTCCTATCATATGGTTAGAGCATGGAGAGCCCATTATCCAATCATCATTAAAGTTGATAGCCTCAACACTTATGGTTGCTTCTTCTCCCGCTAACTTAGCTATGAAAGGGGGGAATAAACTCATTAGAATTACTTGTAATCGGCTCTAAAATAGCATAAGAGGTCTTGAAAGTTTCATTCATCTTCACTTTTAACTCGGGCCTGTGAGGATGTTGCAACATTCCCTTCTGTTTTTTATATTGAAAATCTTAGCAAAGTGACATCTTTTTCCACAATTGTAGTACTGGTTATTCTTGTGAAAATTAGCTTTAATTTTGGTAAAATATTCACTAACCATTATGTCACACTGCGAGATTGATAAATAGTTCGTTCTCAAGTCTTGTAACTTAGCATCATTTGTCCGAGTGAAAATTCGAGCAAGAGTGGTGTCTTCACATCCTTGATGCACTATAGCAAGTCATCCTCTACAGATATCGGAAAAGCGTATATTACTTTATCATTCTTGATCTTCCACTTTCTAAAGCCATCATGATTTATTGGAGGTAATATCTTACTGCCCCAACAATCTCCCATAAATCTTAGCCAAACAAATAAAATTACATACGAGTTCTCCAAGTGCTATAATTAATATTATTAAGTTTTTCAAGACTACTTACAGAAATTATCATATCGGTCATAATGACTTGTGCATTAGCGACATCTCCATGTAAACACGATCCCTGATTGTTGCTCTTAAATGGTAGCCGGTCCTCGACCGCTAACCTTGAATACCACTTGTTAACTCAAAGGAGAAGATCGAAAGAAGAACTATTATTATTAGCAAATAGAAAATTTGTAAAAGTATTTGATCACAATCACTTAAAACTCTTATGACAACTCAAAAAACTCTCGATACCCACAATGCATGGGATCTGAATTCCTTTTATAACTTGATAACATAACTCAGTCTAAAAGTCTAAACTCGGATTTTTCGAAAATATCTAAACAACTTTGTAGTATATCCAATAAAAATTTTAATTGACTTTAATTTTCTATCCTAATAAAACTCTAATTATTCCTGCCTTATAAACTCCAGTTATCAAGGCACAGCCTCTCTAAGACAACAAGAGCAATAGTAAAGTTTCCAGCTTTACCTGTCTACACATTGCCTTTGGGTCTCTGCCTTCCTTTACGGGGTTCAATTCCTTCTGATACAACCATGTCTTCCTTTTACAAACACTAAATATTCTCCGATCATCTGAAAATCTTGGTCTAGATCTATGTTGTTGAGATCCTTGCTCTACGATTGTCTCTTCCTGCTCCTATCCTATCAGATAAGACCATCTTGGTGACATACTGGATAAGACCATTGTGGTCGCATACTGGACGGATAGTATGATCAATGCACATTATCTTTATAAGATGTCGACTATTCCTTGTCGTGTGGCCTTGACTTTGAATAAATAGTATGGATAGGACTACAACAGGTAGATGATAGTTGTTTAATGGTGCACGAATGAAGGTCAATGCTACTGAACATGTTTCTTTCAGAGTTTTAACTGAAGTTGTAGTTGTTGGCTTATCTTCACAAACTTCACATGTAAGATTTTGGGCCATTTGCACAATCTTTCGATCACAATTCGATTATAACACTCGACTGTTGTTCATCCAATTTGTATCAGTTTACTTGCAAATCTAATCTCTTGCTAAAAAATGTGGTGCAGCAAGCGGATATTTGGTCGTGCGGAGTAACTCTTTATGTGATGCTTGTGGGAGCTTACCCATTTGAAGACCAAAGAGATCCTAAAAACTTCAGGAAGACAATTGGGGTATCGTTGCACAATCACTCGTTTATATATACAAAAAGCACTCTTCGATTTTATATGATGATTTGGTTGGGTTATCGTCTACTTGACTTGTTCATGTATTCAAAATGCAGAGGATAATGTCTGTTCAGTATAAAATACCGGACTATGCGCACGTATCGCAAGACTGCAAGCAACTCATCTCCCGTATATTCGTTGCCAATCCGACGAGGGTACTTAACCTCGACTTCTATCATCTATTTATGTAAGTGAACTGAAGAGTAATAGTCATTGAACTTGCATAGCTTTGATGAAATGGATGCAGAGAATTACGATAAAGGAAATAAAAAGCCACCCTTGGTTCCTGAAGAACTTACCCAGGGAGCTTACTGAACCTGCACAAGCAGTGTACTACAAGAGGGACAACAATGCTCCGACATACTCCACGCAGAGCGTGGATGAGATCATGGAGATATTATCGGAAGCTAGGACAGTGTTGAAAGCATCTCGGTCGATCCCTGGCTTTGGCTGGCCTGAGGAAGAGTCGGAGGACGAGGACAAGGAGAAACCAGAGGAAAATGATGATGACGAAGAAGATGAAGAAGAAGAAGAAGATGAATATGACAAGACGGTGAAGGCGGTTCATGCTAGTGGTGAATTCAAGGGTCAATTGAACTAGTTGAACTAGTGATCTTGTGTAAATTAGAATATGAAACCATTTTGCCTGCCATCAGCTGTAATGTACTATGGATGATTATTTTCTTAAAGCCTTCCAGTATTGGTGTGTGTTTAGGCAATGTGTTGTAAACTAGAAGGATTTTGTAAATTATTTCAGACAACAAAATGGTTGCTTGAAGGGTAAGGAGTCAGGAAAAGGTTAACTAAAGTTTATGTAGGGATTTTTTAAAAATAATAATAAATAAATACAGCAGTAGAATAAAATTGATTTTTTCAGAGATTTATAGGAATATAGTATACATGTTTGATTGAATTATCATTTTTATTGTGTGAATGGAATAATTTTGACAACAATTTGATTCGGTAGATTTTAGCACGATCAAAATGACTGCGCCTATTCGGTATCCATATGAATACGTCCTTCGTTCGTCGCACGAATTTAGCCTTTGGAGAAGAATCAATTTGTTATGCTAGCAACTTGGATGATTTTACTAAGAGTATAAGAAAGCGAGACTAGAAGTGTTTATATACCAAATACATAAAATTGACCTTTTGTACTCATTTAACGAATACAAAAGGTCATCCAATGAATACAAAAGATCATCCAATGAATATAAAAGGTTTTTGCCTTTTTTTTCTCCTTTTCATCAATATTTCATGAATATCTATAAATGGACATTAATCCTCTTTAGTGGTTGAGTCTAATCCAATAAGTTTAATTCGAATTAGACTCAATCCAATAATCTAATAGTTAGATTCATTTGAGTCTAACTCAATGACTCTAACTCGAATTAGACTTAACCCTATAATTTTAGAGTCCATCATATTTTAGTCAAACTAAAATATACCCATCTCCAAATGAACATGAACTTTGTGTGTGACCCAATAAGTTCTTATAACATTGGTAATATATCTAAAATAATATTTTAGATACATAAACAATGAGTGACATCTAGCAATGCATCATTGCTACCCAAATGATAAGGATATCAAGATCCAACCTAATCTTTCTGTGTCTATTATCTTGTATAACTTAGTCCTTATATCTTCGATATCTAGATTGATCCATGAGGCATAGATCATGTCATTTCCTTATCAATTTTTGTGTTTCTTGATCTATAAGTAGACTCACTTAACCAAATGAGCTCAATATCTCATATTAGCTTATTTGAGCATGACTATGCATTTTAGTAGTCCTACTTAATCAAGGGGCCCACAGATATCACTTCCTTCATATGAAAGAGATTGATCCTATCTATATCACTCATATCCCTCAGCATAATTTATTGCATACTCAATGATCGACTTTATAGTCCACATTGTTATAGATGATGTTTGTCGATACTAAAGTATACAACTCCTTATATAGGGAACCATAGTGACTTTAGATCTAATGACTATTTATACTAATAGTCACTATAAGAATGTTCATGACACTCATATAACGATCTATGAAATATTCTCATGATGGGTCAATTTAGTACATATTCTCTAATATATACTCATGTGACAACTTGATATATTATATCTATGACTTGTGAGTTCAAGCCATCAGTTGATCTATATACTAGTCTGAATGCATTAATATTGCTCTTGTATATTAAAACTTGACTATGAATAGTTACGAGTAGTGTTCTATATATATGTCTACAACCTTCCACTATCAATTCAACCAATTGATACGTTGTAGAGTAGAACCTACTATCCTAGGACATTATTATACTTATTCATCTGGCATAGATCTAAAGTAAATATAATAACCATAAACTTTACCTTTTATTAATGAAATATGATACAAAAGTTTCCTTATCAATTATTTCATAATTGACTCTAGGGCTAACACTACAATTTCCCACTAACATTAATATCAATCACTGAAATATCCAAGTGACCTAGTGTGACCATCATATTTCCTCTGTGTCAAAGTCTTAGTCAAAGGATCCGCAATGTTAGCATCAGTCGATACTGTATATATCCTCATATCTCCTCTATCGTGATTTATCAAACGAGATGGAATCGCCATAGTATGTGTTTGTATCGCTGATGAGAGCGAGGTTCCTCAGCCTGTGCAATTGTCCCATTATTATTACAATAAAAGTCTATTGGGTTCACTATGATAGGAACTACACCAAGCTCTATAATAAATTTTTTGATCCAAACTGTCTCTTTTGCTGCACCAGAAGCAGCAATATACTCAGCCTTTGTAGTACAATCAACAACTGTGTTTTGCTTTGAACTCTTCCAGCTCACAACATCACCATTTAAGCAAAATATATACTCTGACTGCGATCTGGAATCATCCTTATCAATTTGAAAGCTTGCATCACTATAACCTTTTACAGTTAGCTCCTTATCACCTCCAAATATCAATAAATAATCTTTTATTTTTCTCAAGTATTTAAGAATATTCTTGACTGCTGTCCAGTGATTTTCACTTGGATCTACTTGGTATCTACTTGTTACATGAGACAGAAGTCTCACTTCTCTTCTTTTTAACTTCCTCCAGATACAATTTGTAGTTCCTCTTTCAATGTCCAGTCTCATCACAGTGGAAGCAGGTTCCTTCTTTAGGCACCCCGTCTTTAGGTTTCAATGTATAAGATTTAGGTTTGCCTTTGACTTGAGTCTTACCCTTACCTTTGGGCTGTCATTTGCCTTTTCCCTTTTGCACTATCAAAATGGTGTTAGGTTTAGTCTTCTTAAGATTGAGTTCAACAGTTCTCAACATGCTTAACATCTCAGGCAACGACTTGTTATAGTTCATGACAAATTGACTATAGCATTCTGGCAACGATTGTAGAACAAGGTCAGTGGTCAATTCTTAACCTAATGAAAATTTCAAATTTTCAAGGTTCTCAACGTATGTAATCATTTTAAGTACATGAGTTCTTACGGAATTTTTTTCTTGCATCTTGCATTGAAATAGAGCTTTAGATATCTCAAATCTCTCGTGCCTTGCCTGCCCTTGATATTGTTGTTTATGATGTTCAACTATATTATGAGCATCTATGTTCTTATGTTGCTTCTGAAACTCAGAGTTCATAGTGACAAGCATAAGACATGACACATCCAATGCATCATCTTGATGCTTCTTATAAGCATCCTTATCAGCATGAATAGTAGTAGCGGATGCTTCAAGAATAGGTTATTCTAGGATGTATAATTTTTGTTCTTGCTTGAGAATAATTCTCAAATTTCTTACCAGTCCAGAAAATTAGCTCCATTGAGTTTGTCCTTATCAAGGACAGATTGCAAAGAGAGAGTATTAGACGTATTTGATAACATGGTGATCTACAATAAGAAATGTAAAAATGAGTATCATATTTAAATAATTTAATTATGCCTTTAATTAAATGATTCTTCCACTGAATTGAACTGTAAAGCTTGGTATGAGTAAGTCATCGATGTAGACAATTGAAGTGTACTCACACTACTAGTTCCAAACCCAATAGCAATGACATTTAAGTAGGATAAGATTCATATTATATCTCATCTTGAGTTAGCTTTGGCTAATCGCTCAAGACTCGTATAATTTAGGTAGGCAACGTGTACCAATTACGTCGTATGTAACTCTTGTATAGTTATGTGAATAAGACTATTTGTTCATTTGCCCAACGCAAGGGATATGCCTCTAAGTTCTCAATTGAATTGAGGTAACTTAGTTAAGTCTCACCCAAAGTTTAATATTTAGACATCACAATTATCCTATCGCACTCTATTATGATAAATTGAGTTACTTTGCTTTGACAAACATATCTACTATTGATCAAGGTAAAAGTGAGTACCAAACTTTGGTAGGTATATAAAATGACCTAATTATCATAATACTACTAATTAAACATGCATCACATACAAACATGACACACATCAATATATATGCATAATTAGAAACTTGACATGGTTATGACGCGTCTGCTACGATCTTCTCAAGCCAATGAGAAGATCGAAAGGTCAACTTAGGGAATTACATCTTCTCTAAGTGTTTCCTTGGTTATCGTGCGTTGCTGACCTTCTCCCTTTCCATTGTTGTTCAGTAACCTAGTACTATTCTTAATTGTATATTACAAATTTAAAGAAACCTCGAGTTACATTTGAGGGAGTCTAATTTTACAACTGGAAGTATAAAGGTAAAAGACACGACACGTAGGTCGTATTATGAATTACAACATGCACGTACACATATAATCCAATCACATTGGGTAAAATAGGTCATAACCATGCACCATGGCTTACATCATTCGTCACTATAGCATACTTTTATTATGATTCTAAACAATAATTTATAAGCCACGACCTTACAACAACCCCACTCATAAGGTCATGAAAGATTTATCGAATAAAATCAGACTATAGCACACGTTTATATTATATATGAAGATGCTACAATCCTTTAGTTTGATCAACATAATCTATTTGCTCGAAAAAATCACTCATACAATCATGCAAATCATAATAAACACATACTCGTTTTCTATATCAAATATGAAACATAACTAAAATGATGTATACATTTTCGTAAGTAGCTCTGATACCACTAATGAGATCTTTTTTAAAAAAATAATAAATAATAAATAAACATAGTGGAATAAAATCAATCCCTCCAGAGATCTATGCGAATGTAGTATACATGTTTGATCGAGTTGTCATCTTTGTTGCTTGAACGGAACAATCCTAATAGCAACTTAGTTTAGTAGATATCAGCACAATCAAAATGGTCGTGTCTCTTCGGTATCCACATGAACACACCCTTCGTTTGTCACACGAACTTAGCCTTCGGAGAATTAAGAACCAATTTGTTGTGCTAACAACTTGGATGGTTTTGCTAAGAGTTAAAGAAGAGGAGACTAGAAGTGATCATACACCAAATGTATAAAATTGACATTTTGTACTCAACCAATATGAATACAAAAGGTCATCCAATGAATACAAAGAGTCATCCAATGAATACAAAAGATTTTTACCTTTTGCTCTCCTTTTCATCAATACTCCATTAATCTCTATTATGGACTTTAATCCTCTTTAGTGGTTGAGTCTAATCCAATGAGTCTAATTTGGATTAGACTTAATTCAATAATCTAATAGTTGGATTCATTTGACTCTAACTCAGATTAGATTTAACCCTATAATCTTAAGGTCCATTATATTTTAGTCAAACTAAAATGTACTCATCTCCAAATCAATATGTTCTTTGTGTGTGACTCAATAGATTCTCATAACGTTGGTAATGTATCTAAAATAATATTTTAGATACATAAGCAATGAGTGACATCTAGCAATGCATCATTGTTTACCAAGTGATGAGAGTGTCAAGATTCGACATAATATTTTTGTGTTTATTATTTTGTATAACTTGATCCTTCTATCTTCGAGGCATAGTCATTCCCTTATCAATCTTTGTGTTTTGTGATATCTAAGTAGACTCACTTATCCAAATGAGTTCAATATCTCATATTGATTTATTTAAGCATGATCATGCATTTTAGTAGTTCTACTTAATTAAGGAGCCCACATATATCACTTCCGTCATATGGAAGAGATAGATCTCATCTACATCACTCACATCTCACCGCATAATTTATTACATACTAGTGATTGATTTTATAGTTCACCTTATTACAGGTGACGTTTGTTGATACAAAAGTACACAACTCCTTGTGTAGGGAACCATAGTGACTTCAGGTTTAATGATTATTTATACTAATAGTCACTATGAGAATGTTTATGACACTCAGATAACAATCCGTGAAATATTGTCATAGTGGGTCAATTCAGTATATATTCTCTAATATATACTCATGTGTCAAATTAATATCTTAATTATATCCATGACTTGTGAGATTAAGTTATCAGTTGACCTACATGCTAGTCTCAACACATTAATATTACCCTTGTATATTAAAGTTTGACTAGGAATAGTTAAAAGTGGTGTTCTATATATATGTCTACAGTCTTCCACTATCAATTCAACCAATTGATACGCTATAAACTAGAATCTACTATTTTAGGACATTATTATATTTGTTCATCTAATACAAATCTGAAGTAATTAAATATAATAACCATAAACTTTGCTTTTTATTAATGAATATGATATAAATTTTTTTTGTCAATCATCTTATAATTAACTCTAGAACTAACACTAACGGATTCAATTTTGTACTTATCACAAACAAATGACATTAATGTAGTTTGATGAGATGATATGGATTCAAACTTCAACATGATTTAATTTCTATAAATCAAACAATCAAAATAAGTCCAAGGAACAAGACAAAAATTAATTTTTAAATTTTAATCAAGTTCTATTTAACCATTTTAATTTTTAAAAAATCTTTCAGAACTTAAACAAACAAACAAAGTAAAAAAATATAAAATGAATTTAGAGGTTCCATTTAAACCCTAAACTCTAAAAATAAACACTAAACCCCTATAATGCTATTATGTGATAAAATGTTTATATATATATTTTTCCTATTGTATTATAGATACTTGTTTGATGAAATTTGTTCTTTATGAATACATTGTCAAAATAAAATTTCAAGTTTTTCGATACATCACATTCGAACAACAAAATAAATGGCAGCAAAAGTTATTGTCAATTGATCAAAGAGATAGTAACGCTAAGCCACAATATTCATCTTGATTCTAATTAATTTGCACAAGTAATGAATTAATAGACATTAGCGTGCATAAAATATGATCTACACGAAAGAAAGTAAAATAATAATTTACTAATAAATTACTCTGAGTTTATTAGATTTGGTGAGCTTACTAGATCATTAATTAACATGTGACACAATCTACAATGCATTCCTTCGATCGAGTTTGGTGAGCTTACCAGATCATTAATTTAAAAATAAATTATTATAAAATAATCAAAGTTAATAAATTTGAAAGATTAAATTTATTTTTCACTATCTATTAATTTAAAAAGATCTTATATACCTTATTAGATCTTATACAATATTCTAATCTCGTGTTAGGCTAGGCACAACCATACCTTAAGAGAATCACACCCTACATGACTCACGGACCTCGGTGTGTTCGGCTAGATAAGAACCACATCGGGCATGAACCATGTCTCCAACCTACTTGACACGACATAACTCCAATCTATATGAAGTAAGTGTCTTACTAACTCGGTCCTATAATCAATACTTAACATTCCCTTCTAGGACATTAATTCAGGAAAGGGACATAGAGAGAAAGAGAGGCGACCAACAACTAATGGATTCAAACTTTGAAAGGAACAGTTTCCCTCCATGAGACCATCATCAATCAGACTGAGCCAAACCACACTTGCCTTCTTTAATGACTATGCAGTAGTAGTAGGTCACCAAATACCCTGCTGATGACTGATACCCTAATCTCGTCCCAACCCTAACCCCCAAAATCATGCAGACCCCCAAGTCCCAACCCTCGAAAGCAGTTCACTCGAAAGCTAGTGCAAAAGGGGGAACCAGAGTAGTTGAGGCAACATGTACCTCGATCCAAATCCCGAAGAACCGAACCGAAGCGAACCGAACCAGTTCAGTTGGGTTCAGGGGTAATCCGGTTTGGAGTAGAGTATAGTACTGAAGCGTGCACCAGCCTGTCACGGACGCTGCAACAGTTGAGTCAAAAATGGACTGAGTAGCAGTTACCAACCACAATCTGCTCCCTAGCTCTGTGGCCCATCATTCTCCTTCCCCATATAAATTAAGCTCTCCATCTCCTCACCAACATCACTCACTCAGCTCAGCGAATTAAGCTAAGCTCGGCGATCTTAATTTCGTCGTCGATTGAGTTTTTCATCAGCCAGCCAGCTGCAATGGGCAGGTCTCCCTGCTGCGAGCAGCCGCACACCAACAAAGGAGCTTGGACCAGGGAAGAAGACGACAGGCTCGTCGCTTACATCCAGGCCCACGGCGAAGGATGCTGGAGATCGCTCCCTAAGGCCGCAGGTCTGACGACTCCTCGATCATAGCTTTGATTAGGTTACGTTGATTAGAGCTTTACTTAATTTGATTTTGGTGAATTAATTAGGCCTTCTGAGATGCGGCAAGAGCTGCCGCCTCCGGTGGATGAACTACCTCCGGCCCGACCTCAAGCGCGGAAACTTCACCGAGGAAGAGGACGAGCTCATCGTCAAGCTCCACGCTTTGCTCGGAAACAAGTACGTCTGATGCTTTTGAATTTGTCGCGTATAAGCGAGCTCAGTTATCATCATCGACTTAACGTACGGCGGCGATGAAATTTTCTTGATTTTATTTTTATTTTATTTTTTTTTGTGTCGGTAGATGGTCGGTGATCGCGGCGAGACTGCCAGGACGGACGGACAACGAGATCAAGAACTACTGGAACACGCACATCAAGCGGAAGCTCGTCGGCCAGGGCCTCGACCCGCAGACGCACCGCCCGCTCCTGACCGGCCGCCGGCCTTCGTACGAGGAAGCTGCAGGCAAGAGCAGCACGGACGAGGGCGGCGACCTCGACCTCGATCTCACCATCAGCCTTCGCCTCCCGGCTTCCGCCAACGGCGGTTCCAATTGGCGGGCGATTTGGCCGGAGATGGCGACGCCGCCGCCGCCTCCCGCACCGCCGTGCGCTCCGACCATTTGCTTCTGCTACCACCTCGGCTTCCGCAGCGACCAACCCTGCAGCTGCCGGGCGAGCTCGAGCGGCCACTTTCATGGCTGCTACGGGTTCACTGGATCATAAAGATTTAGTCTGCTGCCATTGTCGACAGACGATTGGTACTAGATTTTAGTACTCCCGGGCCGTGGTTTGGTAGGCGATTCCGCCATGGATGTAGACATGTCGTCGTCTTCATTTAGATTGATGTGCAATCTGTTTTGTTTTTGTTTTTCTCCTTGGAAGAGAAATATTTTTATGAGAGCAAAATTTGTTGTATCTGAATTGTTTTTATTATTATTATTATTATTATTTATGACAAACGCATCTGAAGGATATCAACAATCACAATCACCAGACAGACGTCAAGATCTAATTCCTCGTGTGAATTCCTGGGTAACTTTGGTGATTACCGTAAGACGGCCGGTTCATTCGACTTCCGTCTTCGGATAACGACCGTGGATCAGCATGTCGTCAGCCTTACGTAATCGAATGATCTGTGTGCTATCTTTCCCGGATCGCTTGCTGCAGGGGTGGAATGGCCACCCTGCCGGTCGGACCGGGCCGCTTGGCCGTCGATTGCTCGACCGGATCTAATTTTTAATTTTAATTTTAATTTTTTTGTGAAAATTAAAGTTTTAAAAATTATTTTAAATTAGGAAGAAGAATTTATAGAAAATAATTATTGAATAGATATTCGAAGCATGCACGGACGTGGCCAGTTCCATTAAATCTTAAGAAAAAGGCACCTAAGTAAATAAAGGCATTATCCTTTTTGAATTTGGAGTTTTAAGTTTGAGACAAGCATAGCAAGCATGGTGATAATTGTCTATGAACTCGAGATGCGGAAGAGCATAATTGAATATAAATGATGTTTTAAGTATTCAACTGTCGAAACAAAGATAAGCAATGGTCACTAAGATGCTTATAAATAAAGGGTTGAGTTTTTTATTAAGTAGGACGAAATAATAACAATTAAATTTTATCCTATTAGATGAGATCGACTATCCTTCTATATTATTAAATATATTATCATCTACTATATCACCATTTATATTTAAATAAATTTTATTTTATTTTATCATTTTAACCAAGTCTTCTTTTTCATATATTTTTTTCTCGTTTAATATGCATCTTTTATTGGATTTTATTACATTATTAGATGAACATGCATGTTATTTGTAATACATGGATTTATGTCATTAAGTGATCTACCCATCAAGTGATCTATCCCGATCTTATTAATGGTTAATTATGAATTTATATTATTGGATGTAGGTTTACATGTGTAGAATCCGTTAACTCGTTCTGTTATTATCTATATATAGACTGATAATAAAATTTGATTCATTATAAATAGAGTGTGGTCCCTATAGGATTGGGCAATTTGAGATCTCCCTATTATCCATTGGTGAGGAGAGTATGGTGTCGTTGCCCAACTTTCTATGGAAGATCCGCACCTACTGCTTCTTTACAGGATCATCGGATTATGAGAAGGGTGATACAAAAACAATAATAATTCCATTGTATTCAGATTCTTCATCTTTAATTTATGCATTTATTTTTTGTTGTAAATTCGATGTTACTAGATCCTATGCTTGTTTCTATTCTTGAGTTCATAAAGGTTTTAGAATTCTTGTTAGAAAACAATTTCATCAAGTCGTATCAGAGCCACAAGTTGTTTCATCATTTTATATCGATAAAGTTCTAGTTTTTTGACGTTTTGGTGAATCTGCCACTGTTTTGTGTTAGATTTTATTCTAACACGTAAAAACAATGCAATTACATCGAGATTTGGTATAAGGAAACCTAGGATTTTATCGCTATGATTTTTTGGAAAATCATCAATGTGATAATCGATCATCAATCGACTGATGAATTATATCAATTGATTGATGTCCCAGAATTAACGAATAGAATGGATTTTACTAGATTGGCCGATTCGACTGCAACTATCAATCGATTGTTATTTTATGGCAATTGACTGTTGGCCTTGAAGTTGAGCATAGAATGAGTTTTACTTGATTGGTAGTTCAATTGATTCCATAAATCAACTGTCATTAAGCAGCAATCAACTACTGGTCGTGAAGTTGAGCACAGAATGAGTTTTACTGGATTAGTCAATTCAACTGATTCTATCAATTGATTGCCATTAAGCATCAATCAATAGCCAAACTTGTGCACAAAGGATTTATCAGTCAATTATTTCTATTCGATTAGATTTCTTAGAGGCTTCTTGAGTCTATTTACACAGTTGTTACTAAATTAAACTAATACAATCACCAAAGTGAAAATTATTAGGTAGGTTTATATATTTTATGTCGATAGACATATATCTATGCTAAAAGTAATTGACTCAAAGAAAAATTACTTTTAAGTCAGATATATGTTTAAAAGTAGCTTACAACTAAGGAATAAATTTTATTCAAATCATGCGCATAATATGTTGACCCAAAAGAAGATATCTTGTGTGGCTGATTGAGGTAATTGTGAGCTATGGACTCAAACATATTCATATAGCCCATATAAAATATATATTATACGTATAATATATTAGCCCAAAGAGAAGATATATTATATAACCAACTAAAGTTTGAGCTATAGATAGAAAGTACCACTAACAAATTGTATATTAGTCGAAAGATGGAATGCAATATTGTATTTGGTGTCTCATCAAAAACCCATTTATATGTATATTTTATGTTGCATAATTCACTATATATTATCTATCTATGTTCTTGACGTTAACGTGAGCTTACAATGTTTTCTCTCTTCTAATCCAGTGCAATCAATTATTGCTAACATAAATAACATTCCTACACTTATCAAATCTAATTTTGCCGAATGAAAATAATACGTTATCATAGTCTTGGGCCGCATGTACTTAGATTATGGATTAAAGCACGATCGTTCTGTACCTCTGACTAGTGCCAACATGTAGAGCAAAGGGCTGAATTGAAAAGTAGGAGTGATCTAATCACATGAATCTAAGTATGATGAAGTTATCCATTCTAAAACCACTTATAGGCTTAATCACTGAACAAGAGGATGCTAAGAATTTTCTAGAACAATTAGCAAACCGATTCACCTCAAATGAAAAAGTCGAGACAACTACAGTGTTATTAAGGTTTGTCAATGTGGTATAATGGAAAAGAAAGTATAAGAGAGTATATAATGGAGATGTCTAATCTTGCTATAAGACTGAAGGTACTAAAACTTGAGATGTCTCAGAGTATATTAGTGCACTTTGTCTTGATGTTTCTGCCTACATGGTTCACTCCTTTTAAGATTTTGTATAATACTCAAAAGCAACAATGTACATTAAATGAGCTTGTAGCTCAATGTATGCAAGAGGAGGAGAAAATAAGGCATGAGACATCTTAGAGTGTTCACTTAGCATCTCAAGAAGAGGAAAATGACCAACATCAAGGGTAAAGGTAAGCAAACTATAGATTTTGGAGTTTCTAACCATAAGGAACAAAAGATATAAGATAAGGAATTCATTTATTTCTTCTACAAAAAGAAATATCATATGAAGAAAGATTGTCACAAATACACCTAAAATGTTATATGAAGGATTGCCACAAAATCTATATAGATTAAACACCTTAATGCCTACTAACAATGAAATTATGTATAGCATAGGCACGAAATGTAATTTAACTAACAAGAATTTTTTCATGTCGTGGCATAGGTGTTTAGGACATATACCCAAACAACAACTAGAAAGGTTAATGCCACATGAGATTCTCGATTCACTTAACATGTCAAACTTTGATGTCTGTATAGAGTGTGTTAAAGAGAAAACGACTAACAAAAGAAATAAGAGTGCAAGCCGATGTAGTGAAGTCTTAGAATTAATACATACGAACATATGTGGATCGTTCCATTAGACATCTTAGAATGAACACATTATATTTGTTTCATAGATGACTATTTTCGATACAACTATTTATACCTTATTTATGAGAAGTCACAATCCCTAAAAGTGTTTAAAATTTTCAAAGCTAAAGTTAAAAATCAACTTGGTAAGAAAATTAAGACTGTTAGATCTGACCATTGTGGTGAATACTATGATCGATATGATAGATAATGTGAACAACATTCCAGACCTTTTGTAAATTACCTTATTGAATGTGGGATCGTACCTCAACATACTATGCCTAACACTCATAGTCAGAATGATGTAGCTGAACAATGAAATTGGACCCTAAAAGATATGATAAGAAGTATGATGACTTTTTCTTCTTTACTTGAGACTTTGTGAGGTAAGACACTAAAGAATGTAGTATACCTACTTAATAGAGTACCTAAGGCAGTATCTAAAATCTTATATGAGTTATGGATAAGTAAAAAGTTTGATATTAGACATTTACACATCTGGGATTATCCAGCTGAGGTTGGGCGCTATAAGCCTAATGAAAAGAAACTATACTTAAGAACTATGAGTTGTGGAATACTCTGAAAAATCTAGGAGCTATAAATTTTATGTAGGATGGAGGTGAGCACTAGAGGGGGTGAATAATGAGTTTGATGCTTTTTCACAAATTAAAAAAACCTTCGTAAAACCAAATAAGTAAATGCATAGCGGAAATAAACTTGTCACTTTTCTTTTACTTGGTCTACATTCACTGGCTGCTACTAAGGCCTACAGTCCTCAATCGTTTATGACAAGCAATCCACTAAAAAACTCTCCTCTTTCAAGAGAAAGTTTCGCCTTTTACAATGCTTAAGATTGGTAAACTTTTATTGTCCTAATAAATTAAGTACAAATATCAATGAAAATAAAATGCATTACCAATAATATGAAATGGGAAGTATGCGAAGTTCTCAGTGTAACTTTTCGATGTTCCGATGGCGTCTCGGGTGCTTCGGTCACGTACAGAATAGACATCGAGGTAGCGTAATTGAGTGCTCTAGGGTTTCCCCTCACAGCTACTTATATTTCTTGATTCGGGTGCCTAAAATTCCTTTCGGGTACTCCACGTCATTCGTCGATCCGCTCTCGACGCTGACTTGGCATCTCGTGGTGCTTGTATCTGGGCGCTTGAATGCTGGCATAAAGATTGTCGGTATTCACGCCTTATCCATCTGGTGCTTCACTAGCCCGATCTGACATCTAATCCCCTGTGGGCACCTTAATAGTCTAGTCGCTTGGATCCAATAGGGAGTCCTCACAGAGTTAGTGCAAACCAATATTACATTAGAGGATTTTACCAACTATTTAGTCTTGACTTTTAGGTTTTCAGTGAAATCCTAGGTCAGATTGACGTCTATTGTTCCATTCCAGAGAATGTGTCCTCACCTACTCCTCGTAGGAGAGTTTACTACCTGCACACTCATTTCGGTTCGATTGATAAACGTCCACGACAAGCTCCTAACTTGAATCCTTTACCATGATCAACAATTTATGACCCCTCGTATAGATCCTTTTTCGAGACGAAAAATATTAAGTTTATTGAGGACAATGAAAGCACTAAGATAAGGGACATATCTTTTGAGAAAGCATTAGTGATCTTCCTTTAGCCACTACTAGTACAATGAGTAGTGGTATTGTTGGTGCTAGAATTTTGATAATGGTAAAGGCACCAGATGATCGAACCAGAATTTCAAGTCTGGAGAACCAGACGTCTAGTAGTGGAAGTCCTGAGGGTGAGGATCAGAGGCTGAGCAAAAGTCCAATAAGTCTGGAGGACTAGGTTGACAAAAGATAAATTCTTCCGAGTGGAGTGAGTGAGGATGCGTTCCCGGAAAGGGAAATAGTAGGCGTTAGTCTGTCTTAGAGTTTCACTGAAAATCTAAAAATCAAGACCAGACAGTTTGCCAAAACTATCAAATTTTTTGCTTATATTTTGTTATGGACTAACCTTGTGATGTAGGAAAGGAGGGACCAAAACTTTGGATTTTGTGTACCCTAATCTGGATCTAGACAATCGAACGATCCAGGCGCTCGGACGTTAGCTGATCAGGCTAGTGAGGCGGATGAGGTGACAAGCTCTCAGTGGTCAGGATACCTCAGCCTCCAGGCGCCCGAAAAGATCCAAGCGCTTGGATGTGGATAAGGCGTTGCGGAATCAAAGTTGATTTGATAACCTCTACGTTAGCATCAAGGCACTCAGAAGGGATTCAGGCGCTCAGAAGATATCAAGTTAGTGTCAGAAGCGGATCGACGGGATGACATGGAAGTGCCCAGAAGGAGTTCTAAGCATTCGGATCGACCTATATATGCAACTGCGAGGGAAAATCCTAAAATACAACTTTTATACTACTACAATGACTTCTTGTGCACAAATAACACATCTGATACATCGTCGTAACGCTGAAGAGGTGCACCAAATTCTACACTGCACATCTATTTTATATGTCAGTAAAATTACATTTTGTTAGTGTACTTAAACTCTTAGGATAGTAAAGGTTTATCATTCCTAAGCATTCTTTTATAAAAGTGAAAACTCCTTTTCATAAGAGAAGAGTTTAATAGTGGATTGCCCGT
This sequence comes from Curcuma longa, assembly GCF_044706935.1. NCBI lineage: Eukaryota > Viridiplantae > Streptophyta > Magnoliopsida > Zingiberales > Zingiberaceae > Curcuma > Curcuma longa. The sequence continues at coordinate 11,961,407 of NC_133865.1, forward strand.
CCAAAATGATTAAGAATTGTGGGGCTTGGAGTAGCAGCCTGTGTCTATGAATCAAATAAATAAAAGTGTTATATTCTTTTATTTTTGCTGCATTCCATATCCATACTCTGATTTTTCGTAAGATTTCTGAACAAGTAAAAATGCGACGAATACGTTATTCACCCCCTCTAGCACTTTACTCGATCCTACAATTGGGATCAAAGTGAGGGGTGCTCAAAATTAGTGCAGCCACTAATTGAGCAAAATCAGATTTTCGTTACTATAAATTTTTTATTTACTTTGCTTCCACACTACTAACCTAAGACCAAGTCTTGGTACATATTTTTATTTAATTTTTTGTGCAAGTAAATGATCCATCAAGAAGGCTACAGTATCGCTAGGCCTCCTCTATTTTCCGATGAGGATTTTATCTATTGGAAAGGGAGAATGGAGTACTTTCTCAAGACACAGGTGAAAATATGGATTGTGATCCAGATCGAGTTCACACTCCCAACTGATGCCGATGGCATCCGACAACCATGCGAGAAGTGGGACACTGTAACAAAGCTCAAGATCGAGGCTGACGCGAAGGCAACCCAAACGCTTTAATGCAACCTTATAAAAGAAGAGCTCAACTGAGTTGATCCCTTCATAAGTGCCAAGGACTTATAAGACAAGCTCATTGAGCTACATGAGGGAACTTTTGACATGAAAGTAAGCGTGATCTTCTCCTAAATAAGCTATATAATATTAAAATGCAAGAAGGTGAATCTGTGAGTGAACTGAATGCACGGATTCAAGACTTGCTCAATGGACACCATGTCATAGGACAATCGATGGAGAATCAAAACGTTATCAAGTACGCCCATAGGACAATCGAATTGGGTGCATTATAAATAGGGTGTGGTTCCCATAGGATTTGACAATTCGAGATCTCCCTACTACTCATTGACGAGGAGAGTACAGTGTCGTCGCCCAAATCCCTACGAAAGATCTGTGCAACTGCTTCTTTGTAGAGGATGACACAAAGACGATGATAATTCTACTGCATTCAGGTTCTTTGTCTTTAATTTATGTATTTCCTTTCTGTTGTAAATTTGATATTACTAGATCCTATGCTTGTTTACTATTCTTGAGTTTATAATATTTTAGAATTCCTGTTAGAAAATAATTTCATAATCTTTGTCATAGTTTTACATTACCTAACTAAAATATTTATTGATCGTCTAAATATATATTCGCACCTTCTTAAATGTGTCTTTGAAGTTTACCCTCAGTAGGTACAACCTTAATTTTCTCTCTAATATTCTCATTTCTTATCTTATCTATTCTCGTATGTCTACACATCCAGCTTAACATCTCATCTCTATAAGTCTCATCTTCTACTCGTGTGCTCAAGTCATAATCCAACATTCAGCTTCATATATAATAGCAGTTCTAACTGCTATTTTATAAAACTTTCTTTTAAATTTTAAAGGTACTTTACGATCATAAAGAACACCTAACACTCTCTTCCATTTCAATCATTATGTTTGTATTTTATGTAAAAACATCTTTCTTAGCCCCTCCATCCTTTTATAAAAATAATCATAAATACTTAAAACTCTCATTTACAAATAACTCATCATCTTCTATTTTTAACAATTTATTTACTACATCTAATATTACTAAATTTAAATTTCATATATTCTGTGTATACTTTACTAAGTCTAAAACTTTTCACTTCGAATATTTTACAATAAAATTTAAGTTTAGCATTTACTCTATCATATATTTCATCTACCAAAATAATATCATTTGTAAACAATATGCATCATGGTAATGTATCTTGAATGTATCCAGTGAGTTTATCTATGATTAGTATATAAAAAATATATGGACTTAGAGTTAATCCTTGATGTAACCTTATCTTTATAAAAAATGATTTGGTTAATCCATCTTGAGGCTTCACTTTTGTTATTATATCCTCATACATATCCTTAATTATTTCAATATATACTATGCTAATACTTTCTTTTCTAGAATTATCTACATAATTTCTCTCAGGACTTTGTCATAAGCCTTTTTTAGGTCGACCAATACTATGTATAAGTGTTACTTTTGTTCTTGATATTTATCAATTAGTTACTTGAGAAGATCTATAACTTCTATTGTCGACCTTTCAAGTATGAATTCAAATTGATTTTCATTCACAATGATCTCCTTCCTTAGTTTTTTTATTAGTCTTTCCCAAAGTTTTATGGTATGACTAAGCTTAATATCTCTATAATTTGCATAATTTTGTGTTGGATTGCAAGGGTGCAAACATAGTCCCACATCTAAAGCACATGGAAAAGATCATGGGGTTAAAAGGATGGAAAAGTATCTCCATTGGCATGAGGCCTTTTGGGGAGAGCCCAAGAACAAAGCCATGAGGGCTTAGGCCCAAAGTGGACAATATCATGTCATTGTAGAGATATTTTAATTCCATCCGGACTAACAAGTGGTATCAGAGCGAGACCGCTCTTCACCGGACTAACCTCCGGATGAGCCATGATCCAGATCTAACCATGTGCTTTGAACCTTAAAAACAAAGGAAGTGGGTGCTCCCGTGTCTGAATCAAGAGGACCAGACATCAGGTGAGAAGTCCTAGTAGGTCGGGTGGACCGAGGGGCAAAAAGTCCTAGTTGCGACTAGGTGAAAGTCCTAGTAGGTCAGGTGGACCGAGGGGCAAAAAGTCCTAGTTGCGGCTAGGTGAAAAGTCCTGGTGGGTCGAGGATTCAGACATCAAACGGAGGCTTTCCGTTTGAGGGGGGGCCTGTGGTCCTTTATTTGAGGGGGGGATTGTTGGATTGCAAGGGTGCAAACATAGTCCCACATCTAAAGCACATAGAAAAGATCATGGGGTTAAAAAGATGGAAAGTATCTCCATTGGCATGAGGCCTTTTGGGGGAGAGCCCAAGAACAAAGCCATGAGGGCTTAGCTAATTATTCGTCGCTATTTTACGCAATTGTTGTAGTGTAGGCCCAAAGTGGACAATATCATGTCATTGTGGAGATATTTTAATTCCATCCGGACTAACATTTTGTACGTCTCTTTTATTTTTATATAGGAGGACTAGAGTGCTTACCCTTCACTGATCAAATTTTTTTTGATTTTAATATCAGATTGAATAATTTCTTAAGTTATTCAATACCTTACTTCCCTAAATACTTCCATACCTCTATCAGAATATCATCTGCTTCAATTACTATTTTATTTCCTATTTTATTTTTAAAGTTTGAATTCTACAATAAAAATTTAAATTTTTATACTCTTCTAACCTACTTAAATTGCCTAAGTTAAGTTGTGTTAAAACCGATGGAATCAAAATATATCCACAATGGTATGATATTGTCCACTTTGGGCCTAAACCCTCATGGTTTTGTTCTTGGGCTCTACCCAAAAGGCCTCATACCAATGGAGATACTTTCCATCCTTTTAACCTCATGATCTTTTCCATGTACTTTAGATGTGGGACTATGTTTGCACCCTTGCAACCCAACAATTCCCTCCTCAAACAAAGGACCACAGGCCCCCCCAACGTCGTTTTTGATGTTTGAATCCTCGATCCACCAGGACTTTTTATCCATTGATCCATCTGACCTACTAGGACTTCCCACCTAGCTGCGGCTAGGACTTTTTGTCCCTCGATCCACCCGACCTACTAGGACTTCCCACCTAATCGCAACTAGGACTTTTTACCCCTCGGTCCACCCGACCTACTAGGACTTCTCACCTGGTGTCTGGTCCTCTTGATTCAAACACGAGAGCACCCACTTCCTTTGTTTTAAGGTTCAAACCACATAGTTAGATCTGGATCATAGCTCATTCGGCGATTAGTCCGGTGAAGAGCGATCTCGCTCTGATACCACTTGTTAAAACCGATGGAATCAAAATATCTCCACAATGATATGATATTGTCCATTTTGGCCAAGTTGATCACCTAAATTTTTATTAAAAAATTAATAAAAATACCCCTTTCATTGCTTTTTTATTTTCTCATCATCATTCACTAGTACCCTATTGCATTTATCTTTAATGTATCCGATTTAGATTAAATCTTTTGTCTTCCTGTCTCTCTTTAACTATTTCATAGATGATCTTTCTTCTTTCTTTTGTATCTAACTATCGACATAAGTGTTTAAAAATTTCATTCTTAGCTTCAATCATTACTTTCTTCGCTACTACATACTTTTTTAAGTTTTCATCATTCTCACAAGTGTATAATAACATATATGTTGTTCATTTTTTCTTTAATTTCTCTTATACTTTCTCGTATCATCATCAAAATTCTTTACTTAATGGTGCATGTCTTTTGGCTTATCAAGTACGCTTTTAATTATCATTTTCAACTTTAATATCATCTTGTCCCATATTGTATTTGAGTCGCTATGTATTTCTCCTAATACTTGTACTTCTACCCTATCTTTAAATGTGTTTTTTCCATTCTTTAACTTCCATCACTTGATTTTAAAAATTATATATATATTTCTTCTATTGATACTATATTTGAGGTGCATTTCTAATATTATGAACCTATATTCGGTAGTTAAGTTTTCTCCGAGAATGATTTTACAATATATACTAATTACATTAATAGTTTTTTTCATCACCCTTATTTTAAAAGTTATAATTTTATCATCTTTCTAACTACTACTACTACTATTTCATCCTTTAACTAACTTCTACAATAATACTTACTCTATTTTTTATTTTATTTTTTTCTTATATACCATAATTTAAAATTTGAGTTCTCTATCATTTTTATCTTCTCTCCTATCCATTTTCTCTCTTATAAATATAAAATATTAATTCTTCTCTTAATCATCATATCTACTATCTCTATTGAACTCTTACAAATTTAACACTATATTCTCATGGAGATGTAATGGTCCTTGTCGAGACATTATAGTTGGACCATATAATGCTTCCTTCCGAAAAGTAATTAACATTTGCACAATAATTTGATGGATCTATTTAGGATATTTATTTGTGTTTGATGATGATTGACATCCACTCGACCTACTAGGACTTCTCACCTGGTGTCTGATCCTCTTGATTCAGACACGGGAACACCCACTTTCTTTGTTTTTAAGGTTCAAACCACATGGTTAGATCTAGATCATGGCTCATCCGGCGGTTAGTCCGGTGAAGAGCGGTCTCGCTCTGATACCACTTGT
>NC_133865.1:11966688-11971429 GCF_044706935.1 Curcuma longa
CAAGGGAAAGTCCAAACAAGTCAAGGGTGACCGGATGTTTGGCAGGTGGAAAGTCTACTTATGGAAGTGACTAGTCTTAACTGAAAGTTAGGCACGGATAAGCATAGTAGGTTAGACCTACAGGGTAAAGCTTAGGTAAGCCTAGTAGGTCAAACGGACTACAAGTAGGCTTAGGTTGCTTGTTTATTTGTATGCTAATCTTGTAGGAACCAGGAGCTGAAAGCAAGACTGAATAAGTATAAGAGGAGCAAATAGAAGCAGCCGAACCAAGCCTGGAAGTCAACTTAGGTCAAATCTGGTTGACTGGTTCCGAGCGCCCCTATTGAATCCGAGATCTCAGAACAGTCCAGGCAACCCAATGAGGTCTAGGCACCTGGACTAGGATAGATCCAGACACTTGGATCTAATCCAGGCGCTCGAATGGTCTATGTGCCCCTATATATTTCAAGCGCTCGGATCAGGTAGAATTAGCTCCGATAAAGATCGAGGGAACTGAATCAGATCGGATTGATTCCGGATGCCCGAAAAGGGATCCGGCGCCCGAAAAGGTCTTTATATGGCCTATATGATCAGCACCAAGACACAACCCTAGTTCTCAAAATACTTCATCCTACGGTGCAACTAAACACGAATGGAGCTAAACTCGTGCGACCGGGAAGTTCCAAGAAAGGTGCATTGTGCTCAAGGACTTCCAGAATGACCTATACGATTGTTTATTTTTCTTTTAAGTCTTACTTTTGTAAGATGTGTTTCTCCGCCTCCGAAAAAGTTTCGGAAAGGAGACCATTAGTGGACTAGCACCTTCCCGTGCATAGGCTTTGGACGTATTAACTCTGGAGTTAGGAACCAAGTAAATTCGTGAGCCCCTTGCATTGTGTTCTAATATCCACTGCTAGTTTCTATGTTAATAAGAAAGAATGAACGAATGACAATCTCACTATTCACTCCCCTTCTAGTGCGCCCATCGATCCTACACCAACACCCTTTAATTGGTCAACTAATTGGGAAACAAATTAATTTGTCTCCACAATCAAAACTAGGTACTTTTAAAGAAAATAATGTTTATCAATCTCTTGCTAACTTTTAATCTATATGCCACTTTGATGTCTCCAAACTAATTGGTGATGATACTCTTTCTTATTTTAAGTTGAGTCCTGTGCAAGCTGATCTCGGCTGTTCCTTAGGTAAGTGTTGAAATAGTTTAGATTGATTTTTCTAATATCTAACTTAAATTTACTACTCTTGTATTCACATAATAGAGAATGTGGAAAACATTGCTTAGTAAATATAGGTATGTGCTGAATAGAGATATATTAGCCGAAGTAAATACAGAATTAAGTACCGTCCTTCACTGCTTCCACTGATTGGTACTCAACCATCAAATCTTGTGACTATCTCAAAATAACTTGATATGCCTTTGATCCACAAGAAAAAAAGTTGGCTTTTGAAGAATCTCATTCAACCAAGTTCTTTGAAGGTAATTCTAAGTCATAGTCAATCATCAACTCTTCCAGTGCAAACATCACCTTGGCATCACCTGTTGCAAGTCCGATATCCCCGACACCATCAATCCCTATACCAACATCTCCCTCACACACGGAGCTGACTATTTCAATACCAATACCTCCTCAAATAGCAAGCAAGACATCAAGGCACCTAACTTCCATGCCTTTTAACTTTGTACCTTTCCTAATTACTAAATGGGCTCCTTTTCAATTAGTTGAATTGGAAGCAGTGAGTAAACACCCATCCATGGAGTTGGTAGATAACATGGCAGACTACAACATCAAGGCAACTTAAAGAAAACTAAGCCAAATTAAATTTCTAATTAAATAAGTGTTTCTAATTTTGTAGATACTTGCCAACCAGTATGAATTTTATAAACATCTACCACAATCCACAAAGATATTCAAAAGAGGTTAGATAAAGAAAAACATCATGTTTATAATGAGACTAACTGATGAATTAAAAGTCAATGAGACTAAAACTAATTGGTTATCTGAGACTAAAATTAATTGGTTATATGGACTCTATAATATGAAGACATGCTTTCCTTGAACTTAAGTATATCCCAAACCTTTCTTACTCTTAGATGACTCTTGTTTACCTAAACTTAAATCTTGTGTCTTTGACCCTTTGAACGTATTTTCCATCTTCCTAAGGGTCTTTTCTAACTTATTTAGTCTTGAGTTCAAGATTTGATTTTCTATCTTCAAATTTTGATTTTCATGATTGTCTTGGATATTTTTATTTCTAGACATATGTCTAAATTGCTTAGGATTCCTGCCTAAATTATTTTCTATCTTTCTAGCTTTAGGTAAGGTTGTTCTAACATGAACATGATATGACTTTAAATATTAAATTCATAAAATTTAAGTCTAGCTAGCATGTTTTTTATCATGGCATAAGGAAATTGAATTATTAAATGATACCTTAGGAACTCTCCCTTGTTTGAACTCTCTCCTTTGTTATTAGTCGGATTCTTTTCCCTTGGATGTTGATTCCGATAATGCCATTTTTGATTGCACAAGAAGCACACTATATGTCCCTTGCCCTTTCATATCACGGGGCTAACTTCTCTTGGCTTCTCCTTCACCTTGAATATCACTTGAACCTTCTACTTCATCAATTTGGGACACTTACTCTTATAGTATCCTCTTTATCTACACTCAAAACACATAATATAATTTTTATTTTAATAAATTCAGCTTATTTTACCTTCATGAATTGAGATTTCTCCGCTCATAGAGGTGGTACAAACCTCCTCATTGGCTTCGGATGTTGGGGTTCATCTTGATCCGAAGTTATTGATTTATCCTTCCCCTCAATCCTTGAGGTAGAGTTTTCTTCATTCTCTATCTCAGGAATTTAGTGCCTCTCAATCTCTAAGTTGTTCGATTCTTGAGTAGTCTTCCTTCTTAGACTTATCTTCATTTTCTTCTTGTATTGGTGATGGACTTTCATAAAGCATGGCAAGCTTGCTACATAGATCCTTGGCATACTTATATTTGCCTAATTTATATAAAATATTGTTAGGTACCAAATTAACTAGAATTTTGATTACCTTGATGTTTATGTCAAATTTTTAGAGTTGTTCCTTAGTCCATTTCTTATTCTTAAGAAGTTTTCCTTGGCTATCAATTGGGGTTCAAATCCCTCCATAATTATGATGAATCAATCTTTAATGTTTATCATGAAGAAATTCTCAACCCTAGCCTTCCATAGGTCAAACCCTCCTAATCCAAAAGGAGGTGGAACTCAAATATCGTATCCAAGTCCATCTTTAAACTCCATTTGACTCCTTCAAATTTGAGATTTTACCTTCTATGGATGTTAATCCGATGAAAAATGACCTCGTTCTAATGCCACTTGTTAAAACTGATGCGATCTAGAAGGGATGAATAGCTTCAATCACTTCATCTCGATCTTGTGTTTATCTACAAAGATTAATATGCAATCGAAGCAAAATACAACATGACAATGTAAACACATGCACAACAATCGATTTTACTTAATTCATCGTCTCCCAAGGTGACTACTCTAAGGTTTAGTTCTAGTGATCTACCATCATTATTCTTCTCATTCTCGAATACTTTTCGGAGGTGGAGAAGCCTCTTACAACACCTATTGTTACAAAGTAACACAAAAATAAAATACAAAGCAAATACACAAACACAAATGAAAGTTACAAGTTTGGATTTCTCCACCATCAAGTATCCAGTCAACGTTGACCTACTTGACATCATCTAACTAACATATTGATCAAATATCAAAACTCAACTCGAATCAAATCGAATTTGATCAACCTAATTCAACTTGATCTAAGGTCAATTGCACCAACATGAATCTTGAGAACGTAACTTACATAAAGTTACCTTATATACCCCACATATATGTATGACCAATCACATTAAGCATCAGACCCCACATATTACAATCAAGTAACCTACTACTGATTGAATTCGCTCACAACAACTCAATAAACTAATCTACCAGTTATAGTATATTCAAAATCATGCATTGGTCAAAATTTTATCAAATTGTTAACTTGACTCCCTTACCTATCACTTTTTATTTATTAGCAGTGAGTTTTGCTAAGTGCAATAGAAAAATCCATGTTGATGTCCAGAGGAAAGTTGCACCAACTAATGTAGCTTATAAATTTTAAAATAATACGTATTATATATCTAAAGTAATATAATATAGGAGACTATGTAGCTTATCCGCATGCATCTCATCTCATGTACTCTCCTAAAAACTCCAAAAAAAAAAAACTTTATTCTTCCTTGTTTGATCATTTTCAAATTATAAAAAAAAAATTGAAAGCATATATGTTAGATTATTTAATTTAATTGTGGCTCATGTAAATTATAGTTATATTGACCTTATATTAAAGTGCTTAATGTGATGATTGTTAAGCATAAAAGAAATAAAGTTAATTGGAGTTTAATTCTCTTTCCTTAATCTTATAAAGTTATATAAATTAAAGCTGAAGAGGTATGTTTGAAGAGGTATGTTTTAAAGAGATGTGTTTAAAGAGGTGTGTTTAAAGGGACATGTCTTTTTAAACACATCTTTTCCTCACTATAAAAATATATTACCATACACTCTTGTGAGCACATCAACATATCAATCACTCCCTCCCTAAGAAAATTAAAGTAAAATGTTTAAGGGGAGAAAAGCGACATTCGACAAAGCAAAGCATACATATACAATGGATCAAAGTTAGTATATTATGTAA
>NC_133865.1:11971529-12048822 GCF_044706935.1 Curcuma longa
GCCACAAACATCTGTGTGTATGAGTTCAAGTGGCTTTCGGGCTCTTGAACTTTGACTCTTTTGGAAAGCTTTTTCTGAAATGTTTCCCGACTAGACATGCTTCACTTAATTGATCAGGATGTTTGATGCAAGGTAGCCCTCTCACCATCTCTTTTTTTGAGAGCAATTCTAGTCCTCCAAAATTGAGATGCCCAAATCGAAGATGTCATAGCCAAGTAGTGTCTTTGTAGCAAGCATTTAGACACTTGGCAATATCATTTTGAATGTTAAGCAAGAACATTCTATTTCTTGTCATGGGCACATTAGCAATCAAGCGACCAATATCATCCTTCAAGAAGAGCCTATTATCTTTTAGGTGAATATCATACCCTTTTTTCCAAGAGTTGTCCTAAGCTCAAGATATTGCTCTTCATATTTGACACAAAGTAAACATTCGAAATAAATTGATGTTTTCCATTCTTCAAGCGAATAAGAATGTTACCTTTGCCTTTTATGTTGATCTTTGATTCATCTCCGAACGATACATTGTCACCAACTGATTCGTGGGCTCTACGAACATGCTTCTTGTTCCACACATATGATTGCTTGCACCAGTGTCGAGATACCACGTTGTATCTTTGCTTCTTCATTATCTTTATATGCTAGCAACAAGGTACCATCTCCTTCTTTTCTTTACTTCCATATAATTTACTTGTTCATATACTTTCTTTTTAGGTGATCTACACACTCTGGCATAATGACCAAATTTATCACAATTGTAGCACTTAACTTGAGATTTATCATACCTCGAGTTTATGTAACCTCTTCCACGTCCTCTTGTTGAATTTCCTCCTCTTTCATTATTGTTATTGAATCACTACAAGAAAATCGGTCTTTAACAACACTCAAAAGACATCGGTTTTATGTCAAAACCGATGTCTTTTACTTTTTAACAACGGTTTCAACAAAAACCGATGTCTTTGAGACATCGGTTAGAACCTACGACAACGATTTTTGGAGGCTACAACAACGGTTTTAAAAACCGATGTCTATGTGCGCTTTCAACAACGGTTTTTGAAGACTATGACAACGGTTTAAAAACCGTTGTCTATTTGCGCTTTCAACAACGGTTTTGGAAGCTATAACAACATTTTAAAACCGATGTCTATTTGCGCTTTCAACAACGGTTTTGGAAGCTATAACAACAATTTAAAACCGTTGTATATTTTCGTTGTCTTTGAGAGGTTGATTGGAGACTACGACAACAGTTTTTTGAGAATACAACAACGGTTTTAAACCGTTGTCTATGTGCGCTTTCAACAACGGTTTTTGAAGACTACGACAACGGTTTGAAAACCGTTGTCTATTTGCGCTTTCAACAACGGTTTTGGAAGCTATAACAACATTTTAAAACCGATGTCTATTTGCGCTTTCAACAACGGTTTTTGAAGACTACGACAACGGTTTGAAAACCGTTGTCTATTTTCGTTGTCTTTGAGAGGTTGATTGGAGACTACGACAACAGTTTTTTGAGAATACAACAACGGTTTTAAACCGTTGTCTATGTGCGCTTTCAACAACGGTTTTTGAAGACTACGACAACGGTTTGAAAACCGTTGTCTATTTGCGCTTTCAACAACGGTTTTGGAAGCTATAACAACATTTTAAAACCGATGTCTATTTGCGCTTTCAACAACGGTTTTGGAAGCTATAACAACAATTTAAAACCGTTGTATATTTTCGTTTTTTCTTTCCCTCTCTCCCTCCAAATATATCTTCCACTACGCGCTTCCAAAATCAAACTTGGATCGGATTCTCTATAATATTTGGTTCAACTATTATAATAGTTAAAAAACTTATTTCTTTTTCCCATCCGCCGCTCGACTTAACACGCCGCACCTTTCTGTTCTTCGCGCTCCCGACGTCTCGTCTCTGTCTTAACCCTAGACACTGCCGCATCTTCGACACTGCCGCATCTTCGATCATCTCCGCCGCTTCAACGACACCGCCGCTTCAACGACACCGCCGCGTCTTCAACCTCTCCTCCCCTTCTCAACCGACGTTCGGGAGATCTCCGAAGCTTCGCTTCCTCCGGACCTTCGTCTCCACTAAGCTTCCTCCGCAACCTTCGTCTCCACTAAGCTTCGCTTCCACCGCCGCTAAGCTTCCTCCGCAACCTTTGGCTCCACTTCCACACCTCCCCTCCTATCTCTTCGAGTGGCCCACCTCCCCTCCGCAACCGCCGCAAAGCTTCTTTCGCCTTCGTCAGCTCCGTAGCCGACAGAGCAAGCCAACACCGCATCCCGTCATACGAACTATAAGCTGGACTGGTGCTACGACCAGGGTGAAAGCATCTGTGATGTTTATAATGGAGAAGTTAAGCATCTTGTTCAGTGGCTATTTTGTGGGTGAAATGCTTGTGTTATTGCTTATGGTGCTCGGGGAAGTGGAAAATCCCAACTAATTCAGGTTAAATAATGTGTTTAGCTTTCTGTATGCTATGTATAATATTTATGTGCTTTCTATAAAATGGAAAAAAAAATTGTGTTTTCTTCCTCTATCTATCCTATTTAACCAAAGAGTAATGTTGTCCAGGGATCTGAAGAGAACCTTGGCTTAGCAATCATTGCTTTAGATGAAATCTTAGCCTTTGCCAATGAAAACAAGGGATCTGTTTCAGCATCTTGCTATGAAATATCTCAAGATCACATATATGACCTTTTGGAACCTAAAGAGCAAGAAGTCCTTATTCTGGAAGATGCTGCCAAGAGAATTCAACTCAAGGGCCTTTCAAAGGTAGTAATTATACTTCTAAAACATGGTTTTCCTAACCTTTGAATGTATGACATGCAAACGTATCTGTATGTTTGGTTTCAGGTCCCAGTAAACTCTGTCTCTGATTTCAAAAAGATATATTTTCATGCTGAAAAGCCTTATTGGTTTCAGGTCCCGAAAAGAAATAACAATTTTTTTGTTACTTATTCCAAAGCCTTAATATGTGCTGATATCTGGTTCAAGTAACCAGATATAATTAAATGGACAACTACATTGCTTTAGTTTCACATGCTTTCCTTGTATATTGGCTTTGTGATGTCATGGAATGCACTGAATTGTGCCTTTTTGAGCTGGAAGGGTATAAATGTTCTTGAAGTCTTTGTATGTATATGCATGTACATGTTATATTTGTTCATAGTGATCTTAAAATCTGGGTGCATGTGCATGTGTACGTATTTTTTTTTTACCGAAGTTAACATGTTGGCTAATTGTGTGCTTTATTATACTCACATGTTTTGTATTCTTTGCTTTGTTGCATCAGGTTCACCTAGAGCTTCTATATTGTCCTTTCGAGCTGATGCTGAAATGGAGCTGATGCTGAAAGCATAGAGCGCATAGCTAATCAAAAGAAAAAGGAGGTGATAGTAAGAGAAGTGTTTTCTGTAACAATTGTGGTTGTATAAACGGAGATGCTAATCTGATTTATCACTTCTCCTTCATTAGCTGGTGTAAATTAAGAGCTTGTGCCATTTATTAAGTGGCAGTTTGTAATAAGGTGACTTGGTTCATTTCCTGTTTGTAAATTGCAGTTGGGAGAAAAATGAATAAGCACATTCTTAACTTTTTTGTTCTTGTTTCTGAAATTAAAAAGACAATGATTTTGCTCTGTCGAACTCATTTCAGATCCCTTGTGGTCACTCTTCTTTCCTTGCATTCTAGAGCATTTCTACCATATACATTGACTTTTTTGCCGCATGGATTGATGATATCTATCCTTCCTGGTAACTGCTGCTGTTACAAAATCTGACATACAAATGAGGGAGCCATTGGGTTCCCCATGCCAACACTGGCTCAATTGAAGGGGAGAGAGTTTTCCTTTGTATCCAAATAGTAACAATATTTTCCCCTTTTTGATGACTAGTTCGAAAAACTACTAGCAAAGCATCTATCGTCAGCTGTCTCGTATCTACTAAATACTCCCTTTGTTCACTTTTTAAGAGGATTACACTGAAAAGACTTTTCAACGTGTCATGAATCTCCATTTTTATTAGAAAATTTAATTTCATTCTTAAAAATTTACACAAACAACGGCAATCAAAGCTTCTTATCTAACAGCAAGTTTCCTATTTTTCATTCGGTAATCGAAAAAACAAGAGTAAAAGAGGAATAAGTGTACATTGATGGCGTACTGAGGTATTTAAGACCTTTCAATCCTTCAAATATGGAGACAAAAGGAAAAAAAATGAAACAATAAACTTTGACATGCTCATACAAGAGAGGACGACAGCATCTACAAGTAGTAGTATGGATTCAAAACCCCTCGTTTTGACAATACTAAGTGTTAAATAGATTACATGGAATCTACAAATCTGCAGTTTTCGATCTTTATAAATTTGGTACCGACCAGTGCAGTCTGGAAGCAAGTATCACGATTTTAAAGCACTCCGCGAATATCTCCAAAGACTTACGGCCAAAACCAATGCACCTGCAGGCTGCAGCACCGGCCAAAATATGCAAAATTGTACCAAATTAAACTAACTCGGTTAATGAGATCTAAGTGATGAAACAATTAATCATTCATGGCATGACGGGATTGAATTCATGTAGTTGAGAAGACTGAAAAGTCTATCTTCAAGTTGGGAATGTAGAGATGAAAAGGATTAACTGAAAACTTAGGGGATGGACATGGTTCAGTTTAACAATTTGGCAAAGATCTGCAGAAACGTCCCACAAGATTCTATTAACTCAATGAATGAGACTAAATTTGAGTCGAGTATGTTAGAGAGAAACAAAAACGACTAAGGAAAACTACTAAATCCACAATAGCTTGTCATGGGGTTTCAATAATAAGGGTGGACGAGGTCCAGTCCAACAATTTGGTAAACAAAAAGTGAAACCAAATTGAAAATTAGAAAAACTACTAGGCCAATTCAAAGTTAGTATAGCTATCATATGGTGGTTATTCTTTTCCTAATTCATTTCCATGTATAATAAGATGGATTGCTTTTTGGCTCTCATTTGTTGAATGATTCTTCCATCTTATATGGCTTTGGCAAGCAGAACTTCTAGATAGTTGTCTCAACTATCTAGGGTTGGACTTGATTTCTCTCATTTTATCATACGAGAGCTACACCTAATTGTTCAAAAATATTATTTTTTTCTTTCTTTGTATCCTTTCTAGTAAACCATATTTATCCATCTTATCATTCTTATCTCCACTACATTAACTCTTTGTAATTGTTTGCTTCCTAATAGTTCAACACTCCAATACATAAATCACGGTGAATTAACCACAAAAATTCTTTAAGATTAATAGGAACATGACAATCACATAAAGCTTCAAAAGTATGTCTCTATTTCAACCACTCAATCTTCAAATGGAGAGGAGATTTTGAAGAAATGCATACAGACTTTTTGGATATTTACTGTTAAATGTCTCAAGGAAGTTGAATAAACTCCCTCAAAGAAAGTTCGAGGATATAGCAAGACAATACAATACCATAAGAAGTCATGAGAAGAAGCACAGGTATTTAGAATTAGTATCTGATAGTATGGAGAGAAGTTATGTAGAGCCTAAAATGAAAACCCTAGAAAAATAACAGAAAGAATTTATCTGCAAGTTCAGAAAATGCCAAACCTTTACATCTCTACCCAACCCATTGGAGTTCAATAGGAGCAAGGACTTCAAAATTTTCAGGCGAGGTATCTGCGGCATAAGAATAACTACCGTGTATTGTTTTTTGCATGGAAAAGGCAAGATTTTTTGTAGTGCCAATTTCATGGTTGATGGTGTCAGAGTTTTCCTAACTTCAGTGCGCCCTTCATCTTGAATCTGCATAACCAATGGGTTAAGACAGCTTATAGCAAGGGACTGAGATGGGCCAAGATCACAATGGAGAAAAATAACAAGTATTATAAATGGATGATAATTGACAACTAATGAATTAATTATTGTAATGGATGGTAGAATCAGTATACATTGCTTATCTCGAATGAGTCACATACATCTCCCAACTATGCCCTTGACTGATAACTACGGAGTATTCTGTCTAACCAATAATAATTTTCCTGCAACAATTCCATAGTATTGGTTGATACCCATGATGCTAAATAATATTGGTTGAAATGATAGTGTAAACCAACCTGCAAACCATTTTCATGTGCTCGTTGTTCAATTTCTAGAACAGTTGATCCACGAGTTAAATAAGTTCAAGAAAAACCTTGATACCTCCCTCTACAACATATCAAAAATATCACCTACAAGTGCTAGATCAACCTGAATCCACGAGTTAAATAAGTTCAAGAAAAAGCACTTGCAGTACCTCCCTCTACAACATATTCAAAAGATAATGAAACACCTACAAGCTTGGATCGGGGCGAGGCTCTGTGGCGAGGCTCCTTGCGCTCGAAACTCTGTGGCGAGGCTCCTTGCGCTCGGGGCGAAGGAAGAAGAGAGGCGCGGCCCGAGGAGTGGTGAGGGCGAAGGAAGAAGAGAGGCGCGACGAGAGAACAGGGGCGAGGGCGCGGCGGAGTGGCGAGGGACCTTGCGCTCGCGAGGAGTGGTGAGTGCGAAGGGAGAAGAGAGGAGCGGCGAAACCCTAGGCGAAGGCGAGCTTCGGCGAGCAGAGGTGGGAGTGGGAGAGAAACCCTAGCTTCGGCGCGCGCGGAGAAGAAAATCGAGGCTTTTGTCGAGGGAGGGAGAAGAAAATCGCGATTTCGTTGCCACGCACGCGAAGCCTCGCCACGGCAGCGCGCCACGTCACTAGGCGCGCAGGAGGCGCTCAAACAGGGCGCTCAGCATAGCACTCCTGTATATATATATATATATATATATATATATATATATATATATATATATATATATATATATATATATATATACGGTGGGTCTATCCTGAGCACCCTTCGGTGAGCACTCGTGAGCACCGAACGACGTGGCTTTTCCACGTGGAAAATCCATTCCTTCGTCGCCGTGTAAAGCTCCTCCTCACCGAACCTCGCTCGATCCGCTCCCAAAATTCGCCCCTAGGGTTTCTCTCCGCGCGCCTCTCCTTCGTCGCCGCTCGCCGAAGCCGCTCCCGCTTTCCTCGCGCTGCTCGCCGAAGCCTCTCCTCCGTGCTAGGGTTTCTCTCCGCGCGACTCTCCTCCGTCGCTGCTCGCCGAAGCCTCTCCTCCGTGCTGCTTGCTCGCCCCAAACTCTCCTCTTCGCAGCGGCGCTAGGGTTTCTCTCCGAAGCTCTCCTCCGTCGCTGCTCGCCGAAGCTGCTCCCGCTTTCCTCGCGCTGCTCGCCGAAGCCTCTCCTCCGTGCTGCTTGCTCGCCCCTAACTCTCCTCTTCGCAGCGGCGCTAGGGTTTCTCTCTGCGCGCCTCTCCTCCGTCGCTGCTCGCCGAAGCTGCTCCCGACCCTCTTCTTCCTCGACAAAGCTGAAGCTGCTTCCGACCTCTTCATCCTCGACGAAGCTCGGCGTCGTTCGAAGAGACTAGCGCTGCTCGCGAGTGCCGAAGCCACTGTAAGTGCATTCGATCTATCATCTATGAGAGATGTCACTGGTTCCCGCTGCTTGCTTTAAGAATGTGTTCGCTGATGCAGGCTCTACAATTTTCTTTATTTAGTCGATAGAATCTTTGTATGATCCCACTGAATCCCGCTGATACCAAATAATTGGTATGAACATTCTTGTTGATGATTGATATGGAACAAAGCTTGACATTGGGTTGCTAAACTTGCTAGTCTAATTGGTTTGACAGATAGAGGCAAAGTAAAAGATTTAACTGTATACAGAGAACCAGTTTGTTTTGATCAATTCTTGCTTTTGACTGATGTTCCCAATTCAATTTATGTCTTTGAACTTTGAATCTTGATCCTTGGTCCATTATTAACCATTTCTTTCAGGAATTCATGAAGCTTTAATAGAAACATTCCACTGGATCTTTTATTCATGTGGGTTTTGGCATATTTGATGCTCAGCTATGTTCATCTGTTCTGAATCTGTTGGTTCAGAAAGTTTGCATCCTGTTCCACAAGTTTCTTGTAACTTTAGGAATGTCTTATTTAAAACCATTCTGCTAAGACATCCTATATTTTTATAGAATGCTTAACTAGGTGGTTCATCCCTAAAATGTTGTTCTTTGAGTTAAAGCTATATCCTCAAATTCAATTCCTAATCTCACTTTTGTTTAAGATCTTATTTTTTGGATGGAGTGACTGAAAAAAGAGAGCTTGCATGATGGAAACTCTTGTTTTCTTATGCTGTTGCATTGTTCCTTTTTATTGATAATGAATGATTAATGCTTCTGTATGCCAAGACCACCCTTAGTTTGTTGGTGGGTTATACCAAGCATTATGCTATACCTTGAAGTGTAATCATAGTAGTTGAGAAAGCCTACTGCCTGCCTTGGGCTTTCCTTTTTCAAGTAATCTTAATTTCAGTTATTTGCTACTGGAAGTCAACTATGTCTGTTCTCCATTTTTTTCTTCTCATTTGTTTAGTTGCACTAAACTGCCGGTATGCACTTAAAGCATAGTTGATAGAATCTTAAAGGTGAGAACAGCTATCGGTATCTGTTGGAATATAAAGCAGGTTCCTCAGTATCTGTTGGAATATATGTGGGATAAAGGTGAGAACAGCTATCGGTATGCACTTAAAGCATAGTTGATAGAATCTTTGCATGGTAACTCAGTATCTGTTGAATTAGAAAATTTGGATAGATCATATGGATGGCTTTCTTAGCAATTCACAAGATTAACAGCTATCGGTCTACTTGTTAGGTTGGAGTTGTAAATCCAAATTTATACTCGTAGCAAGAATGGTAAGTCATTTCATTTTAATTTTGACTTAATATCTTGGTTATATAATAATTTGAATGTTTTTTGTAGGGAAAAACATATGTTGTTTTTGTTGGACATCAACCAGGTATATATGACACTTGGATAGACGCTTCTAGTCAAGTTAATGGCTTTAAGGGCGCTATACATCAAAAATTCAAGAGCAGAGAGGAGGCAGAAAAAGCTTTTCAACGTCACATGAATAAAAATTCTACCCCCACTTCAGCTTCAGCTTCAGCTTCTGCTTCTGCTTCTGCTTCAGCTTCAGCTTCAGCTTCAGCTTCAGCTTCAGAAAGAAAACTATTGCGGTCACAACAAATATCTAAGTTGAAAGAAGCTGTGGCAGAAATACAACAACAATTAGATGCTCTTCAAATTAGTGATGAATATTAAATATATTGTATCAAGTTGTTGTAAACTGTTTCTGAAATTATGTTTGCACTGTTGTTGTAAGCTGTGGCAGAATCCAATGTGATTTGCATTATTGTCAAGCTAATAGATTCTGTCGGATATTAGAACTCGATGTAGACATAAATTGAGTTGTTTATTATTATTTTTTCTCTTTAGTGTATTCTTGTTGAAATTTGGTTGTAACATGTTTATCTGTCTGTTTATGTTGATGTTGCCGGAGACATCAAGTAAACTGGGTTTGAGAAAACTTTGCCTTCTGATCGTTGTTATAGTTGGTGATGCTGCTAGTTTAAGGCAAGAAAATTTCCTCCTTCATTTTGCATTGATTATATGTTGTTTGTGACGTATGGTGCAAAATTTTATCTCATGGTCTGAACTGTTATGACTTGATACTCATCGTGTTCATTTTGACGACCTGTCTTACCGAGTTATTTGCTATGTGGTATGGATGGTTTCTTGGTCTAATCCACTAATTTCTTATTAATACTATAGTACTGCATTGTTAGAAAGTTATTGAAGTTATTGATTCATGGCCGGCTTTGATATTGATCAGATTTTCTCAGCCAGTTAGAACCTAATACAATTATCGAATACAATTTTAACTATTGGTGAGAGAATGCAAGATTTTTTTAAAAAGGTGATCATTGTTATTCTGAAATCAAAATGTTGCTTGGCCAACAAAACAAAACAGCTTTACAATTCATACAACTATTTGTTCCCTATACATGAAATGATGCCAAAGTCCCTTCAAACACAAGCCATTCTATAAAGAACTCTGGAGTTTAATGGAGCATTTTGATGAATTTGGCAGAGGTAAAAATGATGAAACAGAACAATTCATTCATCTCATAACAAACAGAAGCATCATCCATAACAAACAGAAGCATCATCCCAAGGAAAACAGTTTACCAGGACAGAATGCCAACTTAATGTTTAAGCAAAATATAGTACAAAATTCCTCCTAAATGTTGTTCACACCATTGAATCAACCAAGGCAGCTAATAGGATATTGCTAGAAGCCAGCGGAACCAAAGCCAAGAGGAGGGAAGTCATCCAGATTCAACCAGGGGTATTGCTTTTCGCCTTGACTTCTTCCGACTTCGCATGCTGTCTATGGACCGACTGAAAGCGTGCAGCAGGAACGGGTGTCGAACTTTCACCACTGTTTTGCTGCACTGGCACAGCTGGAACAGGCGTTGCACTTTCGCTGCTGATTTGCTGCACTGGGACGACTCGAACAGACGACGAACTCTGACTTTCTGTTTGCTGCAGTCGCGCAGATTCAGCTGGTGTCGGTAGGGCATAGAGATTCAGCAGATCAGGGTCCAGGGAATACTTGAAGGGGAGTTTGCTGTCGTCCATCTTCCTGAATGTAATGGAGATCCTGTAAAATAAAACAAACAATTAGGTGATAAGTACCACCTTCCAAAATTTGAAAGAATTCACATTAGTGTTGAGAGGCATGCGAGAAACTTAAGGACTCAAACCTTTACCTTCTATAAGGGACAGCGGGCACACAGTGCTTAGCGATTTCAGCCCCATTTCCGTTCAGAATAAGCACAGAGCTGCAAGGATGTCCAAACAATATGGTGAGCAGAAACAAAGTTACAATCAACAGAAAGCAACAAAAAAAGCGGGAAAACAGATGAAAATATAGCAAATTTCTCAAGTGCATACCCAAGAGGCAAAGGTATAGCAGTGGAGCCGGAAAATTCTCCTGGACCGAGCACCTTCATCTGTGTACCAAGCAGAATATTACACTCCGACAGAAAGGAAACCGTGCAGAAGGGTCGTAAGAAATCATGGTGGTCGATATGGGGAGGAATGCAATCATCTTTGTCATAAATGTTCACAATGCAGCTGTTCGGTATGCATGTGGTGGGCAGGACGTGCCATGCTACCATTCTTCTGATCATAAATTTCAGCAAAGGGGGAATGGGATCGACTTCTTCGTCACGGACTATGCCTGGAGGGTTACCATGCTTGTCCTGGAAATCAGAAATGCTTGCTTTAGCAAAAAAAAAAAGACAGAGCAAAATAACTGCAAATTACAAGAGCTGTAAAATTACCACTGCATAATTATAACAGCAACCAAATTGAATTGTTATCCGTCCTTTACCGCGCATCCATTTCCTTGGCTCCGAATATGTTCGTTCTGAACAAAAATATCGGTTACTGCAGTTCAAATCTTTGCAAAAATTGCTCTTCAATTACATCAAAAAGATAAGTTGCAAATCGATGTCACATTTAGTGATGAAATAGTGATCCATACCTCTGAGCTCACCGTTCCGACCCTTCTTCTGAAACTCATAGATGCAGTCTACGATCTGCTTCTGCTCGGCGGGGCTGAAAACTCCGGTGTGGAGCTCGAGCCCCTCGAGAACGTTGACCAACCGGCCGTGGACCTTCTCCATCTTCTTGAAGTCCTTCTTCCTCTTCACCATGGAAAGCCTCTTGATCTCCTCTGAATTATCGTCCATTCTTCAGGAGAAATCAATTTTTTTTATGTATCCACATCCTCCATTGGTTTTATAGAAGTCATGCATCAGCCATAATGGCCTTCCATATCCCTATCAATAATGTCAAAAATGATATAATGAACATCGGAAACTAAAATTGGAACAAGAAAAAAAATGAAAAAATATTACCTTCAGTTGGAGTGATGTCCGATTTCTCAACAGTTGGCAAGAGGAAAAAAATGAAACAAGCAGGTCATGCCATAATGAAAATTTTACCTGACTTCCACAGCCAAACTTTGTTCAGTCAAGCAAGCAACACACAATCTAGTGGAACAAACAACTTTAATATGTATAGGTGATGACTCAAGCAGAACACATCACACTGTTCATCATTGAGAAAGGAAAAAAATAAGAAAATTTATCATGTCAACATTTAATGCATGCATGCTTGTAGTGAGTTCCTGTGCTTGAAACCATAATGCTAATAATTTACCTTCACAATGACTACCAACATAAGCAACAAGTTATAAAGCTACATGTCAACCACAACATGTTTCATCTAAACACAACATGTCAAAACCAAAACCGTACACAACATGATGGACGACTTTCCCAGCAGCTACATCCTCTAATATTGATGGTTTGTTAAATCATCATTAATTATGAGGCATGTTGTTAGAACCTGCAACAATAAAAATAATTATAAACTTCAATTTCTCATTCAATCAACGACTTTAATTTCCTAAATTGGGAGTTTTATAGTACCAACTCTAGAAGCCAAATCTTCCTCGTTTGTGTCGTCGTTGCTGTTATCATGATCATCTAAAGTTGATCTGGCCACATGTCCTCGTTTATTATGCAAATAAATTTAGGAAACAAATATAGAAATAATCAGCACATACCTTTGCTGCAAAATCGGACAATTACGCTTATCATGAGACACACCCCGATGGCCACATCCACGACATAACCTGGATTTTGAGATTGCCTTCTCCTTTGACGATTTCAACCTTTTTCCGCATCCTTTTGTTCTTACTAAAGAAGGATCAATAATACCAAGGGTGTCATCCATAGAATTCTTCCTTTGACTACCAATACCGCATGTTTTACTAATGTTCATGTCTTGAATTTTGCTGTGGATACAATTTAGTTGTTCCTCCAAAAAGGATGTTCCCTCATCAGTCAAAGATGCATCCTCAATTACTAAGGAAGCTTTATAGGATAACCTTGAAAGCCTTGACATCAAAAACTTATTTGGATCATTGATGGAAAGTTGGTCTTCCCCCAAAACATAATTTGCTCCAACCTTTGCATCTCGTGTCCATCGTTTGAGTATATACTGCTCAGGTAAATGAAAGACTTGGGTGATGCGGAAAAAAGCTAATATATGTCTGCATGGAATGCCCTCAAACTCAAATTTTCTACAGCTACAAGATATGTAGTCTTTCTGTTTGTCATGCGTGAGTAATCTTGATTTGGATGAAGAAGAACTTTGAAATTTCATCACATTATAAATCACTAAATCATCTTGTACAGACGCTTGTTGCACATAATAACTGTGACTATCACTAATTTCACTTTGAAACTCCAACCATTTCTTTTTCGTATACACCTTAACCATTTGAATTTCCATTGGCCAATTTGTCTTAGTTCGGGGATGCTCATTAATATCAACATGGTCAGCAGCTAACTCATTGTGTCTTAGGTGTCTCAATGCCCTATTGAAACGAATGATAAAATCAATCAATGAGTTCTTATTTGAGATGACTTTCTTAAAAAAAGCATGTGAGCTTTCAGATCTTTGACTGCTTGACATTCCAGCACAGAAAACATGGCTAAAATATGCTGGCACCCACTTTTGTCGCAATTCATACATCAATGACAACCAATCATTGTTCTCCAAGTTAGCAGATTTTATAACGTCTTCCCATGACTTCTCAAATTCATCAGGAGTTGTAGAATTTGCAATGACATTCTTTATGCTTTGATAGTGATCACGAAAAGTCAAAGGATTTAATTTCTCTGGAAATTTATTCAATATGTGCCACAAGCAATATCGATGCACCGTATTAGGGAAAACTTGTGCAATAGCTTTTGTCATAGCAAGATCTTGATCAGTAATGATCACATTTGGTGCTCCTCTAGGCATGACATCTATGAACTTATTAAACAACCAAACAAAGGAATCAGTTTTTTCATCACTTAGAAAACCACAACCAAAAACAATTGTCTGATGATGATGATTAACTCCAACAAATGGTGCAAAAATCAACCCATATTTGTTGGTGTTATATGTCGTATCAAATACAACAACATCACCAAATACAATGTTAGCCCTCCTTGATACATGATCAGCCCAAAAACACCTACTAAATCTGTTTTCTGAATCAGTCTCATAATCAAAGAAAAAAGCTGAATTTTTTTCCTTCTCAGATGCAAAAAACTCTATCAATGTTTCAGCATCAATACCCTTTAGTTCATCTCTTAGTTGTTGGTCATAGTTTCTAAGATCTTTTTCTGTACAACCAACCCGCTCGGGTCCCCCGTATTCTATCTCAAATATTCGCATTTGTTGAGAAGTAGGCAAATTAGCCTCAGAAAATTGTTTGGTCAATGCTTTCTTTGCTGTTGAAATATGACGATGTGAGCGAAGCAAATGCACTTTTGAAGGAGTCGAGAGGGTATGATTATGACTATCCATGATGTTACTGATAACCCAATTAGGTCCTGTTTGTTCTTTTACAAGTGAGATGTGTGACTTACAACCAGTTCTAATATCACTGCGGGCTCGTTCTGTAATTGGGTGATCACATTTTACATCTCTAGTTGCCCTCATTTTATCTGTTTGACCTTCTTTAAAACAAACAAATTTTTTATAGACAACTTCATTTGTACTCTTATTTTTTTTGCTAGTGCTCATCCTTGCACTAAAACCAGCTTCTCGTGCATATTGGTTATAAAACAAAAATGCTTCCTCTAGAGATGAGAATTCCATACCAACTTTGGGCTTCCGATCATCAACAACTTGGGGAATATATATCTGATCATCACCGTCATTTCCCTCCATTGCCGAGGATTATCAAATTTAGAATAAGTGAAGCTACTAAATATTGTGTCAGCAACAATTCCTGTATAGGTCATTGTAATCAGGTCATTATATGCTAAAGGTGAGTACTCCAACACAACTACAGAAGTAACCTAGCTCTTAATTATAATAGACAATTCTGACAATTATAGTTGGCTTTATCTCATAGTATAAATTATTGTTTGCACCAGTTAAACTAGCAAGTCAGACAAAAATAAGTGTACAACATAAAAACAAATTTTTGCGTGCAATCAAGATAGGATAAAATCAAGACAGGATAAACACTAATTTTTTTCAGGTTTCTATCTCCTTTGCTTTCTTCCCAAGTAAAGCAGCCTTGATGTTAACTAATTTTTGCTTTCTTCTCAAGTAAAGCAATCCCTAAATTTGAATGCTCTAGCAACAAAAGGCTAAAGCTAAAGTACTCCAGAAAATCTAGAAGAGGCAAACTGAGATAATGATAACAACTAACCCAGATTGATCTGCAATCACTATGCGGGTAGAAGAGGGTCGAGGAAGAAGAGGGTCGGATGCACTGTGAGCTTCGTCGGGAGCTTCGGAAGAGGGCCGGATGCACTGTGAGCTTCGTCGGGAGCTTCGGCAGAAGAGGGCTTCTCGAGCAGCGTTGGTCTCTACTCTATCACAACTTCCACTCCTCAAGTAAACTGATCCTAAATCAATAATGGTTGAATGAATGCCAAGTAATTAAATATTAAACAGTTTCCAGTTATTAACAATCGCAAGAAAAGGTTAAGATGGATGATTGGAACACTCAGAACAAGCCAAAATAGCAGGTTAATGATCAAATGTGTTATTGAAATTTATCAACTATATTTCTGCACACAGCTTACCTCATGTTCCCACTAGCTAGGAGCCAAGCAATGAACTCCTTAAGATCATTTGGTTTACTAATGAGACAAACAGTTCGACTTGAAATGAAGATATGTACAGATAACAATCTAGAAACTCATAGGAAATCTGAAAATCAACAATAAAGTTAGATTTCCGTGTGTCGCGCATAACATGCAGAAAATGGAAGCGGTTCTAAAGCTCTGGATGTGACCTTAAGAAGTCAGGGGAGATACTTGAAGATTACCATTTGTGTATATCCATTGAAAACTGAAGTTTCAAATTTTGTTAGACAAGCCTTTGGAACAAGCCGAATCTTCCATCTTCAATAATTGGATCTGAGGCACGGGCGGGGTCATACCTCGTTTGATGAGTAAGTGAAGGGCCAGCGACTGGTGAGCAGCGCGAGGAAAGCGGGTCGGGAGCAGCTTCGGCTTCGTCGAGGATGAAGAGGTCGGAAGCAGCTTCGGCTTTGTCGAGGAAGAAGAGGGTCGGGAGAGGCTTCGGCGAGCAGCGCGAGGAAAGCGGAGAGAAACCCTAGCACGGAGAGCAGCGACTTCGGCGAGCAGCGACGGAGGAGAGTCGCGCGGAGAGAAACCCTAGCACGGAGGAGAGGCTTCGGCGAGCAGCGCGAGGAAAGCGGAGAGAAACCCTAGCACGGAGAGCAGCGGCTTCGGCGAGCAGCGACGGAGGAGAGTCGCGCGGAGAGAAACCCTAGCACGGAGGAGAGGCTTCGGCGAGCGGCGACGAAGGAGAGGCGCGCTTCGGCGAGCGGCTTCGGCGAGCGGCGACGAAGGAGAGGCGCGCGGAGAGAAACCCTAGGGGCGAATTTTGGGAGCGGATCGAGCGAGGTTCGGTGGGGAGGAGCTTTACACGTGCGACGAAGGAATGGATTTTCCACGTGGAAAAGCCACACAGGGTGCTCACGAGTGCTCACCGAATTTGGGGTGCTCAGTTTAATAACACTAAAATGTTCAATAGACCCACCGTATATATATATATATATATATCCTAATTTTATAGCTACTTCTAAGGGAACTTATAAACATATGAAGCTCAATGTATGGTATCTCTAAAGGGTGTGATTTACTTAACCTTCGAGTGAAGGGAGAAGAAGGAGAAAAATTAGCCATTAATGTTTACTTCATCTTCCTTAATACATATGAGAGGTGACGAGAGTAAAAGGTTAAAAAAAATGATCTTGCCCTCATGCCCGATACAATTGTTCGATCATCTCCTTCTTGATTTTGTTGCTCTATCAGCACATCACCCTCTTGTCCAACATTGGTTTCAACCTTGTCTATAACTATACCAATATGAAGCGAAAAGTATCGTAGTGAGCAAACAACGAACGACAATTGCTCAACATTGTCGCCCGAATCACCAAAAGAGATAGAAAGCTTGGATGGATGATGGAACCATACATCATGGTGGCTTTGACTACTAACTTTAAGATTACTTGGGAAGAAAGGACCATGATTTGGTGGCTTCCTGATGTAGGTACTTTAAAATGGGAAATGAAGCCTTTTGAATTTTGTATTTACTACTACTTGACTAAAGAGGAAGAAGAAGAAGTGGGAAGGGAAAAAAAGAAAGAAGAGAAGTACAAAGAAGGAAGAGGTAATAGCCCGTCTTCCCCTTTCCTCACTAGGAGTAGAGCTTGACTTTGAGTTTGGCACCTTAAATTTAGTCATCTCTTATATGACGCATACATGCACTGTGTGGATTTTGAACCCTGATTGTTTAAGGAAATTATCTTATCGTTTACCACCACACCATACTCTAGGAAGCTCAATTATCCTCGTCAATGACTTTGAGACAAGAGGTTCATTAATGTTGGATGTAGGAACAGAGAACAATTACAAGAGAGCCAATTGTGAGGACAATGAAAGGAGTGGAAAGTGGAAGAGATAAATTAAACTTTCCTGATCACTTTTGTTGTTTTTCTCCTCTTTTGGCCAATCTCGAGCAAAAGCAAATTAAGTATCAAAAGTAAATCTTACTTTTCTCACTAGTTTCTATTGTTGGTAATCAAAGGAAAAGATATCGTTAAGAACTCAAAAATCACGTCCAACAATTTCTATGTTTCCTTCATTTGAAAAACAATTTTAAATATTTTCTAAAATTGTAACCCTATATTTTATATTAACATATTTAAAAATTAAATACTATTCCTAGTTGAAATTCTTATCCTTATAAAAAAAAGTAGTTTTAGCAGATACAAAACATAATAATGTTTCATAACCTGAATTTTTTAAAAAAAAAAAAGCATGCTAAAAATAAGATAAAATCAAAGCGATCACAATAATTTGGGTATCAATTACGGATAAGTGTAATCTTTGAATAAATTGACCCCAAAAAATAAATATTTGATATATTTTTATTAATGCATTAATAGTTGGGCAAAAATCAAGCGGGTGTATCATTTTAATTTTTTATGAAAAGATATCTCATTCGATTGTTCAGTCGTATATAATTATTTTACCACTTATAATATTATTCAGTACTGTTATTTCCCCCTTAATTTTTGAATCAGTAAGGTATATTGTAGCAGTTATGAAATCGTAATTGCTACAACAAGAATTGTAGAAATTCACATTTTAACAGCAACAAAATCGTAGCTATTATAACGGTTCACTATATAATAGTTACGATTTCATAACTACTATAATAATTATAGCAGCTACGCTTTCATAATTACTACAACGTGAATAAAAATTTATATTGTAATAATTACAAACAACGATATCAAAAGATATTTAGATAATTATATACGACTGATTGAACAGTAACATATTATAATAGTTAAGAAATTACTACAATACATTTGATAGATTCAAAATTTATCCTATTTAAAAATAACAAAAATATCCTATTAACTTTTGCTTGAACTAGGAAACTATGATATTATTATGGAATTCTATCCTGCTAAATCACATGCCATGCGACACATGGCACAAGACACCCATCAAGCTCGTGTACCCGTGTCAATCTGTTGATCAAGAGAACAGACAGAAGAGCATCACCACTATAGCACCGACAAGGCATTAATGACCACTAGAGAAAACGATCCGAATTAATACTATTGCAATAATGGAAAGAAAGAAAGAAGGAATGAATCAATGATATGTCTTTTTAAGGTGGAAGAGATTTAATGAACACGAATCCATGCGCACTCAAAGTCTACACTCTTTTTAGTTTTCCATATTGCATGCTACCGAATCTTTAAGATTTGGATAGGATGAAAGATACCCACCCTGAGAGTTGATTGATAGATAGATAGATAGATACTCTGCTTTTTGTATCGATCTACTGCAAATCTTCCACTGCATCTTTAAAAAAAAAAGAATCGTAAAACACTAATAATAAAAAGTTAAATTCCAAATGGAACTAATATACTAAAGGTCAAGTGTGTACTCTAAATTATGCTACTATAAATTCTGACAGTAGGATTAGTCGAGCAAAACTCAACCACCTGAATTATCAAAAAAGAAAAAGAAAGAAAAAAGCAAAAATTATCATCATGTGCATCCGTTGATCAACGACTTATTTGTCACCGTGTGCTGATGGAGTTTAAAGCCTTTTTTTTCACTCCGATTGATTGGATAACTTGCAATCAATTTCTGTTTGGCCAACTACATAGTTAACTTTACAAGTACAACTAACAAAAGTATAACAATACAAGGCCGTAAACGGAAATCGAATCAAAATGTAAATGGGCAGCAATTTTACAAGCATGTGTATCAAAATATTTAGTTGAGACCTTCAGATCAGCCCATGATAGAAAAACAAGGAAAAGCTTCAGATAGATTTGATGCTTTTCTTCTCAGAATTTTCCGTGAATTGCCTTGAATAAGATGAAGCCCCTTTTGAGGATATAGCAAGTCATAATGAGAACTTCTGATTGATTCCTAGAGGAATTGGTAAAAAGAATACATGGAAATCAACATTTTCAATCTCAGATTCATTAACTACATTTTTTATGCAGTGGGATGACATGCATAGATTCTTATGCTCACCCCACCAAAATGTAATCTTCAAAAAGATTTGGCAAGTGATCTTGCTTAGCCACTCATGCGCAAGTGTTTGTAACCTTCAAATGATTAAGAAACTGAACTTAGCTACTTTTATGCCAGTGTTAAGATGTGCAGGGCCATTCATACCCAAGTTGATCGAGGATGATACCCCATGCAATTCTTACTATAGCCAAAATTACCTCTGAGAAGACAATTTCTCTTCCGAGCTCAATTTTTCAGCAGCACTAAGTAGCAAATCCATCGACCAAATGGCCTCTCTAGACTGCTCACCTCCATTGTGTTGCTGCAATATCCATTCCTCATATCTTCTCATTCCATCCCTTGCTCTTGCAACATTGCACGGGACACAATACCATTGCCCCTTAGGCACGATTGCACGAGGCGGTTTCATGCAGTACGTGTGGTAGGCCTCGTCGCACCCATCGCACAAGACAATCCTGTCATCATCCCTGTCACAGAGACAAGCTCTGCATAGACAGGATGGGCAATACCAACATGATCGGTTCTGTTGCTGAGCACTAGCAATCTGACTAGCCCTTAAGCATCTTATGTGAAAGAACTTATAAGGGCAGTGAATATGACCACATACTAAGAACCTCCGGTCTTCATCCTCACATGCCCCACATATTTTGCACAAGGGTACCACAATATTTTTGGATGGTTCATCTGGATCTGCAGACTCCATACTAGAGACTGAGGTCTCTCCAGAATAGGTAACTGTCTTGATCCTGCTTCCATTCTCATCAAGGTCTTCCGTTATCTCAGGAACTTCAAGCCTATCACATACCACACAGTTCTGGTGCAAGCTTCCTTTCTTATTACCTGTGCAGACTGGATCAGCAGAATTTTTATCTTTTGATCGACAGGCAGCACAGAACCAGCTTCGAGTAGGAATCTCTTTGATAGAGTAGTCAATACAGGAAAAATGGTACATTGCCTTACAACCATCACATGGGAGGCTGTTATCCCCATTTGCTTCAGTTTCACACTTCTTACAAGAAGAAGCACAATTTCGATTAGACGACTCCATATGATCAGGTTTTGTGGAGCAAACTGGTCCAACAGTCAACTGTTTTACAGCATGTGTTACAACAGAATTCTTCCCTAAAACACTTACTTGACCAGTCTCCTGCAAAAGAACCATGAAGCTGAAAAACTGCAGAACAACAATTTCATAATGCAAATTCTACATACTCATGATTACACCAAGTTAACCAAACGTTATATAACAAACTTACCTTGGTTTAAGCCCAAAAGCTACATTTAACTAGTTCTCCATAACCAGGTTACTAATTTTATGTTCAGTAAATTTGGTTGCAAGGAACAAAATGTAAAAAGCATATGCAGGTAAGCATGTAGGATAACTGAGAGATGTATATTAACTAAAATTACATTACTAAATTATGAATCTGGCAGCATATTTGGATTCAAGAAAGTGACAACACTGTCCATCTAATAATCCAATAGCTTTAGAAATAAAAATCAAACAAAATAGGATGTTTACCTCTTTATGACAAGACAAGTTTGAAGCTAAAGTAGTCATTTCTTCACCAATTTTTTGCAGTTTGTTCCATATCTGAGGAATGAGGAACATTGAATATTCAGTATATCAGCAGATCCACAAAATTTAAGATTTTTTTTCACAAACAAAGGTTGGGATTGCTTCACAGTATTAGCCTACAAGATGTTGACATAAAATTAAATAAATAAAAACATTTTGTAAGCATCAACATACTAAAAATCATGGGTAGGGAAAATTAACAAGGTTAAATTACTTTCATCTTTTTTAAAAAGCACAAGAATTAGAACACAGGGAAAAAAACATGCAGGATCTACAGCATATGAATTGAATGAATATTTGAATAAATAACCTAATTATACAATGGGAGATGTAGATTCAGATAAGTAAGAACATATTATAAAGCATGTGCAAGTTTAAGGTAACGCCACAGCAACTAAAGGAAACCTGATATTCATAAAACTAAATGATTGACGTTTGGAACAAGGAAAGCAATGACCAGATAGGTTTTTGTCAAAAGATATTACAATGTGAACCAAAGTTTAAGAATGTACTCCACTGATAACCCAACTAGATAAGTATACTCATGGGAAGAAGTTCAGTTGACATTGGAATCATGAGATCAGACAAACTAATCCAACAAAAACAGGCTACATTGCTGGACAGTTGACAGTTAGAGTTACGGATAATGTATCTATGAGAGCGCATAACGAGTCATGTTAGACATGAGTACTAACCAGCAACCCATCCATTGGCACCAAACAAAACGAGAAGATGATACTGCAATGATAAAACTTCAGTAATTAATGAAGAAAGAACCAAGCAACCATTCAGAAGTCACTAAATGTTTGACAGGTGTAACCCATCACTCTTTTGATGCAAATATTCATAATTATTGAACAAATCAAAATAATGCCTTTAAAACTTACAAAAATCAATCTTAATCAGAATCCTATAAGCATACAGATAATTACAAATGGCAAGACAATTCAGACAGGAGCCAAAATAAGAAGGCTTAAACAAGTGAGAAATCACAAACAAAAATATATACAGTTCAGAATACAAATGGCAAGACAATTCAGACAGGAGCCAAAATAAGAAGGCTTAAACAAGTGAGAAATCACAAACAAAAATATGTACAGTTCAGAATACCAATGGCAAGACAATTCAGACAGAAGCCAAAATAAGAAGGCTTAAACAAGTGAGAAATCACAAACAAAAATATGTACAGTTCAGAATACAAATGGCAAGACAATTCAGACAGGAGCCAAAATAAGAAGGCTTAAACAAGTGAGAAACCACAAACAAAAATGTGTACATTTCATAATTACCTGCTCGACATCCTGGTTAAACAACTCTGGTGACTGTTCATAATCACCACTTTTAAATTTTGAATCAATCAGGCTAAAGTCTAAAAAGGATTTGGTCATGTTCTCATCAAATATCCCCAAAAGAAAATCACACAACAGGGCAAACTTTGGTGAAATCAAAATCTCAAGAAAAGCCTTTTCACACTTTCTGGTGTTAGTATCTTCTTTGTGATGGCTAGCTGTTGATTCCATAACTATTTGTTCTTCAGCTGATTTCAAATAATCGATCTTCTGGCATTGAAGCTTTACTTTTGAATTCCCTAACTGAATGTCCTGGAATCCATGAAATATCCAAATTAGAGATTAGGTACACACACAAGGAATGAAGAATACGTATCAACTAAGTACCTTTAGCTGTTTGTTGTCCATGATAACATCATTTGTCATCAATTTCTGTGGTAGTTGAGAATGACCCAAGGATAATGCATCATGGAGGGCATTCCAGATACCTTGACCTGTGGTCACATAGGATAGCTTAAGCTGACATTCTATTGCACTTTTCCATCGATGACATATTCTTTCATGTCTGTCTGACTGAGAATCAGTATATGTAACAGTCGCAGCAGGGATTATTTTCATCTGTAAAAGAACAAGGCAAGTTAATGTCAAAAGACCACATCAGAATCTGCATACCATGAATTATCTATAAATGTTTATTATGATGATAAAAAAATTGTATTTTAATATTGAATAAATATAGTCAGTAACATAGAGACAAGTATTTGCAGCAAGAATATCAGGATAAGCAGAAATGCAAAGCCAAGCACATGGAAATGCTGAACTAGTACAGTACTTGCATTCGAGACCTCCATTTTAATGGAACCTCAATAGATAGTAAACAGTACCTTAAAAAACTAATTGTCATTGTTTGGACAGAGAGAACAGGCAGAAACCATTTTTGCCTTAAAAGCTCTCACAAAGAGTTATGCAAGTCCTAAAATAAAAACATGGGGAGAAGAGAAGGTGCACTAGAAAAGGTGCTTCAAACTCTAGACTTAGCTTCCATAAATCTTATCATATTTTCTCTCACATTATTGTACATTGGAGCTACGCCTAGTTATCTCCAATAGTTCTCTTAATTTTCTCCTTTCTAATTACATCATTGATTGATCTTAGTGCTTTTCATCTGTGTTACTTTGACGTCTTGTCTTGCTTCATAATTGTCCAACAGTTTGATTTATAAAGTATGACAGGCCTTACCACGATCATACAAATTTCAGTTTTCAGTCTGATGGTGGGATGACAATACAAATCTCACAAAAATTATATTAACAAAAAAAATGTAGTCAATAGATCATCGAGAATAGTTCAGCAAGCAATTGAAATGATTGCCAAGACCAAAACTCGAGAAATTTAGCTCACGAAAATATACACACAGCAAACAGAACATCAAGAATATGCCAGCAGACATTTGAAATGTCAGGATAAAAATTCAAGTATATGAGCATATAACCTGTCTCCCATGATTCTCTCCTAAAAGAGGAGTTGCATATTTGCATTGTCAATCAAGCTCTGACAGAGATGCCAAGAAGCCATAAGATGCCAAGTTCTAAGAAACTGAGCTGGCTATCTGCACCATTTCCCCTGAACTGAGCAGTGCACTGGCAGGCCAGGAATCCTATCTTTGATGATTCAAATGAAGTATCTTTACATCTTATATATTATTCATCACATTAAACCTATTTAGCTGGCCACAATTTACCATTCATCTAGGAGACTACCTCAAACATGATTACATCGCCTTAAATAACTTTTAGTTTTTGTCCTTCCTCAGAAGCATACCTAGTTAATAGTTTCATAAATTAGTCAAACCTGAGACTAGTGGCATCAAACAAAATACGAGGAAATTATCTTGCTAAAAACTAAGAACCAATCATTTGAACAGTTCTCTAAGTGATCAAATATGAGGAAATTATCTTGCAAAAAACTAAGAACCAATCATTTCAACAATTCCGTAAGTGATCCTGACCTGACCTTGTGTATGGAAAAGGAGATAAGAAATGAAGAAAATGGAAAGAAACAGCGTAGAGAAGTGGAAGGCATAAGGAGGAGCAGAATTGAGGGGAATCCAAACAACCCTGCCACCAGTTAACATCATATGTGACAAAGAATTGAAGAAGCCCATTTAAGAAGTGAGAGTGGTGCTGGCTATGACCATTCATGTGTAGTAATTTGGTCTAGAGATAGCAAGGAGGGTAGCAATCTTGACACTCAAAAAGACAGACAGAAGGAAAATGGTAAATGATAATATGATATCACAGAAGAATCAAACATAAAAAGAATGATATATAAACAGAAGGACAAGGCTTTTAGGATCAATCATTAAAATTCTATGATTCACACAGAACCAAGTGGCCTGAATTTGAAACTAAGAAATGCATATTAATCATAAAAATTATCACAATAGAAAATTGTTAAAAATGCTCACTGTGAGGATGATGAAGTCAATCCATCAAGAGATTAAGATGCCCAACCAACTTTAAATCGTTAAGAGTGATCAATGTGAGTATGATGAAATCAAACATCAAAAGATTTCGTCACTCAAACCAGGTTTGCCTAACTTAACAATCAATACAAGCTATATTTCACTAATAAAAGTTGCACAATCAATACATGTCATATGACTACATTTTGGAGTGACGTCTTTCACTTCTCGGATCAACTTTTTAAATGTCACTGGCTGCCGGTTACCAAGGTTTAAAATCTCGACCCGTGCCGAGATTTCGGTCCCGGACCGGAACGATACGGTTTCGGTATCGTATCGTGCCGTGCCGATATAGTTTCGGTACTTTTTTATTTATATATATATAGTAATTATTAGATAAATATGTTTATTGTGTATAATTTAAAAATAAATTGTATATTGATTTGATATAAGTTCTCAACCATTTTAATATTATTAAACAAAAATAAATAAATATATCTTTCTTTAAAGAAAATTGATCTATCAATAACTCAAATTATAATTGATAATTGATACATCATACATCATAATAAGTTACCTTACTAATACCAAAAGGAGTGACGTGAATCAGATGGAAATATTGGTTCTTGCAACATTCTGCTTAGATCAACTCCATAGTTCTCCAACGCCCAGATTAAATAATCATCCCATGACATGCAATATTGATATTGATTTCTCCACATGTCCATCAGCATGTCTCGATTCACCACTGGAAGTTGGACTTGAACTGGCACCACTGGAATCAAAACGGGTACAAGCACAGGATAAGGATAAACATACGCCCCTGAACTCTGATATGATGGATCACCATAAGATGCATCAGAACTATAATAAGAAGGCCGTGAGTATGATGAACTTCGATCAGAATCAATCTCAGCTAAACTCTCCCTCATATCTTGATAATTATGAGCTTCCTTTTGTTTGTCAACTTTAGATCGGCGTCGATACTAAGTCATAATAGTTCTACCTCCGTGATCATCATCTTGAGTTGCATGCGTGTAATCTTGCTCACATGTCCAAGGCTCCGGTGCTGGAGTAGAGGGAACATAAGTTTCACTACCATCAGATGCATCACCACTGTTATCACTTCCATGAGTACTTGCACTGCTATCGACATCACTATCATCATTTCGAATTTCTCGTCGGACTACAGTGTTGGAAGGTGATGATGTTTCATCACTATCATCATGTTCTTGCTCATCAATTGCTTCGAGTGGATTTTCCCTAATTCTCAATTGACCCCTTTCCTTAAAAGTAGGAGTTTTAACTTTTCTTTTCTCTTTAGTAAAAGTTGCAGGAGCTTTACCTTTGCCTTTATCTACAGACTTTGGTTGAGTTTGGGGTTGGGATGTTTGAGAACGTCTGGGTCGAGATCCAGAAAATCAAAAATCTTGATCATCATCGTCTTCTTCCTCATCGATATCTCCTCTAGTTTGGATATTTTCAATCTGCTGAGTAAGAAATTCAGATGGTCGTGGTGGGTCTCCTGCTTCATCAAGTAATGGATTCTCAGCTTCAACAGCGCTCCACCAATCCATCATTGAATCATTCTCAGTTTGGACAAATCCAATATCAAATGGGTCTACATCACCAGACTCTTGTTCTTCCTTCTCTTCTGTTATAGCTCTTAGTTGAAGACGCATATTATAATGAACATAGACCATCTTCTCCCAACGACGATTTCGAACTTTCGTATGAATGAGAGAGAAAGTTGTCCAATTTCTTTCACAACCACTTGAAGATGTTGTCTGTGAAAGAATCCATATTGCAATCTTTTTCAAATTTAGAGTTGATCCTCCAAATTGTAACCACCACTCAGCTGTAAGATAAATAAGAACAAAATTAAAATAATATTTATATTTATTGACAATAATTACTAATGATTTTACTATATTTACCTGCATCCATTTTATATCTGCATGACACTGCAAAATCATCGCCAAAAGAACCATATGCCTCTCGAAATAATCGACTTTCATTAATTGCCTCAGTAGCTAATTGTCTATTTGGTTGTAGTCTTGATATTACATTTCTGAGGGCCGCTAATAGATCTTCATTTGTGCCAAGATTATATCGGTATTGATATGCTGAATTGAGATAATAACCTAAAATAATTAAACATATATAACTATTAATAACAAATATTAAAAATTCTTTATCATTAAAAAATATGCACCTGCCAAATGAATATATATTTTCTCATTTGATTGTCCCATCTTGCAGTGATTATATCAATATAAGATTGATACTTGGTTGGTGATTGTAGACGCCTCTTAATTTCCTCTTTTGCTTCATAAATTAGACGATAAACATTGCCCATTTGTGGCTTCTTGTCCATATCAACTTTGCGCAGAACAACGTACAAGGGCTCTACTGCTACAAGAATATCTGCAATATAGTCCCAAAATCTAACCGATATAATAATTTTTTGCACTTCTTTACCTTCGGTCATGTTAGAATATCGAGAGGCTTCCCAATCCTCAGAAGTGAACATAACTTTCAATCCACTTTTTTTCTGAAACAATGATTTTAACAGAAGAAAATGAGTGGCAAACCTAGTCGCTCCTGGTCGCAAAATCTCCCCATCAATAAATTTTCTCATTAATCCATGAACCCAATGATGATTATAAAGGAATTTTGTTAGCGATTGACCTTTTTTCACTATCTTCTTCACTATATCGAGTTTACCGATATCTGTCATCATCAAATCAATACAGTGTGCTGCACATGGTGTCCAAAATAATGTTTGATGCTTTTGCTCCAACAACTCTCCAGCCCTCTTAAAGTTGGCACCATTATCTGTAATCACTTGCACTATATGTTCTGCACCTATATCTTGAACCACATTATCCATCAAACGATATATGTAAGGTGCATCATGATAATCTGTAGTTGCATCAATAGATTTATGAAATATGACCTTTCTATTGCAGTATATCAGAAAGTTGATGATGCTCATCCGTGTAGGTCATGTCCAGCCATCGCACATCAACGTAATCCCATATAAACTCCATTACTTCTTACATGATAGAATCCAAGTCTTAATCTCCTCCACTTGTTCATCTAAATACGGACCAGCAATTTCATATGCAGTCGGAGGTTGAATACTCGAATCGGATTTCTGGATGTTGGACACCATACTACGGTAGTATGTGTTGTTTGCTGCATTAGGAGGAATTTGATTAAAATGAAAAAATTTAGCAATACTTTTACCGATTGATTTCTTCTTCTCTTTCGTATATGCATCATCAATCCGAGTTTGTTTGCTAGCTTGGTCTGGGAATGCTAGTGGATCAATATCAGCAACATCAACTGCTCGTCTTCGTCCCATAGAAGAGAAAAAAACGACCAATACCACCTTGTGTTGAAGTAATACAAGCACTTGCACTCCTTCCCAATGTTGCTGCAATAGTTGAGCCAGATCCACTAGCACCAGCTGAGCCACTTCCACCAGCGCCAACTATAGTACCACCATATCTCATGTGTTGTTCATATTCATATTCAGTTCGAGAGGCATGAAGAGCTGCTAAAAATTCTTCGTCATTTGGAACTTCATCACGACTTTCAAACTTATCATAGATTGGCTCTCTAGAACTTCGGTTATCCAAAAGTACACGTTATCTAATTAATTATTAATTAAAAATTATTTATATATTTAATTATTTATATATATTAAATAATATATTTTATAAAAAATTTAATATAACACTGATATAATCAATATAACAGTGATATAATAAATTTTATTTCAATATAACGATTTTAATTAAAACCGTTATATTGATTATTGATTTTATTTTTTAAAATCAAACTTTTTCTCACAATGCTTCACCAGAATCGCGATCTCACCGAACTTGACCGTCGCCGCCGAGCTTCTGCCGCCGCAGCCTCTGCCACCGCCTCGCCGCCTCGCCGCCTCGTTGCGCTGCTGTTGCTTCCGGCTTCTAGATCTTCGCTTAAATAGGCATTTCCTCGTCAATCTCGCTCGCGATTTCCTCCCGTGATCAACAGAAGGAATCGATTCCTTCTCGTGCGTGATCGACAGAAGGATTCGATTCCTTCTGTCATTGCAACCCAACGCACGCAAGCCACGTTTCTGTCGCTGCAACCCGGCGCACGCCAGCTGGTGTGTGCTGTGTCGGTCGAGTGCCGGTGCCGATGCCGGTCCCAGAGCGGAACGGTAAATCTCGGACGTATCGGGCGGCTCGACTCGATATTTTAATCCTTGCCGGTTACTACAATGGGTGACATTGAATTGGTAAACTATTTCCAAGAATACTAAAATTGTTTAAAAGACTGGAAATATATGTGGAAACTAAAACATCAAACAACAAAAAGTTGTCCATATGTTACAAGATTCTTAATTATTTACAAAAAAAACAACAAATGAAGTCCATTGACAACTATTCCAAATAGCAACAAACAAAATTAATCCATAAATATGACAACAAACAATAATTCACAAGACACATATTTAGTCATTGAAAAACTATTTTATTTTTTACGATTATATTATCAAACTAGCTTCCCAAACTTGGATAATTTTGTGTTCTTATGTTATGAACATGTTTAGTGAAAGAGAGCCTTGAAGCAACAGCAAAGTTGTTGTCGTGTGATCTTGTGATTACATAATCGAATCATGGAAACAGTCTCTTGCAATGCAAGGTAAGACTGCGTACAATAGATCCGATGTGGTCCGACCCTTCTCTGAGACTCCACAATGAAAGGAGCTTCGTACACCGGACTGCCCTTTTTATATTATGAACATGTTTAGCAATCATATGTTGTTAAATTACTATATGATGAAAATAGTCAAAGCAGTTAAGTTAAATTTAATCTACACTATTAGCTGTACGATGT
This sequence comes from Curcuma longa, assembly GCF_044706935.1. Taxonomy (NCBI): domain Eukaryota; kingdom Viridiplantae; phylum Streptophyta; class Magnoliopsida; order Zingiberales; family Zingiberaceae; genus Curcuma; species Curcuma longa. Next base: position 12,001,383 of record NC_133865.1, read on the forward strand.
GTATTAAGATAAAATTTGGCGTGTATTTGACTAGTCTTCCAGCTTCACTACTAATTTAGCAAGTCGCAACTGAGCTAAAACCAAATAATTGCTGCAGCTAAATATATGCATTCAGATCAGCAACTCAATCAAGTTGCTCGAATATGAAAAATATTACTTGATTAGCACTTAGTTCTTTAGTAAAGAGTCTCAAAGGTCAGCTATGCAATATCTCCAAATAAAATTTGGTCATATGAATCAGACACCCTAAATGTTCCTAATAGCATAACCATCTACTGATTGAAATTCTTCGCCATAAAATTACAACAACCAACAACCAACAACCAAGCTTTTATCTTACTAAGTGGAATTGTTTATATGAATCGTCCTACATCATCAAAGTCAATCGTCTACAATATCCATCTATATTTAAATTAATTTTATCTTATTTATCATTGTTAATCAAATCTTCTTTGATTTTCTTCCTCGATTAATGTGTATATTTGTCATAATCTCACATCGCTTAAGTGAAACACTTATTAGTCACCTAAGTACAAATTCATACCATTCTAAATGCCTCTTTCGAAGTTTTTAATCAATAAGCACAATCTCGATTCTCTCTAATGCTCTCATTCATCCTTGTATGTCCTCACATCCATCGTAACATTCTTATCTCTGCGACTCATCTTTTACTCGTGTGCTCAATTCATAATCCAACATTCAATTTTATATAACATAGCAGGTTTACTTGTCGTTTTGTAAAAATTCCCTTTTAGCTTTAGAAATACCTTACAATCACAAAGAGCATTTGACGTTCTCCTCTATTTCAACCATCCTGCTTGCACCATGGTATCTTGGATGTGTCCATAGTTAATTCATGACTAGTGTAAAATGATATATAAGTTGAATATTTAGCTTCACAAGATGACTGATATATATACCTCAAGCATTTATGCATCCTTTTGTCATGCACATGCACTCACATGTTAAAATTGGTATGATCAACTTCTCATAAAAGCATATCAAAGTTGATGCACATGATTATGAAAATAATCAAATTTTGTCCTAGTAAGTGAGATGGACTATATAAATCCTTTTACGTTATTAAACCATATCCTCTATTATATCATTACCTATATTCAAATAAATTTTATCTTACTTTATCATTGTTAACCCAGTTTTCTTTGATTTTTTTCTTCCTCGTTTAATGTACGTATTTTTCATAGTTTCACATCGTCTAACTAAAGTATTTATTGAACGTCTAAATACATATTCATATCATTTTAAATGTGTCTCCCAGATTTTTTCTTCAATAGATACAACTTCAACTTTTTCTCTAATATTCTCATTTCTTATCCTATCCAATCTCATATATTCATACATCTACTTTAACATATTCATCTTTACGACTCTCATCTTCTACTCGTGTGCTCAAGTCATCACCCAACATTCAACTTCATATAACATAGTAGATTTCAAAGTTCAAAATCTTAAATTACTAAAGATTCGATCTTAAATTAGAACGATACTATTTCAGTATAGTATCGGTGTTTCAATGCATGGTGTACATAATGAATTGGAATTGAAAAAAAAAAGAGATAAAAGCATAGGAAAGAAACATTATCTATGTCAAGCATGATTTTAAATCTTATACCATTTCATGCAAAACAATCAAACCATATCATTTCGATAAATTACCGAAACTCAATATCACTCAGTACAAACAATGTTCCTTTCTTTACTTCATCTCCTTCTTCCTTCAACTTCCAATCTATCACTGACACCATGCATCAAAGTGTCGGCATTATATTGGAACAATCTTTTTGAAACTATGACACAGTTTGAATTTTTGAATTTTGATACTGAGGGGTATCGAGTTTCAGTGATTTATCGAAATGATATGTTTCGACCGTTTCGCCCAATACAATACAAGATTTCAAATAATGACAGATCTAATCGTCGTTTTGTAAAAATTTCTTTTAAGTAAGACACAAAGAACACATGACGCTCTCTTCTACTTTAATCATCATACTTGTATCATATATAAGACATATCTTTCAACCCCTCCATCATTTTATAAAAATAATCCTAAATACTTAAAGCTCTTAATTATAAATAACTTGTCATCTCCTATCTTAATAATTATTTTATTATATCTAATATTGTTAAACTTAAATTTCATATATTCTGTCTTTACTCTAGCAAACCTAAAAGTTTTAACTTTAAGTATTTTCTGGCACGATTCAAGTTTAGTATTTACACTTTCACATGTCTCATCTTCCAAAATAATATCATTTACAAATAATATGCACCATAGTAATGCGTCTTGGATGTGTTGAGTGAGTTTATTCTTGATTAATATAAAAAGATCGAGACTTATGTTCTGTTTACTCCAAAGGGAAAATGAAGAACGAAAAGGAATCAACGGTGGAAAACTTTTCTCAGGGGAAGGGAAGAGAACGGCGAAGGAAAACAGATAAAAGAAGGAAACAACACAGAATGGGAGGAAAAGGAATCCTTCCAAAGGGGAGACTACTAGAAGGAAGAAGTCGGAGTGGGAGATGATGTCAAAGCGGTCGTGGAGTAAGACAACAGCCATGTTAGACAATGTCGCCGGCTCGATGCTCTCTACTGTAGCACTCTCGAGGACCTCCAAGGACGACAAAGACAAAGCAAACACATAATGGAACGCCTCAACGTCGATAAGCGCCACATGGCTCGATGGCACCTTCGATGGAGTAACACATGTTAGCTGTTGGAGCTCGCCGGAGATATATAGCTGGAACAGTCAGAGAAACCCTGAGAGAGCTCAAGGATCTCGAACACAAATTCCACGGGCTTGGCATCAGAAGGGAGAGGAGGGCGGATGGCGAGCTGCTGAAGTTGGAAGTCAGCGACAGAGTCGGTCAAATTCTCAGAAACTACGGTCGAGCGCGACGACAAAGGAGCACTAGGCGTCGGATCATTGCGGAAGAGGTTGGAGCGGATGGTACGCACAGACTTGGCATCAGAAGGGCACTGAAGCTGGAAGTCAATGACATAGTCATCAAATTCTCGAAGACGGTGATCGACCACGACGGCAGAGGAGCGTTAGGCGTCGGATCATTGCGAAAGAGGTTGGAGCGGATGGTACGCATGGACCGACCAAGAGCATGCTAGATTTGCGATGGACTCGAGGATCAGTCGGTGAGAGAGACCATGGCGGTGGAAGAGGAAAGTAGTAGCTTGTCGGTGGAAGCAAGGGAATGGAAGAGGAGGAATAACAATCGTGGAGCAAGCCGAAGGGGACATTGGAGACGGCGCCACTATAGCTAAGCATGAAGATATTGCAATGCTTGCCACGGGCAAAGGAGGCAGCAGCTTCCATCCAGCGAGAAGTCCAAGGAGAAGGCGCCAGAGATTGCCTCGCCTCTCGCTTCTATTCGATTTCGAGGGGACGAAAAAGGGATAAAAATAATCAACTGATGGATTTGAAATCCGTCCGTCATTTATTTTTTGTATGTGTAAATAGGAGAAAGAATTTTGACTCTCATGCCATCCATCCTTTTTCTCATCCACGTTTCGGAGTAAACAGGGTCTTAGGGTTGATCCTTGATAAATTCTATAGAAAACGTTTCAATTAATCCACCTAGAGTCTTCACTATTATCATAACATCGTCATACATATTTTTAATTATTTGAATATATATTACATTAACACCTTCCTTTTTTAGAATTCTCAACATAATTTCCCTTGAGACTCTACATAAGTTTTTTCTAAATTAATGAATATCATGTGTAAGTTTTGCTTCTATTCTGATACTTTTCAATTAATTGTCTGAGAAAATATATAATTTCTATTAACGATCTTCTAAACATAAATCTAAATTGATTTTCGATCACCGCGGTCTCCTTACTTAGTCTTTTTCTGTCACTCTTTTCTAAAATTTCACAGTACGACTCATTAGCTTAATATCTCTATAATTCGCACAATTCTATATGTCTCATTTGTTTTTATATAGGGATACTAGAATATTTACCCTTCATGGATCAAGTATTTTTTTTCATTTTTAATATCAAATTGAATAACTTCATAAATCATTCAATACCTTACTTCCCTAAGCACTTTCATATCTCTATCGTAAAATCATCTAGTCCAACTACTTTTTCATTTTACATTGCATTTAAAACTTGAAATACTTCTGAAGTTAAATTCTACGATAAAAATTTAAATTCCTATACTCCTTTGACATTCTAAAATTACCTAAGTTAAGTTGGTCATCTAAACCTTCACTAAAAAAATAATAAAAATACCTCTACCATCACTCTTAGTTCTTCATCATTCACTAGTACCCTATTACCTTCATCTTTAATGTATCTTTTAGATAAGATTTTTTATTTTTCTCTCTCTTGCTTTAGCTATTCTATAAATGTCCTTTTCCCCTCCTTTTGTATTCAAGTATCAATATAAATATTCAAAAGTTTCATTCTTGGGTTCCATCACCGCTTTCTTGACCTCTTTGTTGGTTATTGCATACTCTTTTAAGTTTGTTTCGTTCTTCAAGTATCTAATAACTTATAAGTTATTTATTTTTCCTTTACTTTCTCTTATACTTTCTCGTTCCACAACCAAGATTCTTCACTTGATGGTGCACATTTTTTTGACTCGCCAAGCACACTCTTGATCACTATTTTCAACTTTAATAACATCTTATTCCATGTCATATTCGAGTCGTTTCTCCTAATATTTGTATTTTTATCCTCTCATTAAATATGTTTTACTTCCTATCCTTTAACTTCCACCATTTGATTCTAAGAATCATGGGCATTTTTCTTCTATTAATACTATGCTTGAGGCGTATATCCAACACTGTTAATCTAAATTGGATAGTTAAGTCTTCTCGAAGAATAACCTTACATTCTTTATAAATCTTTCTTCCTAATCATAAGAAAGTCAATTTGTGACTTATTGTTCCTACTTTTAAATGTAACCAAGTGTCCTCTTTCCTTAAAAAACGTATTTATTATAAATTTATATGTTATCGCAAAATCTAATATAATTTTTTCTTTTCCATTTCTTATTCTAAAATCATAACCCTCATGCACTCTATCATACTCCTTATTTCTTACTCTTACATACTCATTTAAATCTTTTCCTATTAAAATTATTTTGTTTAACGAAACTTTTTATACTACCTCATCTAAATCTTCCCAAAACTTATATTTGATTTTTTTATCTAATCCTACTTAAGGTACATATATATTAATTATATTGATAATTTCTTTCACCACCACTAACTTAAAAATTATAATCATATCTCTCTCTAACTACTACTATTTCATCATTTAATGAACTATCTACAATAATATCTACTTTATTTCTTGTTTTACACCTTTCAGTGTATCATAAATTAAAATCTAAATTCTTCATCATATTTGTTTTCTCACCTATCCATTTTGTCTCTTGTACACAAAATATTAATTCTTCTCTTAATCTTCATATTTATTACCTTTATTGTTTTACCAGTGAGGGTTTCTATGTTCTATGTTCTAAATCTAAGACAATTTATATTCCTATAATATTTGTTCTTATCCAACCTATGGTGTGAAAACTCTTGTATATTTAACACTACACTCAAGTTCTCATGGAAATGTAATGATCCTTACTGAGACATTATAGTCAGACCCTACAACGAGATTCCTTCTATGATTATAAAAACATGTGTAAAAAATTTATAATGGCAATTTGACAACTCTCTTGAAATTAACACATTTGTTGATCATGATTTGAGCAATACACTAGTTACTCATCATTAAATCTATACGAGTGCTAACTACTTGGATCACCTAAATGGATCTTATTCATTCATTCAACTCGATAGAAGGATATATCACTAGTATTATCATAGTTGTCAAAATTATATGATGCACAATTCCTATCCCACAATAGGTTAGAATTCACAAATAAAGAAATCTGGTTTTTTTCAAATAAATGAGGAATATAAAGAGTCGTGATGATTAGTTCAATTCACATCTTAATTTATATGATTCAAAAAAAAAAGTTAATAGTGAAAGGTAACCAAATAAAAGTAAATCTAAATCATTACAAAATTAAATAAATCTAATACATAAGAAGTTAAAATTAAATCGTTATAAAAGAAATGATGAATTCTAAAATATCCAATAGAGTTACAAGGTCAAACCAAGTACAATCTCAAACTCAACAACATAAAAAACATAACATTGAGACGCATAGTCAAGAATAACCAATGTATACCCAACACTTAGCAACCATTGAGAAGCATAAATGTTGTTACATAGATACACAAAATAACAATGAGAGCAAAATCAATTGCATAAAAAGAAATGAGTCAAGCAACATGTTAAAGTTATTTTCTATTTGACACATTTTTCTAAGTGAAAACACTTGATGAGAAAACTTTTATTGCTCATCATTTTTCAGTTGTTAATCAAATGAAATAAATTCTAATTTTCACAATGTCATTGATGAAAGTTATGGACTAATATGTATTTGTTATGGATCAATATCATTTTACTCCATTTATAATATTAGTATAATTATAAATGAAATATTATAATATTTTATATACTTCTAGATAAAGAAAATTTAATTTTAACATATTTATATTTTTATCCAAATAGTATGATTCATGATTCAAAATTTCACCATAACAATTCATATCACAAACCATGATTTGGCAATTTTAAGTAATATTTCAATTGCATTAAATCTCTTGATCAATATATAACAAACTATAATTACATTGATAAAATTAGCAAAACACATAAATAATAAAAAATATATCTTAGATTAATAAATTACTTGCAAATATAATTTTTATTGTGATAGTAGAAAGATATGTTGACTATGTTGATTGACTTATACAACATGTTCATTCTTTTATGAATGGAAACTAATATAAAGTTTTTTTTTTCAATCTCATCTAACATATACACATCACAATTGACCTTTGAACTTCTGTTGTTGTGTGACAACTAGATCTATGATCAATGCTCCTCTACTTCATAAGGGTAGGCAATATAAAATGTTCTTCTCCATGATGCAAGATCATGATATCATGGAAAAGTAGAAGATACTATAGGCCTCATGAGAATGAACACCATTTTAATAAAACCAATCTAATGCAACTGCCATATTCAAACTAGCCTCGATAAGATAGAAAGAGAAATGCTTAGTAGTATACATTCATTGTTGCTTGGTGTGGCTATCAATTAATTAATCAAGCACCTAGTATCGATCAACTTCCAATCCTTTAGTAGCTCATGATAGTTGATTATTTTTTTGTAAGACTAACAAACTTATAAGAAAATTTTTCAGCATTTGGTAGCTTCAAATAATAGTTATAAGATGAAATGTCAATCGTATAATGCCTCCAACAAGGGATACATATCCTCAGTGGTTACACTTCTTTTGGTTTTATGCTCTAGATAAGCAGCGCGTTGCCATGCAAGATCTACAGGTGACATAGTTGAAATCTAGTAACAATGCAACATATAAGACAATTTAAAGATAATGGAAAGAAGAAAATTTAAAGATAATGGAAAGAATTTAGGCTATATTTCTTACAACAAAAGAGGGAAGACATGGGTGGGACAAGTGTGGGTGGCACAAACATTCCCTTCGCTTCTTTAGGAGACTAAAAGAGAAGGGAAAGAAACTACTAAGGAAATATATTTTTCCCCCAATTTTTGCCAAAACCATTGGTAGATTTAACTAAGATTTAGAGGAAAATAACTTATTTTTAAACTGATTTTAAATTGTATATTTTTAGAAAATTGATTTAGAAAACTTAAGTTTGCCTTTTCTCTTTCTTTGCCTCAAAGAGTGAAGTGGGAAAATTTGCTCTTTTCTTTCCTTACAAGGAAATATAAATGAGAAATAAATGTCTTTATTCTTTCCCTATAAATTCATTTCTCTACTCTCTCCCTCACGCTTTCTCTCTTTTGTAGGGAACACAAGCTTAGAGGGATGGACGAGATAGATTTATAAGAATTATTAAAATCTGAAATAAGCATATAATATACTAGCCTATACAGCTAGTATAGCAATTGAACATTGCAAGATAGCAATTGAACACCAATCAATATAATACTCATATAGCTTAAAAGTAGTATTTACCACCATACTAGGCAATACACACTGTTTATAGATGAACTGGCCAAAGTTACGGGTGTGCATGTAGGCCACAATATCCAGTGTTTATACCCTGGTTGAACAAGAAGCAGGACAGGTTGCTGACCACCCAGCCAACCATCCCCACCTTTGCTTTTACCACTATTCATCCTACCACCCCTATACTGTGTATCACTATTCTTCTACGTTACCTCCCTAACCTCCTTTTCTCCACTTTTTTTGTTTGTGAGGAAGAAATCTTAAACCATCTTAAAGCTAGAAATACCCCCTCCCCCTGCAACCCTCCAGTGTAATATTCTAATAAAAAATTGAATGTTGTTACTTGTTCGTCTGTCTAATGCAGTACACTGCAATCATGGGAAAAAATTGCCAAAGACCAGAAAAAAGAACATATAATAACCTTGCACTGTCATGTTTTCTATAAAATTTGCTTCCTACAGGACAAAAATTGTGGAAATCATCACCCAAGAAAAACAGATGTAGAAATTTAAAACTAAATAGGCATAAGACAGCAAATATAGAGGAAAGAGAGAAAGATACTAAATTCATGTTGAAGGCATTACCTTGGTCATCTCAGTGTTAGGTAGTTGGGAAGCAGCTCCTGAATGCTGACTAGCACTCTTTGATGATTTGGTAACAATATTAGTGATTTGACATTGATTATTTGCTTCCTTGTTGAACATACCAACACTTTCCTCCTGCATGTCCATGAATCTTTTTGTGGAATCCACGTAAACTACATCAACATTACGAGAATCATTCAGCTCGCTTCCAACAAATCCACAGTTTGGTGTTGACCTCTTCTTCCTACGTTTACTCTTCTCAATCAGATGATTCTTTATGGATTTTGAAATGTCAGCAGGAACGTTTGGGCACTTCCTAACATGCGATGTACCAGCAAGATGATTCTTAAGCCTAGATACCCCACCACCATATCTGATTAAGCCACACCAGTTGCACATCCAGTGAAACCTATTTCCATCAACTATCTCACCATGGTCCCACCCAATATCCCTAGTTCTACCAGAAGGCATTTCCAAAACCTACATATCAACATACATAATCAATTGGTCTTTAGTATGAAAATAAGAAATTAAATCAACACATACATATAATTTTATCATATACATAAATTCATTATACAGCATGAAAGGCAAATATAAATTAGAAATCTCAACTAAGATGAACATTTTACTAAGAAACTAATAGTTTAGAGTAAAGAAAGTATCCGAAGTACAGAGAAACATTATCTAAACATAATCCAAACCAAAGTTTTAACACCTTAGTCCATACCAACACTGAATATGTTGTTGATCAAACAGGTAAGAGAACAATACTAGATATATGAATCAATAATACTAGGATCAGCAATTATCAATTTTCTACTGATTTTTAACATTTTTGTTACAACAGTCTACATAATCACATGTTTCCAGGCATCATTATACGAGTTATAAAAGCATAACTAGATTTCCAAAAATGTTAAAGTTTACATAATATGATGATATTTAGATCAGAAACTTCAGAATGCAAAACACCAATCCAATTGTAAATTAACTTATGGATCATTTAGGTCCTTCTTTTCTAATAAACAACTGAAGAATGTTACCCAATTACATGCACACAAAGTGTAACATACTTGAGTGCCTAACATATACCTGAGAGCCCTTAAAGAAATTGGCATAATAAAGCAGCATGTAAGCATAGGATTTTGCAAAACACCAAGCAACTATGATCCTAGAAGAGGATTCAACTAAGGGTATTCACCACTTGCTTGATGATTTCCAACATACATGTCATTTATTAAATAGCTAAAAGTGCACTCTGTGTTTTACGTGAAACTCAAACTTACGCTAATCTTACTTTTAGTTTGAGCATAATCGATTCTTAGTTTATGGACCCGGCTACCTAATTTTGTCCCATCAAAAGCTTACAATAACTTAATAACAAATTACATTCAAAAACAAACAATACACATAATTACCTATTGCCTAAGGCCTAAAACACTATAAGAATTCTTAGCTGCATTAATATATGCATTTACTAATTAGTGAAATCACAATCATGCAACATGTGCAACTAAGTAAGACAGACGAATACTTTAGCTAGGAGGGGCCTCAGGACATCCAGGCATTAATGCTTTTGTTGTGCACAGACACCAAGTTGAGGCAGCATGAAAACACTACATCACAATGACAAACACAGGTAGAAATTGAAAATGGGCATTCTAACAGGATAGTACTATAACAATTCAGTCAACCTAGGAAAACCTAAAAGTAATAATATATCCAACAATATCATCTTCTATGATAACGCACGGACTCTGCAACTACTAATCTCCCACTTCTTGCAACCAGTTTATCTCTTCATGAATAATAAGCCCATCTCTCCAGTATACTTTTCTATGAACGAAGGCTAACACACCAGATGAAGATACCAAAGGGCATTACAAACAACGGCATTCTAAAGAAAACTTGAATGGATATACCAAAAAATACATGAGACGAATTGATATCGACAAAGGACGCACAGACACCACAACCCCCAAGAGATCTTTAGAGCTGACATGCACTCCAGGAATTAATAGTCATCAAGACAAGTAGGCAAAAAACATTTCATCAATGAGCTCAAGAAAAGCAAAAAAAGGACCAAAGTTACCAAACCTTAGCAGCATCCGCAGTGGAGCCGCCACGCCTCCGCCTCTTGTAAGTGATCAGCACCTCGCTAGGCGATTCTTCCAGCTTCACAGACCCATTACACTTCCCGGCTTCCATCTCCATATGAAGTTGAATACTCCTACTTACCGAACTAAGGTCTAGCCGAAGACCATCGTGCCGGAAGCCAGATCCAAAGATACCGCGACAAGCAACCAAAGCGAATCTGGAGGTAAGAGAAACCAAGCGAAAGGATCGAATAGGCGGCCTGGATGAGAAAGATTGCAACTTGGGTGGGTAGGTTAGGTAGGCAGAGTGGTGGAAATGGGGTGGAAGAGGAAGATTAAGAACCCTAGATTTTTGGGGTTGCGAGGATTTGAATTTGGGACATGGGGAAGGGGGATGGATATAAGAGGGAGTTAATCTATGGGAGAAGCGGGCTGCCGGCCCCACCACAACTCCTCCCATTAACCGTAAAATAATCAAATTAACTACTTTGGAAATTTGGTATTTTTCTAAAAGAATAAAAAATTGTGGGAAATTTTTTTTGTTCAAATATTGTCATTTTAATATATTTTTGTTAAATTGGAGGCTATCGGCGTCTACTCTCCTTCTAGCTTAGCAAATCTGAGTATTCAAGATTCAATAATCCATTATGAATAAGAAATTCATCTCTATAAATATAATAATAAAGGGAGAAAAGATCAACATGTACTATATATCTTCTTTAATCCTCAAGTTCTTCTTCCTTAGAGAAAGCACTATACTTTTTTTCAACTCTTTTTTCCTTGCAAGAGCACTACATTTCCTTTATTTTAGCTTCATACTGACTTGACTATCGAATGGGCCACATCAGACCCTCGATGATCAGTGTTAACATGCAGGTGACAAAGGCACTCAGGTGTAAGAAGACGAGAGCTATTAGCGTGTAAGTTTTAGAGAAGCTCACTGGACTACTTGGGTGTAAAAGGACAGGAGTTGTTGGTTATTGACGTGCTTCAAATTAGCTCACCATACTTGCTCGAGTGATAGACCTACTTGGGTGACGAATCCACCAAGGCACAAGAGGATAGGAGTTGTTGGCGTGCAAATTTCAAAGCAGTTCGCTAGACCTGTTTGGGTGACGAACCTACTCGAGCACAGGAAGGCAGAAGCTATATTGGATTTAAACCTGTAGGGAAAGGTTTAATCGAGTAACAACTGAAGATGCCTACCTATATCATTATTGACATTGTCTATGGGAAAGTGAATGAAAGATGTTAACCCCCGAGGCATAGCTGAGTTGGTTACGACGCAGCAGACTTGCAGAAGAGGACAAGGGTTTGAATCCTGGCGAAGCCAAGCAATACCCTCCTGCGTCATGACCAACTGCAGTTTCTTGATTTACCTTCTCACAAATGGTCGTGGGGGCGATCGTGTGGGGCCGCTAAGATGGCGGATTCCACCTTTTTGCAGAAAAGTGAAAGATGTTAAAAAAATATTGGTAATCCTATAACATCATCTGTCAATGGTTGGCAGTAACTAAGAGACCAACCCTCTACTTTTGCCACCAAAGTGAAAACCCAAACAAGACAACGTAGTGCATAATCAACTCGCGCTTCGAGATCTACTTCCGCGTAGAGAAAATCCACAATGATCTAGAGACGAAGGATGTGAAGAGGAAGTGGCAACTCGATAGTGGCCTTGACAATGACCTAGCCGCATTCACCTTCTCACCTAGAATTGCTACCACCAACGTCATCGTCATTGCCTCCTTCATGTTGTGTTTTGATTAAAGAGGGATGAAGCACACTTACAACAATTGTGGAGGCATAGACAAAGTAGACAACAATGTACAATTCAAGCACACTTACAATAGTTGTGGAGGCATGGGAAAAGCAGGTAGCAATGTACAAAGCACAACAAAATCAACATGAAGCATGCTTGCAACAGTTATGGTGGCATGGGCAAAGCAGATCAATGTCTACTCCACCATTAATCGAGCTCGCTCCCAAACAAATCAATAATAAGGAGACATGCTCAAGTCAAATTCACCATTAATGAAGCACACCAAGGTCTGGTCATCTTCCTATGCACAAGAGGGGCTTGAAAAGAAGTCCATAGAGGCGGGGTATTTCTTCCATGTACCGTGGGAGACAAACTTGAATCAAGAAAAAGTCAAAGAAGACCTGGATGAGGTACTCATATTCTCTCTCAGCCTTTCGGTTGGGAACAAGTCATCTCTCTTAGTCACCGGATCGAGATTAAGCTTACTTGGTGGTGTCGGGGGGTGTGTTGTCATTCGGCACTTGGCCACTCGGCCACTAGGCCATTTAGCCCTCGACCACTCAGCCATTTGAGGCTCGACTACCCTACCACTTAGTCATTTGTGTTAGAACCGATGGAATCAAAATATCTCTACAATGGCATGATATTATCCACTTTAGGCCTAAGCCCTCATGATTTTATTCTTGTGCTCAACCCAAAAAGCCTCATACCAATGGAGATATCTTCCATCCTTTTAAACTCATGATCTTTTTCATGTGTTTTAGATGTGGGACTATGTTTGCACCCTTGCAACCCAACAATTTGATGCTCGACCACCCAATCACATGGTCACACGACCACTCGGCTATTCAACGTTTGACCAATCAACCATTCGATCATTTGGTGCTCGGCCACCCGACCACTCTGTCATTCGATGCTTGGCCACTCGATCGTTGGGCGCTCAACCACTTGGTCATTTGGTACTCAACCACTCGACCATTCAATGCTCGACCACCTGACCACTTAGTCATTCGACGCTTAACCATTTGGCCACTCTGTCATTCGGTACTCACCCACTTAGCCACTCTGTCATTCACACTCACCCACCTGGCCATTCCACGCTTGGCCATTCGACTCTCGATCACCCGACCACTCGGCCATTCGATGCTCGACCATTCAGTCATGCTTAGCCACTCAGCCATTGGGAGCTTGACTAATCGGTGCTTAACTATTTAGCACTCGACCACTCAGTCATTCGATGCTTAGCCACTCAACCACTTAATCGTTGGGCACTCGACCACTCGACGCTCTGCAATTCAACACTTGGCCATCTGGCGCTCAGCCACTTGATCATCTAATGCTCGACACTCAACCACTCAATCATTCTATTTCAACCTCTCAACTGAGATCAAATTATATTACTTGGTGGTGTTAGGGGCATGTGATGTCTCAGGGGGAGCCCGCTCGGGTCGATCAACTTGTAAACTGGAATATTCTTGATGTGTGAAATCATGTATATATTTTTAGTCTTATTTAACATATATTTGTTGTATTAAATGAGTATATTTTTTATAACTTCTAGTAGTTACATTTATTTTATCTTTTTAATTCAGATAACTATGTTTTGTATTTATATTGATAGGAAGTGAAGATCTTAACGTTGGAACATGTTTGGAGAGGCAAAATCTGAGGAAATATGAAGTAGAATGATCCATGACCAAACCATGGTAGCCACCATGATCGTGGATCATCCAAGAAGTTAGATAACCTGTGGAGCATCAGCCAGAACAAGTAGCAAGAACCATGGCCAAATTGGAGTAGCCACCACGCTTGTAGTTGATACTAAGTACGTCAGAAAAATCAACCCGGCAAGATCCACGGTCAGCCAGTGGAACATTCACGGGTGTGGATCGTGAGTTTTATTTGACAAAGCCACCTTAATTTTTAGCAAACTCTATTAGAGTTTGAGGCCTATAAAAGGAAGCAAGGGATGACGGTTTAGGACATCTTGTGATAGGAGATAAAAGAGAAACCATTTCTAAGACACCCAAGGAGCCAAGAGATTTGTGACTATCAATGAACATGTGGAGATCCTCTAGAGACTGTAACAAACTTTTATAATCAAGTTCTTTCTATCCCGTACATGTGCTTATTTTGAGATTGTATAATGTTTTATTTGATATCTATGAATTATATCTTCAACGTTGTAGAGTAGTCTCCTTATTCTAAGATTAGAGAGTAACCCAATAATATTTTGATATTAAACTTATAATTCTTTTCTCTCATTAATATCATGATTATGTTGATTCAATTTTAGCATATTTCACAAAATGTTGACAATTATGAGTCTATTAGCAAATGTTTGCAATCACTAGAGATTGAGGAACGAACTGAGAGGTGAACCTTAGTCTCGGATCTATAGAACTGAACTTAAGTTTTTTTCATGAAAGTATTTCAATTTCTCACGAGGATAACATTGATTAATTATGTGGACAACCTACCCCACACCTCCTAAATCAGATTTCGTCTAACTTTACTCATTAGTCCGATTTGGTGGTGGTACTAGTGATGTTATTAGGGTCTGCTCTCCTCCTAGCTTAGCAAACTTGAGGATCCGAGATCCGATAACCCATTATGATTTGGGAGCTCACTTCTATAAATATGATAATAAGGGAGACAAAAGGGGCAACATGTAACAACTTCTTAGTATACATCTTCCTTGATCCTTAAACTCTTCTCCTTTGGAAAAGGCATTATACTTTCTTTCAGCTCCTCTCCTTGAGAGAGCATTGCATTTTCTTTATTTTAGTTTTGCGTTGACTCTCTTTTAGCTTTGCATTGACTTGACCATCGAACGTCGACCTCCCAATGACCGGTGTTAACGTGTAGGTGACTAACCTGCTCAAGTGCAAGAGAATGGGAGTTGTTGGCGTGTAGGTTTCAGAGCAGCTTATTTGGCCCACTCGAGTGACAAACCCACTCGAGTGCAAGAGGACAAGAGTTATACCAGATTCGAACATGCACTATAAAAAATTAGGCCTTTTGTGACAAATTTTATAATGAATTTTAAAAAATAATTTGTCATAAAAATATTCTACGATGAGATTTGTGATGAAAATATTTTTATGGATAATAGCTCGTTACCAAATTCTATTATGAAAAAATAATCATCACCAATTTTATAATAAATTAATTTTTCATTGGCAAATTAGTTACAATTTTGTGATAAATATTTTTTTACCATAAATTTCAGTAATCAATGATCTGCAATGAATAATTTTTTTATCACTGATTTTGCAATAAAAATCTATTTTCATCGTGAATCTATGATGAATAAATTTTTGTCGCCAAAATCAGGATGAAATTAGATTCATCGCACATCGATGATTTAGCAACATTATAAGATTTGTCGCAAAATCATTAATTTGGTGACGAATCTAATTCGGCATAAATTTGGCAATGAAATCAGATCCGTCACCAAATTAATGATTTTGCGATAAAAATATGATTTCATCGCCAAATCAATGATAAAATTATAGTTTCGTCATCGATTCATGATGAAATCATGTTTCATTGTAAATTTATGATGCACAATGTAATTTTGATAAATTTTCAATGAAAACAGATTTGCCACAAAATTCATCGCTAAAAGCAAAAATTCATCACAGAGGCATACCCCTTTGATGGTCGATTCGACGATTAGGTGACTCCCTCCGGTGTTGGACTCAGTGTTTTGAGTTCTCACCACAAGCATATTGATCATGAGACCGTTGAGATGATCTCGGAGCTGATCTTCGAGTAGGTAGACACTCCTCGGTCGCACGATGAAGTTCTCTGGCATATTGGCTACACTCATGGGTGAAATGGCCACGAGAGTGGTGAAAAGTGTAATACTGCCCCTTCTCATTATCCGACCTATTGGAATTAACGTTAAAAGTTAAGACTGCCTCCACGGTTTGCATGGTTCACATGCCTGTCCGAGTTGGGGCATACTGGAGGTGAGTAAATAACTCCTTGTGTCGAATAGGTGGTAGAGGAGCCTTCCGCTCTAATCAAGGCAACACTGATGTTGACGCCATAACCTCCTTCTTCCGTGTGGCTTAGACTTCTTCACATTGATATATGTAGGATTGAAAAGAGCGCTAGAGGGGGGGGGTGAATAGTGTGCTTCACTTTTTTACTTATTTTTAAAAATTTATTTTAAAACTTTAGAGTGCGCAGCAGAAAATATGAAATTAAAATAGAAAGTAAAGACATGTTTATTTTACTTGGTTCACAGCCTTTGACCGTTACTGCAAGGCTCGCAGTTTTTTTTTGCTTCCGATGGGCAATCCATTAAAAGACTTTTTCTCACAATGAGAAAGAGTCTCATCTTTTACAAGAAAAGGAACGGTGATATGTTTACCGTTCCTAGAAAATAAGCACAAAAGATAGAATAAAAGTAAGCTACTTGTTATCGACTCTAAAGGAGAAGTTGAGCGTGATGTCGATGTAGTATTTTGGCATCGCAGCAATGTTTTGAAAGCGTAGAGCGCGGAAATAAAGGTTGTAGAATGGTTGTGAATGTTGTTTTGAAGGCTCTATTCGCGACTGCTTATATTGAGCAATCTGGGTACTCGAATCCCTTCCGGGCACCCCCACGTGTGCTATCCGATCCGATGTAGTCTCTGACTTAGCATCTCCAGGCGTCTGGATCCTTTTCAAGTGCTTGAATGATGATGTGATGATTGTCGAATCAGCCTTGACTTCATTGTGTCCTATCCTTCTCCGAGGGCTTAGAATGCTGACATGGTGATTGCTGGATCAGCCTTGACTCTATTGTATTTTATCCTTCTTTGGGTGCTTGGATCCCTTCCGGGCGCTTGGAAGCTGAGGTGTCCTGGTCAATGGGGACTTACCACCTCATCCACCTCGTTGTCCCGAAGAATTGATATCCGAGTGCTCGGATCTAATAGGGGTGCTTGGACAATCTGAGCTCCTGGATCCAATAGGGGCGCCCGGAGTCTGGATTTCTTTTAACTTCATTTTCCTACATCACAGAGTTAGCACAGTATAAATACAATATAGGAAGTTATGTTAGAACAGTTTTACAACTATTTGATCTTGACTTTGGATTTCCAATAAAATCCTAGGTCAGATCGATTCCTACTGTTCCCTTCAAGAGGGCACGCCCTCACCTACTCCTCTCAGGAGAGTTACCTTTTGTCAAACATCTGGACCTTCAGACTTGTTTGGACTTTCTACTCAGCATCTGATCCTCTGACACTTAAGACTTCCTTTCAATGTTCGGTCCTCGTTGACCCATCGATCTGCTAGACGTCCGATCCACTGACATGCCTAGACTTCTCATCTGGTGTCCTTGATCTACCAAGATTTCTTGCCCAGTCTCACTGACCAGGACTTCTTGCCTAGCTTCTAAATAGGACTTGCCTTGCCTAACCTCCAACTAAGACTTTCCTGTGCTACCTGTATACTTAGATTAGCTCGTAGTACACAATACTTTCTTAACTTGAACCCTTTGTCATGATCAAAATATAGATTTGATTATCTAGTGCTCTCTGTACCAACAATCTCCCTCTTTTTGATTATGGCAACCTAATTCAAAGTTAAGTATCAAATCACTTACATAATTTTTCAAAGAAAAAAACTTCACCTTAATTCAGTCTCTCCTCCTGAATTTAAAGTGTTTTTTAAAAACTTTTTTCTCCCTTTGAATTGGACGTGGTCCTTTCTTTTTTGCATTAAGTTTTGAAAATCACTCAACAAAAACTTAGTAAAAAAACTTTGTTTTAGTTTAAGAAGGTTTTGTACTTAGTAAAAAAGGTTTTACTTTTAAAACACTTTATTTAAACATCACTTATCCTTTAAAAAATATTTTACTTTGAAAAATACTTTATAAAAAATATTTTAAGAACCACTTATCCTTAATTTTGAAAATTACTCTCCCCTTTGACATAATCAAAATAAGTTTTATTCGGAGAGCATTTTATAAAAAGAATATTTTGAGATTTTAAAATAATAAGAAATTTTACACGAAAGTTTGAAGAAAGTTTTAATAAAGAAATTTATCGAGCTTAAAGTCCAAGCATAATGACTAAGTTTATAAAATAAAATATATGAAAATATAATAGCTATGAAATTGTCTTTATCAGCATGTCTAACTTATGCTACTAGCTGACTATCAGAAGATAGTACTTTTCATTAAATTAGTCAAGTTAAGTGTAGGTTTCCAAAGTCAATTACTATGAAGGAACATTTAACTTGATTTATGTGTATTTATATTTTTAACCCAGATTTATGGTGATGCATTGACATAAGCATCTGAAATCCATACTTTACCTTAAGTATCTCACAATATCATTCTAAGTGGCTCAGTACACAAGCAAGTTAATCCTGAGGTGTTTGTGAGATGCTGTTTGTCTAAATATATAGATTCATGTTTTCTACTAGAAGCCTAGGTTAAGTCTAAATTTTGATTAATTTTTAAAAAACATAAGCTGTTACTAATAGTTTTGAAAAATAGGTTTTGAAAAATAAGTTTTAAAAATATTAGTTTAAAAAATAAGTTTTGAAAAATAGGTTTTGAAAAATGTAACAATAATTACTATTTTAGAAAAAAATATTTTAACCAAATCTAGTTTACTGAGAACATTCCTACTTATTCTATTTGGTTAAATTTAGAAGGTTTAATTTATGTTAAGTATTTTAAATCAGATTAATTTAGTGATAATTGAAGGTTTATTTTGAGTGAGTTGTGTCAGTTTGTTACTCTAAATAAACTCGAGTTAGATTAATTTGGATTTAAAATTTCAGTTAAATTTATTTAAGATTTTTGCATTATTTAATTAAGGTTTAATTAATTAACTTTATTATTGTTAAATTAATTAGGGTTTATTAAGTTGAGTTTAATTGAATTTTAAATTTAGTTAGAGTAGATTAATTAAATTTATTAAGATAAATTAAATTAATTAAATTTATTAAGATAAATTAAATTAATTAAGTTGAATTAATTCGATGAATTTTTGTAGATTTTAGTTAATTAATTCTAAATCTATCTCACTCATTTCTAAATTATCAATCACTTAATCCTATGGGGTGTGTGAGATGCATGATTGTTCAATTTTATTCTTAATTATTTTAATTTAGAATTTTAAGACTTGATTGACCTTGAGTTAGATTAAAGTTTAATCATTGATCAATTAAGTATACATT
Source organism: Curcuma longa (assembly GCF_044706935.1). Taxonomy (NCBI): domain Eukaryota; kingdom Viridiplantae; phylum Streptophyta; class Magnoliopsida; order Zingiberales; family Zingiberaceae; genus Curcuma; species Curcuma longa. The sequence goes on from NC_133865.1 coordinate 12,021,129, forward strand.
TTAAGTTTTAGCTTTCAGGTTTTGGCGAGGCACAGAGGTCTTCTTGGATATCGGAGCAATGATCACTTTCTAAGATAAAGCTAATTCATGAAATTGTATACTTAGATAATCTAATAAAAAATTTTGGTCTAACTAGTCTAGGATTTGGCACGGTAGCTTAGTTAGTTTCACTTAGCTATATAGACCAAATAGGGTACTTCTAACCCCACTTGACTATCTAGACCAAGTTTCCTTAACCTACTATCATCTTGTCCCACCCTAATACTAGGTTAGGTAAGTGCAGTTAAGCCTTTATCCTTATCTAGCCTAGGTTTAGTCTAAGTTCAGAAAAAATAATAAAAAAATAACCCTCAAATTAATTAACCATTATGGTTTTTCTATTGGCTCCTCCTAGATCATGATCCTTGTAAGATCTGGTTAGATATTGAATCTAATCCTTGGGGACCTAATATTGGTTCAATCTGTCTTAATTAATCAGGCTAGACTTGGGAACTCATGCTTGGACTTGTTGTCTATTTGTTTATACGAATCTTTGAGTTCCAAGTATCATATTGAGATACTTAGAACCCAAGATGAACTGTTCCAATGACCCTTTAAGGTTTTCAACCTGAGTTTTCAAGTTGAAATTTTCTTCCTTAAGTTGTTGGAGTTGAGTTAAAGTTCCAATTTGAACTTTTTTAGTTGAAATCCTTAGATCAATCTTTTTCTTAAGGGCTTTGACCTCCTTTTGGAGAGACTTGACCTGAGTTTTTGATTTGGCTAGCTCACGAGTCAAATCACAAATTAAAGAATAAAATTTCTTAACTAGGGGAGATTTTACCTCGTTATTGGAACCATCTGAAATAGATATGAATTCGTGACTTTTCTCAGACTCGACTTTGGATTCGGATTTGGATTTAGACTCTAGCTCGGACTCGATTTCAGACTCGAGCTCAGATTCAGTTTCAGCCACATGATCTTGCATCGGTAGTGCTAGAGAGTTCGCTTGGGCTTGTTCTTCTTCATCAGAATCTTCTAATGATGACTCGTCCCATGTGACTTTCATTGCTTTCCTTCTTTGTTGATTTTTGTTCTTCTTCTCTTTTGGACATTCTGACTTATAGTGACCCTTTTTGTTACAGAAATAGCAAGTTACTTCGGTCTTTAGTTTGTTTATTGCTTGAGTTATTTTCTTAATCTCGTGCTTTATGAGTCCTTTCTTCCTTTTAAATAGTTTTCGAACTAGGTTAACTAGTTCAGTGTTGAGTTCTTCATCATCTTTTGAATCTGATTCGTCTAGGTATTCAAGCTCCACTCGAGATTTGGACCTTGATTCCTTTTTCTTGTGTTATCCTGCAATTAAGGTAATATCTTTCTTAACCGGAGTAACATTAGTCTATTCATGTAACTTAAATTAAGTAAAAAAGTTCGTCTAATTTGATTTTTGAAAGGTCTCGAGAGACTTTGTATGCATCGACCATTGATGCCCACAAGCTAGTTTTCGGAAATATTTTTAGTGCATACCTTATCACCTCCCAGTTATCGATTGGTTGTCATTTCATGGAGGTCGTTGAGGAGGTCTTGGATTCAGGCATGAAGTTGACTTACAGATTCTCCTTCTTGTATTTTGATATTATACAATTTATTTAGAATTAAATCCCGCTTACTCACTTTTGTATCAGAGGTTCCTTCATGCAACTTGATTAACTTGTCCCGCAAGTCCTTCGCATTGTTAAAAGGTCCTATTATGTTGAGTTCCTCCTTTGTTAGGCCGCATTAGAGGGTATGTGTGGCTTTTGCGTCAACCTTACGCTTTCTTTTTGTTTGTTGGTCCTACTTGTCGCAAGCTAGGGGACTCCTTCGTTGGTGGGGGCAGTGTTAAGATCGACCTAGTGCGTTGCGCGTGTTTACACGTTTTGCAAACATGCGCAGTGAAAAAATATAATAATTAAATCTAATTATTACAACACTTGCAACACACACATATAGGATACAACAGGTACAAGACATAACTGAAAATTAAAATTTTTAAAGAATAAAAAATTATTCTGGACATACCTAATAGATGACATTAAGCAAGATTGGAATTGGCATCAATCCAGCGGCTCTGTCAAAACTCCGCCTTTATTGGTGATCTGTTGGGTTGCAAGGGTGCAAACATAGTTCCACATCTAAAACACATGGGAAAGATCATGGGTTTAAAAAGGATGAAAAGTATCTCCATTGGAATGAAGCCTTTTGGGGAGAGCCCAAAAACAAAACCATGAGGGCTTAGGCCCAAAGTGGACAATATCATGCCATTGTGGAGATGTGGACATCCTTTTAGACCCTACAATTGGTATCAGAGCGAGGCCGCTCTTCACCGGACTAACCGCCGGATGAGCCATGATCCAGATCTAACCATGTGGGGACCCTCGGGGAAAACAAAGGAAGTAGGGGAGGCTCGGACCATGAGGGACATGACAGCCGGACCATGAGGGACATGGCAGCCGGACCATGAGAAATGGTAGCGGAGCTTCCAGTGGTCCTTTGTTTGAGGGGGGGATTGTTGGGTTGCAAGGGTGCAAACATAGTCCCACATCTAAAGCACATGGAAAAGATCATGAGTTTAAAAATGATGGAAAGTATCTCCATTGGAATGAGGCCTTTTGGGGAGAGCCCAAGAACAAAACCATGAGGGCTTAGGCCCAAAGTGGACAATATCATGCCATTGTGGAGATGTGGACATCCTTTTAGACCCTGGTGATCCACACCAAGCTCTTATCTGGACGGCTTCCAAAGCCACGAGTCGCGTCACCGTCTTCGATACTAGCTGATGATCGACAATGATCGATATAAGAGAAAATCCTAATATCGAAAATGTGCAACAATACTTGTCGTGACTATTTTCAGGGCTTTCTGATTATCCCTGGCAACCATATTCTCGGTGTAGTTTTTGTTGGTCAACTTTTGACCGCCGATAAAGGGGCAAATGATCGAAAACTCTTTTAGATAAAAATGGAAAAATAGTAGTCGAACGATCAAGATTGATTGGCAACGACTTAACAACTCTTCACAAGAGCTAACAACTGTGTTTCTTCTTCTGCAGCATTTGCCCGCGATGAAGAATTCACTGGTGGCCGACAGCAACCCTTCATGAGTGCTCTAGCAGCTGGACAATGAGATTTGACTGGCAGGTACAGTAGCTTCGGTGGTGGAGGCAAGCAAAAGGGGCAGTCTTTTCTTCTCCGACAATCGTTGTTTATAAGGAAAGGCAAGTTGTCTAAACAGCTCTTCTCTAACGACTTTCTCCACTAGGAAAACCCAAAAGAGGCTGATGGCTCACTAGTGGTCTTCACATGAGAAGCAGCCAAAGGAGGAAGTGGCGAACCCTGGTTTCTCTCTTCCGACAGTCGGCTGTGGTCCACCTTGGCTAGCTGCGAACGAGGATTGCCTCACTAGGGAGAAGACAATCGGGAGGAAGAAAACACAATTATTTTTCTCCACACACAATTTCTCACAGGGAAGTTAGTCACTCGAACGAGAAGGAAGCCTCGCAATTGGGGAAGGCAGGGTGGTGTCGAGGAACGTTTCCCTTTCTCACGAGCAAAAGAACAACCAATCCGGAGAAGGGTGGCCAACACTTGGGAGAAATTGTGATTCCTCTTTCTCATGTAGCCAACAACCTTCACTCAGGAGATGTTGGCGAGGGAGAGGAAAGCTTGATCGGGTGACGCCGAGAAGAAAAAATAGAGCTCTTGGGCTCTTCCAATCGGGAGAGATCAACTGCCTCTGCTCGAGAGAAGATGGTGCGGGGAAGATGCCACGCGATCAACCATCTCTGCTCGGGTTTTCTCCTCTTCTCCAGCAGACGGTGAGTGATTGGGAGAAGAAAATAGGGAAGGTGGCACACTAGGGTTTCTCCATTTTTCTCTTCCACACGACCGACGAAGGGGTTTTGAACGTGCTCCTCGCGATTTTTCCATCGGCAGACGCTGATAAGTGGCTATTTTTTGATCATATTTCATGTTATAAATTAGATTTTGGGTTGATTCTTTATCTTGGATGAATTGTTAGTCTTTATTCTATTTTTACTAATTTATAGAAATTTATGGGTATTAATTTATTATATTTTATTTTGTAAGAAATTAGGATGAAAATAACAATATTTCGAGATCCAATTGAAGAAAAAAATTAATCCTGGTACGAGTCAGGTTAAAATTGGAATTCAATTTGACTTAATCAGGTTAAAAATTAGGTTAAGTGGGTTAAATCTAGTTTCATCCCAATTAAATCGACCCAATCAGATCATCCCTATAAAATGAGTTCAGCTCGCTTCGATTTGTAGCCTATTTCAATGGAAGCCGATTTAAGCCATTTCAATTTCAGCCCGGTCCAAATAATCCAGTTCAAGCGGTGCCCGGTTCAATCGCGAGCTTAAAGTCTTCATCGGCTCGAACGCGAAGAGGGGGGCTCGATTTTAGGTTTTCCTGTAGCTTCTCACGCACGACATTCTTCTTCTTCTCCACCGAGCTCCATCGTGTGTTTCCATTGTCTTCTTCTCGATTAGCACAGAGCGATGGCGACCAGAGCTGTTGTGAGTAGATAGTTCACCATTGATAGACCATTAGTTTTGTTTTGTTTGCTTTTTATTTTGCTATATTTTTGTTTTGTTTTATTGTATTTTTAGATAGGTGAAAAAAATAGTGAAAAAAATCAATAAAAAATCAAAATAAAAAAGAAGAGATAAAAATATAAAAAGAAAAGAATATGAAAGAGAAAAATGAGATGGAGAAAAAAATGGTGTCGTTGCTGGGGATTCAATTGATTGTTGTTTGTTTTAGATTGTATATTGGTGTTATTATATCTTATTGTTGATTATTGTATCCTTATTTTATTTATTCATTCATTTATTCATTTACTTAATTGTTGAATTATTTTGATTCTAATTACTTTGAGGATGTTGTTGATATTAGCTTGGCATTAAGGCTTATCTGTGACTTGTCTATCTTGGAAAGGTACATAAAAGTGTAGGGACTTGCACAGGAAGCAATCCCCTAAGGATCACTTCAATCAATCAGTGTTGAGTAATTGGACATAATTTGCAGAGTTTGAGTACCCAGGGTGATCTGGGATCAAGGGTCTCACTATGACAACAAGTAGTCTACCCGATGAAAGGGGAGTTATTCGAACACACCTTCTTTTTGTATATATTTCATTGTTTGTTTGGTAGAATGTATATAATTATTCATCATTGCTTGTTTCATCATTTATTTTATTTTTGTTTTATTTATATATATATATTTCGTTGCTTGTTTAGTTTAGGATGTATATAATATTTATCATTCTTTCTTAATAAATAATTTAGGTTACGATGTGTATATTTATTCAACATTCTTTCTTAATAATGCCCCCTGCATGACTCATATTATTTTAAGAATTGTGATAATTTAGTTAACCAAGTTTGTCAATTTTGGAGGTTCATAGTCATGAAAGAGTTCTTGGATTGCATGGGGATATAACTTAGTGATGGATTCCATGTTGGTAAATTGAGATGATGATTTGTATATACCTAGTAAGGACTAAGCCTTATTGTTTTACTTGTTGTGAGGTACTTGTGGTGAATGTTACTCTATAACTTGCTCTAATTCTGTTGAGATCACATTACCATGAGGTTGCATGATCTTATGAAGGTCATTTCCTTATTTTTTATTCATTAATTCTCTTTTGTTAGCATAGATTATCGAATAATCCTTCTACCATGTGTCATTTTTCCCTACCACATCTTCCATTTCTTTTCCATTGGATTGGGAACCTTGAATGCTGAGATGAGAATTTTGCTCGGGACGGATAAAAGTTTAAGTATGGGGGTGTGAGTAGATAGTTCACCATTGACAGACCATTAGTTTTGTTTTGTTTGCTTTTTATTTTGCTGTATTTTTATTTTATTTCATTGTATTTTTAGATAGGTGAAAAAAGAGTGAAAAAATTAATTAAAAAAAAAATCAAAATCAGACGCGGGACTACGACTTCGACTCTCGTAAAATCGAGATCGAGGAGGTTGTGCGATGTGCACATGTGGCGACCGAGCGAGGAGAAGAAGAAAATTGGGATTTATGCTTGAACTGGGTTCAACCAAGTGGTTACTATAGCCAATCAGATCAGGTACTGTAGCAAATCAGGTTTAATGAGTTTTAATATTTAAATGGCTGTAATCGATCCTAACCATTAGGTTTTAATGTCAACCGTTCATTCCTTTTGATATTATATCTTATTCAGCATCTTATTGGATTTTAGGTCCAATCTAAACCCCAACCAGAACCCATATACTGATTAACTTGAGTTTGATTCAAACCAAACCAAGTTGGTTCAAAACTAAATCGTTTGGTTCAATAACCAAACCATCTCCGATTTAATCCAAACTAATTTTGTTCATTTCGTCTTCACAAGACGAAGCCCCTCATCTCTTCTAATTTGCTAAAATATCTTCCATCATGAATCAAACAAATTTGGTTCATTTTGTCTTCGTATGCCTTTGTTTGGTCTAACCAGACTTTATTTTTCTCGTTCTGAGAATCCAATTCTCAAACTTATTTTAAGTCCTTCAGAGAACTTGTAGTACGTGTAACCCAATAGATTCCCAATTATGTTGGTCGTCCATAATTAACCATTAATTATGGATCGATCATGAGTGACACATAGTAGTACATCATGACCCCCAATTAATCAAAAAATTAACGATCGATTCCAGAACCATTTTTAAACCTTTCAGCAGTTACAATAAAACGTGCCTCGTGTAGGGATCGTCCAAGTATGTTTTGCGTATTTGCATGTTTCACAAACGTACACAGTGAAAAAGAAATAATTAAAACTAATTATTACAAGACTCGTAACACACGTATGCAAGGTACAACAGATACATGATATAACTGAAATTTAAAATTTTTACAGAATCATAATTTATTCTAAGCATACCTGGCAGACGTCGGGGAATGAGGTTGGCATCAATCGAGCTGCTCTATTAAAGCTCCGCATCTACTGGTGATCCACGCTAAGCTCTCGTCTGGACAACTTCCAAAGCATGAGTTGCGTCACCGTCTTTGGTACTAGCCGACGATCAGTAACTATTGATTCAAGAGAAAACACCCTAATTCTAAAAAACACACAATAAAACTAGTCGCAATCATTTTCCGGGGCTTTCTAACTATCACTGACAATCGTATTTCCAATGTAGTTTTTAATGGTCAACCTTTGACAGTTGATATATGACAAATGTGTAGGGATCTTCATGCTTCTAAAAACAATTTTCGCCGCATACAACGCAGCGAAAAAGAGATCCCTCCAGAAGATCCATGCGAAACCATATTCGTTTTACCGATTCTATCTACTGGAATCGAGGTTACCTTCGATACGAGCCCTTCGCAATCCCGACAGCAACTCTTGCCTTCAAAGGTTGACGGATCTCAGCACGATCAGTGTGTTCGCGCCTCCACGGTATCCACATGAACACTAAGATGGAGAGGAACCAGATCGTGGTGCTAGCCACAATACTAGGTTCGACCAAGGTAGAAGAGAAGAGGAAGACGACCAATCGTCCTTCTCTCAAGAGCCTCTCATCCCTTTTTATATCCAACCATGGAATATGAAGGGTTTTTGGCTCTCGGGAATTCATGGAATTAATACCTTTAATAATCCCATGCATGTCATGCATGATGATCATGCAACCCTCTTAATGATGCTCGTGCAACCCTCTTAATGATGAGGGAATTAATACCCTATTAATCTCATGCATGATGATCATGTAACCCTCTTAATGGATTCGATTTGACTTGAGTCCAACTCGAGTCTCACTCAATCCGAATTGGCACTAAGAGCTGACACTAACAAAATGGTCAGAAACCCTTTCCGACATCGATGGGTCGTTCTCCAGAAGCTACACAAGCTTTCGGTAACAACAAATCCTGACAACTACACCCAACAGCAAATCGGACAGCGACTTCAACAATAGCATATGACCTCTCTAGTGGCCGCAAACAATTCCAGGGATGGAGGGTGCTCCGGTGGTTGACAACAGTCGGACGAACCCTTCAACTCCATATCTGATCGGTGGCACAAAAGGGCACCAACCACCGGCGTCCAACGCCGGTGATCATTTACCACAGCTCTGGGAGAGGCACAAAGTAAAGGATTGATCGAGAGAATGCGGCATCAGGAACTTTTCCCTTTTCTCCAGTGAACTGCGATAGGCGTGCGTGCTCTGGAGAATCTGATGGGAGAAGGTGCCTGAGTGTAACCACGATTTTAGGGTTTAGTGTAATCGCTCTGGAGAAAACTAAACCAAATTTGCTTGAATCAGATTTTAGGGTTTACTATAGCAAACTGACCGGTTACTGTAGTAAATTGGATTTAATTTGGTTCAAAACTAAATCACTTGATTCAATAACCAAATGACCTCCGATTTGACCCAAATTAGTTTTGTTCATTTTATCTTCACAAGATAAAGCCCCTCATTTCTTCTGTTTTGCCAAAATATCTTCCATTATAAACCAAACCAAGTTGGTTCATTTCATCTTCATAAGATGAAGTCCATTATTTTATCTTTATCTGGTCCAATCAGATTTTATTTCTCTCAATCTAAGAATCTAATTCTCAAACTTATTTAAAATCCTTCAGAAAACTTGTAGTGCGTGTGACCGAATAGGTTCCTGGTTATGTTAGTTGTCTGTAATTAACCATTAATTATGGAATAATCATGAGTGACACATAGTATTACATCATGATTCTCAATTTATCAAAAAATCAATGATTGATTCTAGAACCATTTCTAAACCCTTCAGTAGCTATAATAAAACGTGCTTCATTCCTTTCACCATCTTATACCCGCTTAGTTCATAACATGGTTTATATGTGTCAGTTCCCACTAGGTTGATTACGTCACACCTAGCCGAAGCTTATTTTCTTGTCCTATAGATACAAGTTACTCGTACATGTATCCAAGAGTGTCATGCTCTTGACATGTGATGCTTTGATCAAAGACTTTCAGTAATAATCCTAGCAAGCAGCCGCAGGGTATACGCCTCTTTTTACAAAGAGTGATGAATCCTCTGTGAGCTATTCAAACACCTTTGGGCACTTTAACTTGTACCCAATCATCCCAAGTTCACACCTCCTTGGAGATGTTTACTTAAGATGTCAAAGTATAAGCCTCCATGATCAAAGTGACTTGAATACCGCAAGTCAGAGGAAACTCGCACTAAAGCTGCACTGAGATCTTCATTGACATATGCATAGAGCCATATGAAGTCTCAAGACAAGTCACTTCAATGAACTAGTTACCTTTAACTAACATCTACATTTAACTCTCAACATCCAATATCTCCAGCTAGTGAGAATTGCTTCTTGGTAAACCAAGGAGTTTAAAATGTGCTAGTCTTAACAGAATCGATGACGTTCCTGCTCATTAATTTATTGACTAGGGATAATTGTAATAATTCATAGTTACACATGTAGAGATGCTCACTAGTTGTGATCCAATCACAAATTCTCTCATGCTATGAATCGTATTTTGGACATTGGATAAATAAGTTTAAGATCCAATCAAACACATAGAGAATGTGCACTCAAATAGTGAATTACTATTTATCCAATAAATAGTATAATCATAAAGCGATTGTCTTAGGACACATCTCAAATATAACAGATTCCCACTTGGCCTAAGGCCAACCGCTATGGTATCCAATACCATGCGCCTCTATGTATTCTTCAAACTTACTTTGAGGTAGAGACTAAAGGATCAGCAAGGTCCCTTTCGGTGGGAATCTTGTTTATTTATATTTCTCTTTTATTGATGATCTTTCTGATCAATCAATAATGTCGAAGCACGTGTTTGGATCAATGGTGAGGCCTAGGTTCTATCGCCTGCGCGATTGCTCTATTGTTGTTGCAGTAAGCAAGTAATGCTTCAACAATGATTAGAACCACTCTAAGTTCAGTGATGAACTTCTTTATCCAAACTACTTCGTTTGCTACTTCATAAGTTGCAATGGTGTCTTATTTGAAATATTTTCAACTTATTGCACCACAATTTAAAGTGAATATGTACCCAGACTATGACTTGGTGGTCCTTTACCATAGCTCTAGGAGAGGCACAAAGGAAAGGACCGATCAGGAGAATGTGACATCGAGAACTTTTCCCTTTTTCTCCGGCGAACTGCGACAGGCATGCGCACTCGGGAGAATCTGATGGGAGAAGGCGGCCGAGTGTAATCACAATTAGGGAAGGTCGTTCTAGGATCTTCTGATTCTGAGAACTAGAAGGATGTTGTCGGGAAGAAGACGCGCATCCGCCAATCTCGAGCAAATCGCGATTCACTAGGAGAAGAGAGGCCGACATTGCGAGCGACGCAATCGGGAAGGCAGGGCAGCACTCCCTCTGCCACTTATTGGGAAGAATCCGTGCTAGGAGATTAGTTGGGGTGATCTAGGAGGGAAGCCAGGGGCAATGCCACTCGCGCAATCTAAAAATCAGGGACCGTAGGTAGGCTGGCGACGCTCAGGAATGACGACGCATAGGGTGGTGCTTGGGATTGGTGATGCGCTCGGGAGATCACTAGAGTCGATAAAGAAGAGGCATGCAGGATTTCTTTGTTCTTCTCTCCCACGTAGCCAGCGAAGGAGGTGGCACTGCTAGGGTTTAGGGATTCTGATCATCTCCTTCTCCGCAAGTGGTCGGCTCCTGTCTCCATCCCCGCACGCAGTCAACGCTAATAAAGGATCGTAAGAAGAGGAATCAGGTGGATCTAGGGTTCTCCTCTACTCTTCTCCACGTAGCTAAGGGCGACCTTATACCGTGCTCAGCTTGATTTTTTTGTCGGCGGACACGAGATCGCGAGAAGATCGCAATCTCCATCGGTTCCGACAGAATCGGGTGCAAGAAGAAGAAATCGCGTCGCAGCGGGCTTGCGGTCGAGTGCAGTGAACTAGAAGAGAACCAAACCAAATTTGTTTGGACTGGATTTTAGGGGTTACTGTAGCTAACCGGCCGGTTATTTTCGGGTTCAATTTGGTTCAAAACTAAATCGCTTGGTTCAATAACCAAACAATCTTCGATTTAACTTAAATCAGTTTTGTGCATTTCGTCTTCACAAGACCAAGCCCTCATCTCTTCTGTTTTATCAAAATATCTTCCATTATGAATCAAACCAAGTTGGTTAATTTTATCTTTGTAAGACGAAATTCATTATTTTATCTTTGTCCGATCCAACCAAACTTTATTTCTCTCGATATGAGAATCTAATTCTTAAATTCATTTTAAGTTCTTTGAAGAACTTGTAGTGTGTGTGACCCAATAGGTTCTCGATTATGTTGATCGTCCGTAATTAATCATTAATTGAGGAATGATTATGAGTGATACCTAGTAGTACATCATGATCCCTAAGTGATCAAAAAATCAACGATTGATTCCAGAACCATTTCTAAACCCTTCAGCAGCTATAATGAAACATGTCTCATTTCTTTCACCGTCTTATACCCATTTAGCTTAGGATGTGATCTATATGTACCAGTCCCCACTAAGATGACTACATCATATCTAGCCCAAGTTTGCTTTTTTGTCCTGTGGATTTAAGTTATTTGTACATGTGTCCAAGAGTGTCATACTCTTGACAATGTGATGCTTTGGCCAAAAACTTTCAGTAACAATCCTAACAAGCAGCCTCAGGATATACATCTCCTTTTCAAGGAGCGGTAAATCCTCTATGGGCTATCCAAATATTTTCAGACACTTTGACTTATACCTAATCATCTCGGGTCCACACCTCCTCGGAAATGTTTACTTAAGATGTCAAAGTATAAGCCTTCATGACCAAGGTGACTTGAATACTGCAAGTCAAAAGAAACTCGCACTTAAGCTACATTGAGATCTTCATTGACATATGCATAGAACCATATGAAGTCTCAAGGCAGATCACTCTAATGAACTAGTTAGTTTTAACCAATATCCATGTTTAACTCTCAATATCCATTGTCTCTAACCAATGAGAACAGTTGCTTGGTAAACTAAGGAGTTTAAAACGTTCTAATATTAATATATTTGATGACGTCCATGCTCATCAATTCATTGACTGAGGATAATTTCAATACATTCATAGTTGCACATGTAGAGATGCTCACTAGGTGTGATCCAATCACAATTCTCTCATACTATAAATCATATTACAAACATTCAATAAATAAGTTTATGATCTAATCAAACACGAGAATGTCCACTCAAATAGTGAATTACTATTTATCTAATAAATAGTATAACCATAAGGCGATTGCCTTAGGATACCTCTCAAATATAACATCTCATTCCTTTCACCATTTTATACTCGCTTAATTCAAGACATGGTCTATATGTGTAAGTCCCCACTAGGCTGACTGTATCACACCTAGCCTAAGCTTGCTTTCTTGTCCTGTGGATTCAAGTTACTCAAACATGTGCAAGAGTGTCATACTCTTGACATGTGATTCTTTGGCCAAAGATTTTCAGTAGCAATCCTAACAAGCAATCGTAGGGTATACATCTCCTTTTCAAGGAGCGGTGAGTCCTTTGTGGGCTATCCAAACATCTTCGATCACTTCGACTTATACCCAATCATCTTGGATCCACACCTACTTTGAGATGTTTGTTTAAGATGCCAAAATATAAGTCTCCATAACCAAGATGACTTGAATACCGCAAGTCAAAGGAAACTCGCATTTAAGCTGCATTGGGATTTTCATTAACATATTTATAGAACCATATGAAGTCTTATGGTAGATCACTCCAATAAACTAGTTACCTTTAGCTAACATCCACGTTTAACTTCCAACATCTAATGTCTCCAACCAGCAATAACAACTGCTTGGTAAACCAAGGAGTTTAAAATGTGTTAGTCTCAATAGAATTGATGATATCCGTGCTCATCAATTCATCGACTAGGGATAATTTTAATACATTCATAATTGCATATGTAGAGATGCTCACTAGTTGTGATTCAATTACAAATTCTCTCATGCTATGAATTATATTGCAAACATTTAATAAATGAGTTTAGGATTCAATCAAACACATAAAGAATGTACACTCAAATAGTGAATTACTATTTATCTAATAAATAATATTACCATAAGGCGATTGCCTTAGGGCACCTTTCAAATATAATAGACAGTGTATTCTGTTTGGATAATTATTCACATCTCCACTTGTGTCTTTAGGTGGTACTGTAGAATCATTGAAAGCGCTAGAAGAGGGGAGTGAATAACGCGTGCGTTGCGTTTTCAAAATTCGTAAAGTACTCGTAAATTCTTGCAATCAGATAAGTATAAAATGCAGCAGAAAAAGAGCACAAGGATAGAGCACGCAGAGATTTATTTGGTTCATAGCCACAGGCTGCTACTCTAAGGCCCACGATCAAAGAATCATTTCTGATGGGCAATCAACTATATAATTCTCCTCTTACGAAAGGGAGTTAGCGATTACAAAAGTATAGGACCGGTAACAACTATACCGACCTAATAGAAAGTAAGCACAAATCAAAATTACCGACAGAGTGATGATCTCGAATTCTGGTGCAGCTCTTCAGCGTTATGACGACGTTCCTGGTTTATGCTTCGCGTGTAGATGGTTGTAGCTTATTTGTAGAATCATGCTTCAAGGGATCTTCCTTGAGGCTCTTTTATTAGGGCATCTGGGCGCCTGAAAGTCTTTCCAGACGTCTCCACGTTGTCCACTGATCTACCATCATCGCTGCTGACTCGGCATTTTTAGGCGCCTGTATCCCTTTTCGAGCGCCTCTATGCTAACGTGGAGGTTCTGGATGAACCTTGACTCCATAACTCCTTATCTAGATCAGGGCGCCTGGAACCACTCTAGGTGCCTGGAAGCCGAGGTGTCCCGATCACTGAAACCTTGCCACCTCACTACTTCGTTGGCCCCATTCTGCTGACATCCAATCGCTTTGGAACCCATCTGGGCCCCTGGAGTTTGATCGCCTAGATAAGGGCGCCTGGAACACAAAGTTTTAGCCCCTCCTTTCCTGCATTACAAGTTAGCACAAAATAAAAACTAACAGGAAAGTAAAACAGTTTAACCAACTATTTTGGTCTTAACTTCGAATTTTCAGTGAAATCCTGGGTTAGACTAACACCTACTGTTCTCCTAATTAGGAACGTGCCCTCACACATTCCACTCGGGAGAATTTACCTGTTGCTAACCAAGTCCTCTAGACTTGTCAGACTTTTGCTTAGCCTTGATCCTCGACTCCCATGATTTTTGCCGCTAGATATTTGATCCACCTGACCTGCCAAGACTTCCACCTGGTACTCTTAATCTGCCACGTCTTCCTGCCTAGTCCTCCTGACCAGGACTTCCCACCTAATCCTCTAAATTAGGTCTGCCTAGCCTTCAGCCAGGACTTTCACCACCTAGTCTCCACTAGGACTTCCACTGCCTAGTATCCACTAGGGCTTTCTTGTGCCTAGTCTCAACTAGAATTTTTCTGTGCTACCTGCACACTCAGATCAACTCATCAGTAAACATCACACACTTAACTTGAACCTTTTATTATTATCAAAACTAAGGTTCGATCATCTGGTGCTCCCTACACCAGCAGGTACTCCATCCAACCCTTCTAGTAGTCAAAGTCTTCCCCAAAGAAGAGGGGTGGACGAGTTGTACTGTAGCCTTCTTGATGGGCCATTAGAGCATATCTCTTGCACATAAAAAAATTAAAAGAAATATATTAACACTTGATCTTGGATTAGTAGTGTAGGAATAAAGAAGCACAAATAAAAAAAGGGCTCAAGTGATGTTTGCACCAAATTTAAGCAATTCCAAAAAAATTGAACAAGTTGTTAGAAGAGGCGATTGCACCAATTTAGACTACTTGATCAACGGATGGAAAAACAAGTAAAAAATTTCTTGCTCGACTGGTAGTTTCACCAATTCAGAGCGCCCCACTCTGATACTAATTATAAGACCGAAAAGAGAACGAGAGGAGAGGGGGTGAATAGTGCGCTTCACTTTTTCACTTATTTTCAAAAATTCATTTTTAAAACTTTAGAGTATTCAGCGAAAAATACAAAATTAAAATAGAAAGTAAAGATACGTTTATTTTACTTGGTTCACAACCTTTGGCCACTACTCTAAAGCCTGTAGTCCTTAGCTGCTTCCGATGAGCAATCCACTAAAAGATTCTTTTTCACAATAAGAAAGAGTCTCGTCTTTTACAAGAAAAGGAATGGTAACACGTTTACCGTTCCTAGAAAATGAAGCACAAAAAATAAAATAAAAGTAAGCTACTTGTTACCGACTCTAAAGGAGAAGTTGAGTGTGATGTCGGTGTAGCATTTTGGCATCGTAGCATTGTCTCGGGAGCGTAGAGCACGCAAACAAAGGTTATAGAATGGTCGTGAATGTTGTTCTGAAGGCTCTATTTGCGGTTGCTTATATTGAGCAATCCGGGCACTCGAATCCCCTTCCGAGCGCCTCCATGTGGGCTATTCAATCCGTAGAGTTGATGATTTACCATCTCCATGTGCCTAAATCCCTTTCGGACACATAGAATACTGATGTGATGATTACCGGATCAGCCTTAACTCCGCTGCATCATATCCTTCTTCAGGTGCCTGGATCCCTTCTGGGGGCTTGGAAGTTGAGGTGTCCCGATCAATGAGGACTTATCACCTCATCCACCTCGTTGGCCCAAAAAATTGATATCCGGGTGCTTGGGTTTAATAGGGGTGTCTGGATCGTCTGGATGCTCGGATTCGATAGGGCGCTCAGAGTTTGAATTTTTTTAACCTCATTTTCCTGCATTACAAAGTTAACACAGTATAAATACAATACAAGGAGTTATGTTAGGATAGTTTTACAACTGTCTGGTTCTGACTTTTAGGTTTTCAATGAAATCTTAGGTCAGACCGATGCATACTATTTCCTTCAAGGGGTGTGTCCTCACCTACTTCTCTTAAGAGAGTTACCTTCTGTCAAACATCCAGCCCTCCAGACCTATTTGGACTTCCTGCTCAACATCCGATCCTTTGACCCCTAGGACTTCCTTTTAATGTTCGGTCCTCGCTGACCCATCGATTTACTAGACGTCTGATCCATTGACCTGCCAAGACTCTTTCTGCCTGATTTTCTTGATCTGTCAAGACTTCTTGCCCAATCTCACTCACCAGGACTTCTTGCCTAGCCTCTAACTAGTGTTTGTCTTGCCTAGTCTCTAACTAGGACTTTCCTGTGCTATCTGCACACTTAGATTAGCTTGTCAGTACACAACACTTTCTTAACTTGAACCTTTTGCCATGATCAAAATATAGATTCGATTATCTGGTGCTCCCTGCACCAATAATATACTTCTATGCACAACTCAAAAAAAGGTTGAAGTTCATTGGAGGCTTCTTCACTAGAGGTCGGAAGAGGTCTCCTTTTTGCAAACCTTGAAAAAAAAGCATTAATGAGCACTTCAGAGGTGGTCAAGGGCACGTCCATGGCAACTTTATTAAAACGATGTATGTATTCCCTCAAACTTTCTTTAGTTGTCTGCTTCAAGGCGAACATATTGAGGGGTGTCTTATGGTATCCATCGTTGGGTAGGGTAGGAGAGAGTTGTTAGAAATACTCTACACTTAATGTCATATGTATATTGATGCAACATGACATTTTTCTCAAACCCCAAGTGATCCTCAGGGTTAGATGATCAATTATAATCTCTGAGCTGAGGTGTCTTGAAGTTACGGGGTAATTCATCATTCAAGATATGGATGGAGAAGGACGTGCTTTTGACAGGTATAGGTTCTTTGCCTCTACTCCGGTTCAGAGGTGGCGTTTCTCCTACCATCGATCCATGGTGGGATCATGACCTTACTCCGTTGTTTAGTGAAGATGACAAGGGAAGGACTTATTAGACCCATTGGTGCTCGATTAGGATTAGTTTGCACCTTGATCGAGGCGTGTTGTACTTCAAGAGTCGAATTCGTCGGAGGGAGTCTTTGCAGCATTTGTTGCACCGCTTAATCCACTAATGCTTGGAATTCTTCCTTAGCCATGGTGATAGTTTCGCCACACACTACATCTCCTACAAA
Organism: Curcuma longa; assembly: GCF_044706935.1. NCBI lineage: Eukaryota > Viridiplantae > Streptophyta > Magnoliopsida > Zingiberales > Zingiberaceae > Curcuma > Curcuma longa. The sequence continues at coordinate 12,038,199 of NC_133865.1, forward strand.
ATTAGGACCCTTGATAGTTTTCCCAAGTTCCACCATCTTAATATCTTAGTTCAGGCATTTCCCATAGACAACGTCAATTTGTTCCTGTCTAAAAATGCAATTTGATAAGTCAATGAGAGAAGCAACTATTGAGCAGGCTTCGAGGGTGAAGAAAACATCTAGGATCTCTATAGGATTCAATCAAAGGTTAGAATGGATGCCGAGGTTAGACTCGGCGTGACCACTCCGGCACTCAAGTTAGCACAAAAGTTATGGAAAGTACAAAGCAAGGAGAAAGTAGAAGAATTGGGAGAAGTTTGGATGTGAGTACGTACCCCGCGCTTGTGGAGGTAGGTGACCTTTTATAGGGTTGTGGTAATGCCCTTATGTGGCTCATGCGTTTACCTACGTCCTCCGGGCAACACGGCTATGTTATCCACGTTTTCTGAGAGAAACGACTACGTTTGTTGTCTGTGTCTTTCGGGACGTTACCCATGTTATCCGAGAACAACGGTATAGAGAGCTATATAGGACGTGGGTCCCTGTTAGGGGTAGTCAAGCCAAAGAGGTCGGATGTCCGAGTCAAAAAAAATGGATGGATCGAGTTGGAGGAGTTGGATGGACTGAGCTGAAGCAGTCGAATGTCCAACTCGAAGGAGTTGGATGAACTGAGCTAGAGGAGTCGAATGACCACTTTGATCTCCACCTCAGTTTGACTTTCGACCTGTTGACTTGGCTTCAGACTTGACCTTGTCACATATAGATTTTCCTATTCGCCACGTTACTATTTATATACAAATGACTTTTTAAGATTTTTTAAAATTATTAATCCTGTATCATACAAATTTAAGAGTTTTTTATAGGATCGTATGATTCTACGATCCAATCCCAATTGATCCGATTTTGATCCTAAATTAATTCTACGTATGATTACTATTCTATAAATTATGCCTTAAATATAAAAAGTAATGGCGATGCATCCATTTACTTATCAATTGTCATTTTTTTCCCAGATACAACGCAAAGGGAAAAGGCATAATGATTAACCCACATGAGAATTCGATTCTCTCGTTAGATATATCATAGTATGTGGTACTAGAGTTGAGCATTCAATTAAAATTAAATTGAATTGAACCGAATTAATCAAAATTGAATTGAACTGAATTTTTTTGAACTAATCGAACCGATCAAATTTTTAAATAAAAATCAAACAAATCAAATCGATAAAATATCAATTAATTTAATTTTCAACTGAATTAACTAAAATTTTTAAATATTATAAAAAATTTATCAATTAATTAAGAATTTATAAGTTTTCTAATTTAGAAATTTATATATTATTTTTTATTTTGATTAATTCAGTTAATTTAATTTAATAAATTTTAAAACTAAAATCGAATCAAATTAATTAATTTTTTTTTAAAAAATAATTAAAATTTTAAAATAATTAAATTAAAATTTTAAATTTGATCGATTTATTCAGTATAATTGAATTTTTGAATGGTACTCGAAGTGTGTTGATGACATTGAACTGCCATATTAATATTCATTTACGTTTTGAATTTATTGGATGAACGAATCAGGAGATACGATCCATCTCCTGAACTAATTGAACGGCCGGATAAACGTATTAGAAAAAAGAAATCATCTTTTTCAACCCGGTTCATCAATCATGTTCCCTATTCACGACTTGAAGAATAGCTCGTGGGACCCATCTTTCCGCCCTTCGCTGTTGAAAAATGTGGGTACGCATAAAATGCTTTCCCTTTCCGCATCGTATCTACAAAGTCTCCGCCTCAAACCCCCCAAATCCATGGCTCCTGTACCTCCGACGCTTCTACTCCTCGCCGCGGCGGGGCTCTGCCTTCTCGCCGCCACCGCCGCCGCCGCCGCTATCGATGTTACCAAGGTATGCGTCGTTGGAAGCGGCATCGGTGGCTCTTCGGTGTCGCATTTCCTCAGACAATACACCTGTGCCCAAAGTGCCGCGATTCCCTGCGTCGACGACATACGCATCTTCGAGAGGCGCGGGAAGGTCGGCGGCCGGATGGCCACAGTCACGATCGGCGGAGATACCTTCGAGGCCGGGGCATCTATCATCCACCCCAAGAACCTCCACGCCCTCGGTTTCGCCCGCCTCCTCCACCTCGATACCAAAGCCGACGACGATTCGGGTGTCGATCCGAAGTCCAACGTCTCGTCGTCGTCGTCTTGGTTTGGAATTTGGGATGGATCTCGGTTCGTATTCCAGACGCTCACGCCGCCTTCTTCTTCGAGCTCCGCTATATACCGCAAGATGTACCCCTTGTTAGACTCTTTGCTGCTTATCTGGCGCTACGGATTATCCCTCCTTCGGATGAACCGTTTCGTTAAGGTAACTTCTCTACCTGCCAGTGAAAATCGTTGACTTGTTGATCTACCGCGATTTCTGTATTGAAATCACGACGAGACCTTCAGCACAATCGAGCAGCGCCTTCTATTTGATTTTGAACATTTTGTATCATGGAATCTTTGAGGATGACTTTGATCTATTGTGGAGCAGGGCATGTTGCAAAAATTCATGCTTTACTATAGTGATCTTGAATCCCGGCCTGTATTTGAGACCGTAGAGGATATGCTTAAATGGTCGGGGCTGTATGGGCTGACCCGCCGCACGCTTCAGGAAGAATTGGCTGATGCAGGGATATCTTCTCGGTTAACATCTGAGTTAATAACTGTATGAACCTGGCTTTCTTTGTTTACTTCAAATGTGAATTGCTTCTTTTTCCAATCAGATAAATGAAAGTAGCTGTCTTTGCGGGTGAATGCTTTATCATTGTAGTGACTAAAAGCAACTTGCCTTTGTTGAGTAAATTGGGTTTAGTCCTTTGTCTTATCTATGACTAAAAGCAAAAATTATTAGTTGAATTTCTATAATCGCTTACATAATATTTTTCGCAGCTTGCCTTTAGGCATTGCTTTAATACCTTTTACTAGTAATTCATTAGAAGTGGGATGAATTTGTTTCTCATGTTAAAGATATTCTCCATCTTTGGAAATCTTTCCCCATTTCCATAATTTCATTTTGATGCGGTTGGTTGTCATCTTTCTACAGGTAATAACACGAATCAACTATGGTCAGGACGTTACCATCAGCGGACTAGCTGGGGCAGTTTCATTAGCTGGCTCAGATCCTGGATTGTGGTCAGTCAGTGGAGGCAACTGGCAACTTGCTGCAGGGTTGGTTAAGCATTCAAATGCCACTTTGCATCTCTATGAAGGAATAAATTCCATCACTAATGTTGGAGGTCATTATGAGCTCAATTCTTCAAAGGGGAACTCATATGCCTGTGAGGTAACAGTGATTGCTACACCATTAGACGAGATAAATATCACCATTGTACCTCCTGTTTCTATCCCCAGTAGAAGGTTACAGCACACATACACAACTTTTGTCAGAGGGCTTCTTAACCCGGTGAGTATTGGGTAGACCACTAGTCTTTGTGTTTTCCTACTTGTTTGACATAAGAACATATTAGGATTTATTTGAAACTTGATAGTAATAACTACTTGCAGTAAATTAACTTTTTCTATTTGGAATTTGATTTATTGCACCCTTCAGTGAATTGGGATAACTCATCACTCACCGAAGATATGCATGCAGGTCCAGCTTCAATCTTAAGTTAATGATTAAAACCAACATACCGTGCAGTCATGATAACTGTTATTAGGTTGAAAATGTTAAGTTGAAATCTGGTTTGATTTAGTCTATTCCAAATAGAATAGTGAAGTCATAGTTATGTAATTTGATTTCGATATTCATTTATTTACACGACTATGCAGAAAGTGGAGGATGCAAGTATGCGAAGTGGCATTCTGTTAATTTTGCATACTTAGTGGGTCTACATGTTTACTATGAGGCAGTATAAAATCTTCAGTATATTATATTGAAAAACAAAATAAATTATGGAGAGTGGAGGACACCGCCATCCCCTTGAATCTCCACATGTTTAGCAGTTGATTATCTAATGAAGGCAACATGCATGTATACTAGTGGATCACATAGTTGATGTAGTTACAAGAATTATGGGTGTTGAGTCCTAACATATATTTTTGTACACAAACCGAGTTACAACAATATGAATGCATCTTGTAACTATATCACTACATGACCGGTTACATGGTTGGCTTGTAAACATGCATATCCACTACATGATTGGCTAGTAAACATGCATATCCATTACATGACTCCACCATTAACTATATAAAATTAGCACAACTTCACATCATGATATATATACATTTGTAAATAACTGAACATCAACAATTTAAACTACATAACTGTGATTTCATTATTCTATATAGACCATACTCAATCAAACCATCCTTACTTAAGACATGACAAAATAACCTGAAGCATGTCTTCGCAACATGGTCTGATAATTTTCCGGGGCTTGGGTTAGCATTGCTAGAATTTTAAGTAGTTGATTCGTTACTAATCTTGTCTATTTTCCTTGTTTGACAGAAATATTTTGGGCTAAATATTGCATCAGAAATTCCTGACCTCGTGGGCACGCTTGAGCTTCCCGGTATTCCATTCTCATCCATATCCATTCTCAAGAAATACAATGAAGAAGATATCATCTACAAGTTGTTTTCTCGTGCACCACTGGACGATGACTTTCTAGGCATCCTATTCAGGTCAGTTTGATATCTTGCCAAATCGAGATGAAAAGTTTTCTTTTCCCCTATGAGCCACTTATCAATCATAGAGGCATTCCTTTTGCTCCACAGCAAGAGGAAGGAAACTCTCCGGATAAACTGGCCTGCATATCCTCATTATGAAGCTCCAGAGCTGTTTGCCCCCATAATTTTGGACGGTGCACATTTGTATTACATTAATTCGTTTGAAAGCGCTGCTAGCACAATCGAAACCAGTGCCGTCTCAGCTGAGAATGTTGCACGGCTAATTATCGCAAGGATCTCTGGCCAATCGTCATTTGCTCCCATTATAAGGTCTCCTCATTCTACGGAAGAACTACTCCACACTGATCTGTAGGAGAAGCCACGATTTGGCAGATTTATCTTGATGCATACATCATCAACAAGAGAACCAGAGAGGTATTTTATACGTGTCTCTTTTCGTATGTCCTCTCGTGGCGGGGTACACATACAGCATTATCCAGTCCTTTGTTTTGTAAAGTAGAAGTGGAGTTTCTAATAGGTTCCTTATTAATGTTTTCTGGCTGCAATCATTGTTGTCCATTGTAAACCCTAAACACAAACTCGATCTTTCTATGTTCCGTTAGCTCCCTGCTTCGATGCTCTGCTCTTCCTGTAGATGGTGTACAGCAGCAGCTGCTGCATTGCTCCCAGCGCGCTTCCACAACCATTCGGCACCTGAACAGCGCAATCGCGAAGTGCATGCGAATGAAATCGATGGAACACTTGGGGAAACTACAGACTTCAGGTGGAATCGTATCGTAATCACCGAGAGGAAGGGATCGTGGCCGAGCAATCCGAAGATGAACCACGAGGTTCCGCACAGGAAGACGAACAGCGAGAGAAGGAATGGCATGTATTCCACGCTCTTGGTCTCGATCACCAGCCGCACGATCGACAGCGGCGACGCGTACATGCAGATGGAGAAGGCGGCGGCAGCGAAGCCGCAGAACAGCTTGCGGGGCCGGTCGTCGAGGAGCGCCAGGGAGATCACGGCGACGGCGGCGAGCAGCGCCGCCGTGTGAGCTCTGATGGACGGTTTGGACGCGAAGACGAGGAAGACGACGACGTAGACGGCTTCAATGGCGGCGCCGGCGCCGTTGATGGTGGACACCAGGATGTTGTCCGGCGACACGAATGGCAAACCGTACCTGCATAATTAACGCATTTATTAACCTCTCTTTCATCTAAATTATCCTTTTTTAGTAATTTAGATTGCAAACCAAGCAGAGAGGAGGCAGTTGAGCAGGGTCATGTTGTAGGGAACGCCTGAGAAATCCTCTGTGGATCTGCTCCTGATGATCCTCTGGAACGTGACACTCCAGACACCAAAACGCAAACAACAAGAAATAGCTTTTTTTAGTAAAGATTGCAGAAAAAAAAGAGAAGAAGATGAACACGGAAACAACAACAGAGAACAACAACACTCACACTGGAGATAAGAACAGGAAGAGAGCAGCGGCGTTGCCTGTAATGGATGGCATAAACAACAACAAATAAACAGAACATCACTGAGATTAATTGCATGAAGCGGAAGAACAGATGCAGAGCGAGAATAACCAACCAAAGATGCCAAATAAGAAATGCAGCAGTTCCATCTTCCGCTTGAAGGTAGAGAGATGTGGAAGCGTGAGGGGGGCAGATATATAGCGAGACGTTGTTGTCGTACGGTTAAATTTTAACTGATTTCTCTATCTGGAGTTTGGAGACGAGCAGCTTTTTTTCGTGTCAGATTCTGATTTTGTTTTTTTAGCTATTTGGGTTTGTTTTTCGATCGGATTCTAAAATGGTTTGTATTTATTTCTTGTTTTTCTGCATTGAATTTCACAGGATGCGTAAATGGCTTGTTTTTCTTCAATGGAGGTTGGTTTGGAGAAAGGCCAAGTATGAATTCTTACTAACATTTAAAAAAAATAAAAATAAGTAAAGAATTAAAGAGTTAATAAAACTTTGAGATGAATTTCTTTTTGGATGAATTGTTATTTTTATAAGTTAAAAAAAATCGAATCGTTTGTTATGAAATTTGAGATTTTTAATTTAAGAATAATTGTAAAAATTTAAAGTTAATTTTCTTTTAAAATTAATTATGTGGGCGGAATCAGTAATTAATTAATTAATCATATTGGTCAATATGATTAACTATGTGGCATTGAGATCCATGTAAGATATTTGAAGAGGTTTATGAAATCAAAAAATTGAACAAAAAAAAGTTTGAATTATTATGGGTGAGGTTTTTATTTTAAGAGCAATAATAAAATTTATAAGTTGTTTTTTCTCTCAAAATTGAAAATGCAAGTTGGTTTGTAGTAGTAATTAATGATGCCTTTTTTATCTTTATTTTTATTTTTTAAAATATTAAATAAAAAGTATATATAGAAATATTAAATAAAAAAATAGTAAATAAAAATGTATAATTTTATAGTATAGGGCTCAAAAAAATTTGATAGTGAAAAGAATAATAAATTTTTGCACTTTTGATATGATATATTGAGGATTATAAAAAAATTCATTTAGAACTCTAACTAACTCCTTAAATCCTATATCACAAAATAAATAAGACAATTGCATTACATCAATTTGATTTAGATCTAATGTGTTGCTTGTATATATCGAGAAAATGCTATTAAGATTTTTTCATTGTGGTCAATTGTAATTTCTTAATTTACTTTTTTACAAATGATCATGAGATTGATCATGTGGGATCGACAAAATTATTAAGTTAACGAACTTGGATAAAATGAACTACAGAATTAGACATATAACCTAATAAATCTCCTCCTTGAGTTAAATTTCATTAAGAAATATAAAATACATAAGGATATCAACTCCAACTACCAAATTGGTCCAAAGGCCAACCCAATAGTGATAACTCCAATGAAGTCCATGAAATGTTTGAACTACCTTCCGAGAAGAGATTTCAGAAGGCGGCAGTTCAAACAATCTGAAAATGTTTGAACTGTAAATTTAGGATTTAGATGACACTAAATTTAATCACAACTATAAATGTTTGAACTGTAAATTTAGGATTTAGATGACACTAAATTTAATCACAACTATAAATATTATGAATCTGTGTTTTTTTTTGTCCGGCTATCAAATAAATTTGAAAAGTGAAGTGACTTGATGTGGTGTCCCAACTTAGTAGTTTGAACATCACATGAATGCGCTATGTGAGTTTCAAACTTTAATTGCTTGGGAAAGTATCTTGTTTTTTACTATCTTTTTCTGTAAAAAGTAAGAATCTGTCACCTTAACGGCTCCACACGATCGGTCCCACGACTATTTGTGAGGGAGTAAATAAATCGAGAAACTGCAGTTGATCACGATTATTTTTTACTATCACATCATGCCATGGGGAAAGTGAATCTGTTATTGTTGTACTTATGTTAAATGTCAAACTAATTAAGGTAAAAATTACTTAAGCAGCTCAGCTAATATTTTGTCATTATTGCAATTCATTCAAGGATCGTTCAGGGAGAAGGGAGCACAACTAAAAGCCGACGATGCTGTGTTTTGTCTCTCCTACATGCGAAAGCCAGAGCGCACCTCACTGATGGCGTCAAGCACATGGAAGGAAGATCATGGCCGGTGCCTCTCACTGATTGTTGCTAATCGAAGACCAGACGAACGGTTTCCCTTTGCTTACTCGCTGGCCGGACTCTGCTGACGGTCCTCTGTTTTGGGGTCTATTCTGGCTTGAATCTGAAGGCACGGCGACTGACACATATCACTGGAATCAGCAGAACGAGGGAGCAATCACGTACTGGACGCCGGAAATAACACAATGAATGGGATTCGTGGAGACTGAGGAAGATCACGTACTGGCCTGTGATATTGATTAGGAGTCTGCGCCGAATCAGTACAACTCGGCGCCGGAGAAGATGACATAGAAGGAAATCGCCGGCAGCGACCTAGAAGGAAACAGCCGGCATTGACGCTGTGTTTTTGTGACCGTTTGACGACGATGTGGCCACGCTAGCACAAGCCAATAGCATTGCTTCCCTGAGCTGAGCTGGCCATAAAATCCTGAGCATTACTTGATTCTTTGTGCTGAGCTGGCTATCGGAAATCGAGGTAACAGTACGACCCACTAATTTGAATCCAGTGTTTCTTTGGATCGATTTTGCACCATTTAAGACTGAGATTCGAAGGCCATTAAACTTACTCGCGTTGGACAAGCATTGTACTTGACTGTGACACGTGGATACGCTGTCTCTGAGAGAAGTCCTGATTGGGGTGCGCGGTCAACAAATGCGATGGCTGGCATAATGCAAATCATCGATTAAGACACTATTCGTCCTCTTCTTCATGTGGCATGGCCCGTAACGCTCCGGTGCGGGCAAGGGCAGGGGCGGAGCTAGAATTTTTGCCGAGGGGGGGCCATTTTTTAATATCGCATTGTCACACTAATAAAACAAGCGGAAGAGAGTCACTTCAATGGGGTATCAACTAGCGATCGATCGTTCTAGCTCTGGGTCAATGATTTTTACGCGGCCGCGCGCTTACTGTTTGTTTTGCTGTAATATGCGTGCAGGGATGGCTGCTGGTGTGAATTCTGGTTTAACCTATGGTTTTCGAGATGCCAGAGGTATTCTGGTTTAACCTACGGTTTTCATGGTTATAGGTTTTGCATGCATACTTGCTTTAGTTCTTGCTTCAGCGCCTTCCTGACGTTCTCCATGAGAGAACGCTCTCTTTCGCTCGGAAGGCCGAAACCCATGTCGTCCAATCCATCTGAACTTTCGTCAAACGCATTGATGTCACCATCTGTTTGATCTTCCTCGTCGCCTGACATGGTTGCTCCAGTGCCTTCGCCAGGCGAGGCACCTAAAGGAATTGTGTAAACATCTACTATGCCGAGGAGACATTGAGACAAAGGGCAATGTGATCACCTGTCAAGACCTATAGATTCTGCTCGAGTTCCCAACACGCCATTACTGCATCCATTTCATGGACACGAACATGGTGCTGTAGCTGCTCCTTGAAGGAAAGCAGCAGCAATAGATATTGTGTCTATTTTGAAAGAAAGAGAAGGAATCAATATAAATAATGATATTTGAAAGCATTGACATATTTATACAATTGACTGTCAAACATTAAAGTAACTATTTTTTTCATTTGAAAGCATTATTGTTTAAACCATGAAATTGTTCAAAGTCAGGGGGGGCAGGGGGGCGACCGCCCCCAGGCGCCCCCCTGTGGCTCCGCCACTGGGCAAGGGGCCGGCAGTGGACAACCCTTCCTCTTGGGGTGGGACTGCCTTCGGACACAGGATTGGTGGCGCAGCACGCGACACTCCAGCGAGCAGCAGCCAGTCAAGCGACGAAACCAACATATGCAGGGCACGACACTCTTATCTGTGAACCCAACACCCATCCTCCATTAACGTTAGGCACGGAAGCACGGCATCAAACATTGCGGACTAATGCATCCACAAGCATTGGCCCTCACACTGAGAGGTAGGGGTGTAATCGAACCAAACCGAACCGAACAGTAAGAGGCTCGAGCTCGAGCTCAATTCATTTTTCCTAAGTTCGAGTTTGGCTCAAGTTCAATTCGAGCTTTAATTCTTAAGCTCGAGCTCAGCTCGTAATGAAATTAAATAGTTCGCAAACGACTCGAGCTCGGTTCGAAAAAGGCTCGTTTAAAAGTTAAACGAGTTTAGTTCGAACTCGGTTCGAAAATAGATCGTTTAAAAGTTAAACGAACTTAGTTCGAACTTGCTTGTTAATATAAAATATATATATATATATATATATATATATATATATATATATATATATATATATATATATATATATATATATATACAGTTCGTCTATCCTGAGCACCGGATTCTACGCACCGCGTGCGCACTCCTCCGACGTTCACGCGCTTCCGCCGCCCGTTCATCGCCGTCCGACCACCGCCGGGAGCAAGACCAACCGAGCCGAGCAGACCAAAA
>NC_133865.1:12048922-12071295 GCF_044706935.1 Curcuma longa
ATTTCACATGTTATCTCACATAAGTATCTTGCTTCCAATATTTCAACATCCTTGATGCTCTTTGATTTCACTCATGTCAAACCCTCAGTCCCTCAAATGCATCAAGGCCTTTAAGCTTGCTGCAACGTGCTATTCTTCATTGTTCACCTACTAAGCCCACCTCCTATCGAGTTGTCCTAGTGTACCCCTTGTGATAAGCCCTTTGTATTCCAAATGCACTAAGCTTTTCCAATGTGTCATTCTTGTTCACTCGCCTTTCAAGTTTATCATGTTACAATCCATCAAGCCAATAACCGCTCCTTACTCCTCGGCCTAGAATCCATCTTTTAGACCTCTAGTCACTTGGATGCACTTAGATCTCCAAGCTTATGCTATGTCATCTTTTGTCTTGCTTCCAAGTTCATCTCAAACCATTAAGCACAATCCAACTAATCCAGTGACAAGATCTCCAAGCTCATATGTGCACTCTCTCAAGTACTCACATACCTAATATTCATGTTATCAATTCAAGTCAAACCTAATCTAAACCTTTTCTCATACATATCAAAATCAATCGATTGGGCCTGATCATTTAAGAGCATCACTGCACCAATAATAAATGGTAGTCATGCTCTTCAATATTGCTTGGAAAGGTACAAAAAATCACAAGGTATTGAGTTCCAACTCGAGGATAATATTAATCTTTGTGAATCACAATAAATTCCAACATCTAATAGCAATGAGCTAGATTCCATCACCATTGTGCCTCTTGTGTCTTTTCTTATGATGTGATACTTAGATAGTCATAATTAGTAATTTTCTAATTCTTTTGGATCCATGGTTTCTTAATTGCTTAAGCCTTTCAATTCTAGGTATACTATTTAGTACTTATTATACTATAACTTACAAGTAAGTTATATTCTTATCTAGATTGCCATCAAATAATCAAGTCCTCCTTCTACTCTTAGATTCATCTACTACACTCTACAAAGCAAATTTGAGAATAAACTCTCATTTCTAGCTCATTAGGCTTATATTCCAACTAGATGCAACTATATTCCAATACTAGAATGTAAAGTTAAGATTAATAGTCATCCTACCAACTACATAAACTTAAGAGGCTATAAATCTTGCTTCAAATGAGTGAGCTATACATGATAATTCTTTTCCTCATGTTCCCTGAATACTTAGGTTGCCATGGAGTTGGGCTTAGTCCCTTGATAACCATCATTTTGTCGTAATAATTAGGTTCTTATATTCATATTTATTTTATCTCTTGTGCATTTAAATTAGTGTTTATATCACATTTCATCAGTTAGAATTAATTTTGGACTTTAATATAAATTATCTCATAATTGCGGTAGTTTATGCTAATATTTGAATATGATATTGATAGGCAATTAAGCAATCATGGATTCATGTCGAATCGATCTAAATTCACTTAATTCTAAAATTAACTGAGGAGATTCGATTTGAAGAAATCTAATTTGTTCATCCAAGAAAAGGAGCAATCAAAAATCCGTTAAAGATCTAGTTCATCCAAACTAAGGGAGGGTAGATTTGTTGGTGCAATCGCCTCTAAAGTTTCAATGTTTAATAATGTACCTAAATCTGGTCAGTTTGACCGAGAGTTGATCCAAACATGACATGATATTTGAATGTGAGTAAAGTCTAGTCAGGTTAAAGTTAACCAAATGACTACCAAGGGAAGTACTAATTGGAGGTTAGGTAAGAGTAAAAGTCCTAGTAGGTCAGTTGGATCATGACTAGGCAAGGCAAGTCTTAGCAGATCAGAGACCCCAAGCAGGAGGGACTTGATAGGGTCAGAGAGGACTTGGACAAGACTGATGTCAAGTGATCAAGACTGAGTAGGAAGTCCAGGGGGTCAAGGTGATGGAGGTTTGGTGGTGAGAAGTCTACCGAGTGACTAGTCCTAACTGGAGGTTAAGTAAGGGAAAGTCTAAGTGGGTTAAAGTGACTAGAGGCTTGAAGGTGAGAAGTCTACCGAGTGACTAGTCCTAACTGGAAGTTAAATAAGGGTAAGTCCAAGAAGGTCAAAGGTAACTGGATGCTTGGCAAAGGGTTTGATCCTAAGGGAGAAACCCTTAGATGGTGAAGCCTAGTAGGTTAAACATATAAGGTGAGGCTTAGGTAAGCATAGTAGGCCAGACAAACTACAGTTAAGGCTTAGGTTGCTTGTTTGTTGTTGTATGTTTGTCTTGCAGGAACCTGGAGTTAGAAGCAAGATTGAGAAAGCAGACAAATGCAAACTAAACACATCCAAATCAAGTCCGAGGTGAATCATATTTGATTTAGGTTGAACAGGAACATAGTCAGTTCGATATACCAATCCCAAGAATCGGTTCAGCATACCGAGTTCGGGTTTGAACCCAGATTGATGATGGCACTTGGGTTCGGTAGATGAATCCCAAGGATTGGTAGACCAATAAACTTGATAAGACTAGATCACGGATTGTGATGAGCTCGGTCTTCAGATCAAGTTTTATCTAGGATCCGTATACTTATAAGGCTTATCGGTAGACTGATAAACTTCTATAAAAGAAGCCTCGAGCATATGTTCAAACAACAACTCTCTCTATTACTACTGCTCTGTGCTCAAAGGAAAAGCAATGAAACTATGCTCGTGTGACTAGGGAAGCCTAGGAAGAGTGTGAGACATTCAAGGCTTTCGGACCGACCGTTGACGATTTGATTTGCTTGTATTTACATGCTATACTTTACCTTTCATATCTTTGTGTGTAATTAAAATCGTAAGAGGTTTCTCAGCCTTCGAAAAAGTTCCAGAAAGGAGATACACATAGTGGGCTCATGCTTGAGTGTGTAGGCCTTGGATGTACTAACCTTGAGGGGTTGGGAACTAAATAGAAGTCCTATGTCTTTTATTCTTTCATGTATTATTTTATATTCCGCTACTACTAACACTTTTATTAGAAAGAACAAACAACAAACAAAAAAGGAAGAACGCTCATTAAGATTCATCCCTCTTCTCTCGATCGCACTGATCCTACAATTAGTATCAGAGTTGGTCGACTCTTGATAGTAGTAACTGCAATGGGAGCAAGGAGGCAAAGATTGAGGGGGAGAAAGGTATGGATTTAAAATTTTATTTTAAATTTCATATAATTTATTTCAAGTATAGGGAGAGAGAGTACTACAAAAATTAGTACCCTACTTGTACGACTCGGACGACACCACCGGCAACAAAGGAGGAACCATTGTCAATAGCCCGGAGGAACAAAGAGCACATAGTATACTTCAAGTGTCAGAGACCCAGTCATTACAAGAACAAGTGTCTGGAGAAGAAGAAGAAAACGGAGTCAACAGAATTAGAGCTTGTGATTCCGATTAGTATGTTTAATTACAAAAAATATCTTTATTCATGTTTAGTAGATTCCAATAAATTAGAAAATTTACATGATAAATTAAGTTTGAAAATTTCAAATATTATTGATAATTCAAAATTAAAAATAATTTATTTAATAAAATTTTTTTGACTTTAGATAATTTAGCTAATTCAAAATTAAATTTAATTAATAAAAATATTAATTTAAAAAATTCAATTTTAGATAACTTACATAACTCAAAAAATAATTTAATTAATAAAAATATAAATTTGAAAGATCTAGTCAAGAATGATAATAAATCTAATTTGAATAATTTAACTTTCATTAATAATTTAAAATTAAATAATAATTTAACTAATCAAAATAATACTAATTCAAAGTTAATAAATCTGAATAATAATCAAGATCAAACCCATCTAAACATTAATCAATTAATAAAAATCTAGATAAAATTTTTAACTCATTTCAACCCAGAAAATTCTAACTTAATTAGTTTAATTAATCTAAAAATAATTAATAATCAAAATAATTCTACTATTAATAATTCAAATCTAATTAAATTATAAATCAGAATTAAATAATAAATTAATTAATTTTGATAGTCTTAAAAATAAGTTGATTAATTCAAATGATAAGATAAACTTATATTTTCATTCAAAATTAAATGTTACAAATTCAAAATATAAAATTCAAATAAAATAAATTCTAATCTCAATAAATCAAATGATAAATTAAATTCTAAAAATTTGAAATTAAATATCCAAAATTTATTTAATAAATTTTCAACTCATAAAAATACTAACCCAAATTTAAATACTAATAATCTAAATTTAAATAATAAAATTAATTATAATAAAATATTCTTTAATTATGAAACAATGCCTAATATTAAAAATTCAAAATTACATCAAAAAATATATAAAATTAATTACCAAAATTAAAAAAATAAATCTACAAATTTTAACATGTTAAATCCAAATTTAAAACCTCTGAAATTAAATATTAAACATAATTATCATTAAATTTCGTTTAATTATGGAACTTAAATTAATTTAAATATAAAATCAAAAATTAACTCCACAACTTTTAAAAACTCAACAAATTCAAAATTAGAAAAACAAATTATTAATTTAAATAATAAAATATAAAACATAAATAACGAAATCCGTAAATCTAATTTTAATCAGGTGCCTTATAATTATAAAACTAATTAATAAAATATTACTCAAGAAAATAAAAAATTAATTAATAAAAATCGAAATGTGTCAATATGGGTTGACACATTTGTAGGTTCACACGAAATGTATTAAATTGAGAATTTGATATATTATTAGAAATTAATTATTTGTCTTGATTGATCCATGCATAATTGTCATTATCATGCATATGTTCAATTATTTAATTATAGGGTTTAGGATTTAGGGTTTAAGGGCCAACTAAAACATCTAATTAATCCGGAGAAGACGACATAGAAGGAAAGCGCCGGCAGCGACCTAGAAGGAAACAGCCGGCATTGACGTTGTGTTTTTTTGACCGTTTGACGACGACGTGGCCACGCTAGCACAAGCCAATAGCATTGCTTCCCTGAGCTGAGCTGGCCGTTAAATCCTGAGCATTACTTGATTCTCTATGCTGAGCTGGCTATCGGAAATCGAGGTAACAGTACTACTCACTAATTTGAATCTAGTGTTTCTTTGGATCGGGTTTGTGGATCGGTTTTGCACCATTTATGACTGAGATCCGAAGGCCATTAAACTGACTCGTGTTGGACAAGCATTGTACCTGACTGTGACACGTGGATACGCTATCTCTGAGAGAAGTCCTGATTGGGGTGCGCGGTCAACAAATGCGATGGATGGCATAATGCAAATCATCGATTAAGACACTATTCATCCTCTTCTTCGTGTGGCATGGTCCGTAACGCTCCGGTGCGGGCAAGGGGCCGACGGTGGACAACCCTTCCTCTTGGGGTGGGACTGCCTTCGGACACAGGATTGACGGCGCAGCACGCGACACTCTGATGAGTAGCAGCCAGTCAAGCGACGAAACCAGTAGATGCAGCGCACGACACTATTATCTGTGAACCCAACACCCACCCTCCATTAACGTCAGGCACGGAAGCACAGCATCAAACATTGCGGACTAATGCATCCACAAGCACTGGCCCTCACACTGAGAGGGCAGAAGAACGGAGAAGACCGTCAACGTGATGGTCCTCACTATTTACACAGAACCATATCTGTGCAGATGACACTGCGCTACAATTCTTCCAACCAACTGGAGATACTACTACTCTCACCGTGGCGGACAAGGAAGCCCTCGAAGACACGGTTGGCCACTGCTTAGTTGGGCGTTTTCTGGGCAAATTCCCTGGTTGGAAGGCTGTCATTGCCCTCACAGCACAGTGGGGGAAACCTCATAGGATGCTTACCCATGATTCTGCGTGGCTAGTGTTCAAATTCTCGGACAAGCAAAGCTACGATACAATTCTGAAGGGAGGACCCTATATTGCTTTTGGATGCCCTCTATACCTTAAGGAAATGCCCCCTGTTTTACGTTTGAATCTGCCATTCATAATCAACTGCCACTTTGGATGCAGATCTATGGCTTGCCCATTGATTGCTGGTCAACCTCTGGCTTAAGCAAGATCACTTCGGCGGTGGCTTAAGCAAGATCACTTCGGCGGTTGGGAGGTCGTTATACATGGATCGTTTCACCAAGGCTCGAGAAAGGATAAACTTTGCAAGGGTCCTGGTAGAAATTGATATCACTAAGCCACCGCCGACAAGTCTGCCGGTCACACTTCCAGATGGGCGAGATGTCACCTTAACGCTCCGTTTTGAAGTTGTGTTAAAACTTTGTACCACCTGTCGGAAACTGGGTCACTATCATCAACAATGCTCAATCACCGGAAACAACGTGTCAGGGCAAAACCCTCCGTCGGCAACAACCCCTACGACTGCTTGCACCCCCGACAACCAAACTACTCAACAAGCGCGGAAGGGCACCGCATTGCTAGCAGACCCTCTGCGTCAACAAGATCAACCACAGATCGTGTCCTCTGATAATCCCCTTGCTGTGCAAGTCCGACTTGTCAACCTAACGGTGGCGCAAGGAAAACAACCTGTTCAACTTGGCACTGATCTATCCAGTGCGAGGCAAACAAAAATAGCACCAGTAGAGTCCTCGCTACCTCAACCAACAACCGAAGTTGCCTTGAATATGGATACTGCAACTGCAAATGACACAAAACCAAATCAGCTGCAAGAGGAACTGGCACACTAACCCTTACAACAGCCCTCTCGACCAGCACTCGAATGGCGGAAATAACACAGCCTAAACGGAAGAGAGTCATAGTTGGGAAGAGTGTTTCAGTTCAACGAGCACAATCAGACAAGGTCCGGAACTCTGATAACCATTCTCAGCCTCACTATCAAGGAAATCAGGCACAAACACTGTGCCAAATTCCTAACACTAGTAAAACTTGCAAGTTGGTAGGCATCAGGACTCCCCTTAGTCCTCACTCTAAGTCTTTTCAACCCTTATTAACTCAATCAGATCCCAAACAACTTGAAACCAGTTCACCAATTCTTGCTATGGCACATCATGTGTCCACGTTTTCTCACTGTCAAGGAAATCAGACATAAACTTTGTGCCAAAGTCCTAACATGAGCATAACTTGCAATAGAACAGGCCCTAGGACCCACATTAGTCCTCACTCTAAGTCTCTTCAACCATCATCATCTCAATCAAGACATAAACAACTTGAAACTAGTTCATCAATAACTGATATGACACTTTCTGGATCCACAGTTTCTTTGAGACCTCAGGGTAGACAAAAAGCAATTTCAAGGTCTGCACCTCACCACCACACTTTCCTGACTAAGAATACAATGTTACCAATTGCTACCAATGATCCGGGCTCAAAGCACGATAATAAATCAGGACCACAAACAGAGGATACATCACTGACAGCAATTGCAACTGCCACTAATACCTCTGTGCCTCAAACTTTGCAGAATCAGCAAGTCTCCCTTAGCAATCAGACACTCTCAGAATCTACTAGCAAACAGGAGCAGAAGGGGGGTAGGACAACAGGGATATCACTCATGGTTTCAACAAGCAAACTGGTACAATGCAACCCCCCATTTGCAGACACACTGCAGCTACGAAACCCCAATAGTTTATCAGCAGTTGGTTCAGCGGAGGCAGCTTTAGTTTTAACTGATTTGGCACAACCACTGGGTCCTGCACAACACATTACCTATAAAAGCAACCCTCACATAAGGCATAACAACAGTGGCATGGAAGGCATAGGTAATTCAGCACAGCAAAAAGCTGCTGATTTTGGCACAACTGGCACAATCCAAACTGAACCTGTGGCACATCTGAATCAGCAATGTGGACAAGCCTCCCCCATTTCACAGCCTCCCCAATCTCATATTCCATCTATCAGCTACATTCTGAGAAGCAAAACTCAACAACAGCAGTGTCAGGACCAACATTTACAAACTACTGTAGTTTCAGCCCCAGTTTCAGAGGGTCAGCAAACACACTCTGATGCATCACAACACTTTTTGCTATCTGGCCAGCCACAGTTGGGACCCGCACCTCAACATCAGCATATTAATCAGAATCACCCTCCCACATCAGTTTTGAATGGCTCAGGCTTAGAATCAATGGACCAACAGAGAAAAACTGGCACAGAGTTTTATGATACTTAGCAACAAACAGCACTGATAGGTGGAGTTGATACCTCATGCATAAATCATTTGTTAGTAAGAAAGGACCCACTTTTCAACAGTTCAGCCACAGACAAAACAAAGAAACAATTTAAGGAGGTTCATGATTCATTGCCAGGACAAGATCAAATATTTCAAACTGCTGAATTGGCACCACTGATTGCTGAACAGCCACACACCAATAATGGCACAACTGGCACAATTGGCATGATGACCACACAAACACAAATAGGGTTTCCTATTGATTCTGACCAGGCTAGTACATCTAGTAGTTAGTACTCCTCAAGATCTGATTCTGATACGGAATGAGAAACAAAACTGGATGATTTCATACTCACCTCCAAAACACAGAAAGCAAAGAAGTGCAGGAAGTCTAAAGCCCAGTTATGCAAGAGGAAAGGGAAGACTTTAGTTGATGCAATTCGGCCTCCACACAAAGAGGACAGCTCTGGTAAAATTCAGACAAGGGCAAGGGCTAAAAGAAGAACACAAGCAATTGCAAAAGCCACTACTATCCAACACTGCATAGGCATGGATAGCTCACTGTTTCATGAACTTATAGATTTCCTTGAGCTGGAGGAAGGGGAAATTAGGCCTGATATCCCACCCAACCAGTAAGGCAAGCAATCGGCAGTAATCACAAGGGTTCAAACAAGATCTCAGCTACAAAGTCAAGGGAGGTTCTGGGGTTCTAAGCCCACTATTTCAAATTCCTGCAGTGGTCACAATGCAGAGAGGCAATCTGACCAGCCAACTCATTAAATTACAGTAGAGAAAGACCCACAAAGGCAGCTAGATAATGACCATAAGCATTCCCACAATTCCCTGGATAAGGCCCATATCAACAGTGATGAGGAGGACCAGCAAGCACTATTAGAAAAATGTTAATAGACAACGCGGAAAAAGCGTTGTCTTTGTGGGTTAAAAAGCATTGTAAGAGGCCCTGTTGTAAAAGGGGTCCCTCAACGACAACGCTTTTTAAGCGTTGTCTTTGTTAACATCGACAACACCTTCGCAACGCATAAAAAGCGTTGTAAATATTACAACGCTTTTTGCGACGCTTTAAAAACGTTGTTTTTAATAGGTATGACAACACATTTTACAACGGTTAAAAAGCGTTGTAATTTTGTTACAAATTGCTTGGGGTTTGCAACGTTTTTAAAAGCATTGCCTTTTGATTTTTTTAGCAGTAAATAAGAAATAATATATTTTGTAAATACAAAACCATTGGCTACAAAATTTACTAAATCACATACAAAACATACAACTTATATTTACACAATAACCATTCTTACAGCAGGTTCATAACACAAATTCATAACATATAGCAGGTCCATAACATACAACTTATACAAGTTCATAACACAAATTCAAGTTACAACTTCCAACATAAAAGCTCCATACAGCAGCAGGTCCATAACAAAGGTTTCAACGCAACAGAATATCCTCCAACAACAGCAGAAATAGAACAGGTGCATCACAACATTAGCAGCACCAAGTAACAGCAAGTGCATCACTAGGTAACAGCAGGTCCATCTGCCAAAGACTAGCCTGCCAAAAGATAATACTAATTTATCCAAAATATTGACACAACAGCAGCAGAATTATCACAATGAACTTTGAATCACAAACAAATATCTTTATTGCAAATAAATGGAATTATGGAGATCAGCATTCCATACCTACTCATAAATATGATCTTGTATACAGTCTGCCACCTCGGAACGCACCTCATCAATTTATGCCCGAGGGTACTCAGCTGCCTTAAACTCTGACAAATATGGTTTTAACTTCCCGGAACAATTGCTGATCACTTTTTCACCCAGTCTATGTACAACGTGTGAGATATCCTGAGATTAAAATTTAGCTAAGTTAGAACAATTGCTGTCTTTGGGGCGTTGTCTATTAACATTTTTCTAGTAGTGAAGTACAATGAGAAGCTGATCATTGCAAGCCAATTATAGTCGATCTAGCTGTTAATACTTTGCCAGTAGGGGTTCCTCCATCAGGACATGGCTCAGCAGTTGGGACAGAACAGCAAAAGGGAAAAGGGTTGGCACAAATTGAGTGCAAAGAAATCCAAGCCAATATAGAGCACGGGCAACACGAGAAGAGGAGTAAGGCTACTATTAGACGGCCTTTAGGGCCATGACGATTGGCGCATGGAACATACGAGGCCTCAACAAAGGCCTCAAACAGAAGGAGGTTGTGGACCTTATCCTACGGGAACGATTGAGTGCTTTTTGTATTTTGGAAACTAAATTAACCACAGAATATTATCACTCTCTCAAGACTTCTAGATTCCAAATGTGGAGCAGTGAACATCGTGTGGGGGATTCTGGAATAAGCAGGATGCTACTTCTTTGGGATAGTAGGGTCATCATGTTAGAGATTCAAGATTGGACAGAGCAGTACATCCACACGCTCATTAAACATCAGGTTACAGGGACCTCTTATGCAGTGACCTTTGTATATGGGCAGCTTACCATCACGAGTCAGCGTAGAATGTGGGATGGACTTCGACACATTGCAGGAAGCATGGGATTACCTTGGCTACTAGTAGGGGATTTTAACTCCCCCCTTTCTGCAGCAGATAAAAAGGGGGGCCTTGATGTGACCACATACACAACGACAGATTTTCATGATTTTGTTTCTACTACAGGTGTGGATGATTTACGCTCTGTGGGTTGTCAGTGTACATGGACAAATGGGCGAATAGTTTGCAAACTAGACCGGGCCATGGTCAATGCTTTATGGTTGGAACAGGACAGGAGTAGTTATGCGCAATTTCACCCCCCAGAAGTTTTTTTAGACCATGCTCTCTGCACAGTCTCTATTATGGATGTGGGTAGGAGGAAGCGGAAGCCTTTCAAAATTTTCAACATGTGGACTACTCATCCGAGTTTCTTGCAGACTGTACAGGATTTTTGGGAGCACACAGAAATTGGGAGTGAGATCGGGACAGCCCTATACAGACTCAGAGAAAAATTGCGCCAGCTAAAACATCCACTGAAGAAACTTAATCATCAGGATTTTCAGCATATACAGGAGAGGGCTAGACGAGCATAGCTACATCTAGATGAGGTCCAGCAGCGCGTACTAGATCAGGGCCAGACAGATGAGGAGTGCAAGGAAGTGAGGCAAGTGGCAGAAAGACTGAAGCAAGCAGAGTACCTATTTTATCAACAGCGAGCTAAACATACTTATTTCAAGG
Source organism: Curcuma longa (assembly GCF_044706935.1). NCBI lineage: Eukaryota > Viridiplantae > Streptophyta > Magnoliopsida > Zingiberales > Zingiberaceae > Curcuma > Curcuma longa. The sequence continues at coordinate 12,060,223 of NC_133865.1, forward strand.
AGGTTGATCGGAACACTTCATTTTTCCACTCCTTGGTTAAAAGAAATAATAAAAGAAGGGAGATAGTGGCAGTGACACAGCAGGGAGGTGACATGGTCACGGATCAGGAGAGTATAGCATAGGAGTTTGTGAGACATTTCTAGACACAGTTGGGAGTTCAGGTTGATCGCTCTGATTTTCAGTCGGATTGTATACAGTTTGGTAGAGTACTCACCAGTGACCAGCAGGCCGGCCTCATCAGACCACCATCAGAGGAGGAGATCAAGAGGACTTTATTTGATATTGGCGATCTTAAGGCACCAGGACCAGATGGGTACAGTTACAAATTTTTCAAGCACACATGGGATATCATCGGCGAGGATTTCATTACAGCTATATGTGAGTTCTTCATTAATGGCAGATTACTTCGCTCCTGGAACCATACATTTATTGCTTTAGTACCTAAGACAGCGCATGCTACTATGGTGACTGAGTACGGCCCATTTCTTGTTGCACAGTCTTCTATAAGGTGATCTCGAAGATCATTGCTAGCAGACTAGCAGATGTATCTGATCACCTCCTACACCCTGCACAGACTGCTTTCGTCAAAGGGCGTGCTATCACAGATAACATCCACCTTGCATAGGAGTTACTACGGAGATACACGAGGAAGCATATTTCCCCGCGCTGCACACTCAAGGTGGATCTACAAAAGGCTTTTGACTCAGTTCATTGGGATTTTCTGCTAGAGGTTCTCACTGCCCTATAGTTTTCTGCCACATTTATCACATGGATCAGAGAATGCATCACCACGACATCTTTCTCTGTAGTGATTAATGGCAGTCCATATGGATTTTTTCGAGGTGCCCGTGGACTCCGACAGGGGGACCCTCTCTCTCCATATCTGTTTCGGACTCTGCATGGAGTACTTATTCCGCTCATTAGCGTGTTGCACAGCTCAGATCAGATTTTCATTTCTACCCGATGTGCGAGACTTTGCGGATAGCCCACCTGATGTATGCAGATGACTTACTGTTGTTTTCTTGAGGGGATATATCATCCGTTACTCAGCTAGTTGATTATTTACAGAGATTTGCCCAGATGGCCGGTCTCACGGCTAATCTGGCCAAATCGAGCATATACATGGTGGGGGTTGATGAGACCATGAGACAGCGACTACTGCAGATCACTGGGTTCCAGCTGGGGGAGATGCCTTTCAGATAACTGAGGATCCCCATCGCCTCTCAAAAGCTGCGGATATCAGACTATACCACACTTTTGGACTCTTTGAGCAGGCAAGTCACTTCCTGGCCTAAGGCGACACTGTCTTATGCCGGGAAGGCACAGTTGGTGACCTCAGTTCTTCAGGGGATGGAGTGCTATTGGATGTCTGCGCTGCCAATACCCAGGGGAGTGATTGATCGTATATATGGGACATGTCGATCTTTTATGTGGACTACATCGCATCCACCGATTGCATGGACAGAGTTATGCAGACCGAGGAGGGAGGGTGGTCTTGGCTTGAGGGACTTGAGCGCCTGGAACCGTGACTTACTAGCAAAGGTTCTATGGTGTATCCAGGACAAGCAAGACACACTCTGGATACGGTGGGTTCATCACACATACCTACAGCAGACAGGGATATGGGGATGGACAGTGAGGCATGGTGACTCACCGCTTATTAAGCAGTTACTTCAGATCCACGACAGCATCCTCGCGACATCAGGCAGTCTATTGGCAGCAGAGCGATTACTGACAGATTGGTTCCAGCAGCCTAGGGGAGTCGCACGGGCGTATGACCATTTCCGAGATGGGCGTCCCCCCCAGCCATGGGTGCAGACAGTCTGGCGGTCACCCATTCAGCCGATCCATGCTTTCACCTTGTGGCTCCTGGCACGTGGACGCTTACCAGTGAGGGCTCGACAGGACTACATGCCTGATCGTTTGTGCATCTTTTGTGGGCAGTCGGAGGAGACGCTGGAGCACCTATTCTTTCAGTGTGACGTCACAAGAAGGTTATGGAGGAGGACTCGTGAGTGGCTACAGATGAGACCAGAGATGAACACTTATCGGAGCATGCTAGGCATTTTTAGGCGGCTATACCGGAGGACCTCCATTGTGTCTTCGGCACGACATGTGGCTATAGCAGCCTTAGTACACCATATATGGATGCTAGGAATGCCTGGGTACATGAGGGACGGCGACTGGATGAGGGGCTCCTATTTAGGCGAGTTCAGACGCATGTATACCGGACACTTGGAGTTTACACGGATCGAGAGCTATGTCAGGGGTAGCATCTTTTGCTGGAGCGTTTGCATTTGTCGGACTATACACATACACACATTTTCGTTAACCTCACTCATGCAATGGAGATTAGCGAGACATCATTCATGCATTCACACACATATATGTGCATAGTTGCATACATGCATTTCTTATATGACACCTGTTTCATTACATCGCTTGAGCATTACATTTTACATGCATACCTCACATGATCTATACATGCATGCATACACATTGTACAAAAAAAAATAGTGAATGGATCCACCACGAATGATCCATCTAGTCCACAGCAAATGACTCGTGGTAAAGACGCTCCAAATCCGTTGATGGCTGAGGCTTTGCCGAAAAGCCTAAGAGGGTGAATGGATCCACCATGACTGATCCATCTAGTCCACAGCAAACGGCTCGTGGTAAAGACACTCCAAATCCGTTGATGGCTGAGGCTTTGCCAAAAAGCCTAAGAGGGTGAATGAGTCCACCAGATTGGCTCATCTAGTCCGTAGGAACGACTACGGTAAAGACACATCAAATCCGTTGACAGCTGATCACTTGCTAAAAGTGTGCAGATTATTGGAGGTGACTTTGGAATTGCTACTGATTGGTGGCTACAAGGAGTTGGAGGAGGAGACGTGGACACTGCTGATTGGTGACACAAGTTCGAGGTAGTATGAGGGCAGATGTGGAGGATAGATGATGAGGTGATGATTGACGAGGTGACATCCAGGTAGCGGTGCTGGTACTCACGACGCATGACGGGATTACCACACTGATTACGGACGCAGGCAGGATGATGGCATGGGCAGGGATACTTGCATGTTAGACAGTGTGTGAGACATATTGATGGTGTTGGTACACATGAGAGCACATACATGTTTTGCAATGATCCTTACTCAGATCTGACACTTCGTCAGACATGACATGAGATAGTGTCATTGGCTCCCTTGTATATCTGTGCTATTTTTTCTTGATGATATATATATTTACCTTTCATAAAAAAAATATTTAATTATACATATAAATATCATGTCATTCATGCTAGTCTTTTATTTTGTGTTTAATTAGAATGACTAGATAGGAAAAAGATTACTTGATACTTGACCACATAGTATTAGGACGGGTGAGATGATAATACAGTAGGAAAACTTAGTCTAATGATAATACAGTAGGAAAACTTAGCCTAACACTCTGTTTGGATGGGGTGAGGGAAGATTAATTCATTAACGGAAGGGGAAGGAAAGGGAAGGGAGGGAAAGGAAAGGGAAGAGAAGTATTTATATTTTTCTTGTTTGGGAGGAAGGGAAGGTTCATTAACGTAACATGTGTTACTTTGTTTGGGAGGAAGAGAAAGGGAATGAAGATTAAATATATAAAATTACAAAAATATCTTTACTTGTTAAAATAAATCTATAATAATTTGGCAATAACTATTCGTTAGACATTTTATTTTGTCTAATTCCTTGATAACTATTCATTCAATGAGTTCGTTAATCAACATTACAAATTAAATCCACCCTTCAAAGTCTAGATTCTGAACTTTTAGAATTTTTTCTTTCGATTTTCTAACTTAAATCCAAGCATAATACTTAGAATTAGAATTAGAATTGATAGATAATGTTTTCTAATTTAGAAATTAAATATTTTTAACAGGAATTGATGAACTCTTAGATATCTCCACTATATCCTTTTTATTATTTTTCTTCCTTTCAACACTTGAAGGACAAAACATTCTTTATAAATTAAACATTTATTATTCAAAAAGGGGAATGAAGGGGTTATCTGTTAGTGGGATGAACTATTATGCTTGCCTCTCAATGCTGTCCCTGGTGATACTCACACCATTTGCTATTGCAGTTGAAGGACCTCAGATGTGGTTTGCTGGATGGCAGACTGCACTTTCATAAATTGGTCCTAACTTCGTATGGTGAGAAAATTTTCTTGGTTAGCTTTGTCACAAACTCACATCACTAACATCTTACTGTAGTAACTTATTCTTTCATGTTATAATTAACATGGAAAAAAATTGAACCCTAGTTTATCTAAGAGTAGTTTAGAAATGAAGGTTATGATTTAACATGCATGTTAAAGCACTACTAACGTCTAAGTACTACTATTGCAGTAATGTTGACTAAAGTTGTTACCTTCACGTGGCATGGAACAACTTTTAGCTACAGTTTATTGCAATCTCGAAATGAAAGCTTAAACTGCTCATTCATTCTGGAATAAAAACATCACAATGAGATTTTTGCCCTCAACATCATCAACCACATACCAATCTATTTCAACATCCCTCCAAAATCATCAAGTAACAAGTCTTACATTAAATAATAATAGTTTACCAAACATCCAAAATCATCCAAGTACATAGCATCCAAATGCATATTACATAATATTCAAATATATATCATCTAACAAGTAACAAACTAATCATGCAGTAGATTCTCTCCATCCATCATTTGGAATAATAAATTTTTGTGATATTCCAAAGGGCATCCAAGTAAAGCTCTCAACATCTTCGGGCATTGAACAAGATACAAATAGCATTTAGAAATTCTATATTGCTCAACACCTAATTGAGTCAACAAACTCCACACTTCATTCTCAGGAATGGGAAGTTCATTTGACTTAACCATTTCATGTGTTGAACTCATAATGGCTTGAGCTACATGGTCAATTGCTTTGCTTATACTGTCATCATCAACTTTACCTTTCTTTGCACTCTTGTTCTTTGATGATGCTCCAACAAAAGAGTTAGCTTGAGATTTAGTTGGTTCAGAATTAGGAGTTGGAATTTGAACATCCTCATTAATTGCATTTGAATTATCCAAATGAATTTCTTGTTGAGAGATCATAAATTCAACTTCATCAATGGTTTCGAACTGATTTTCACCAATATTATTCTCCACTTCCATGCTAGTTCTTTTCTTTCGCATTTCTGACGCAGTGTTGGCATGTTGTCCTGTAGCCCTATCTTTCCCATATAATTGAACTAACTTTTCATAATTTTGAATAGGCTTGCTCTTCCATTCGGCAGCTGCTGGTTTGATCTACAAATTACAATATAATTGTATCAAACATTCATTCATAGATAGTATCACAAAAGAAAATCAAATATATTTTTTAAATGCATACACACCTCAATTAGTTGTTGCCAAACTTCAGGTTCAGCACTGAAGAATTCTGTGATGGGATCCCATGCAAAATCACTCATACCATTTTTGAATATATCATAACATGAAAATCAGCCTCTTTTAATATGTTTCATGCGATTTTGAACCTTATCCTTATCGATAAATTTGTCAGGAAATTTTTCTTTCAATTCATTCACAATATTTTCGAATGCATGTGTAGTAAAGGTTCCGCCAACCCTGTTGCCTATATTATGTTGGTTCAAATATGCATCAATAAGAGCATCATCCATTACTTTATTCCAAACACACTGATTATTCGCCTTGTTTGCACTTGCATTTTCACTTTGCCAGTCCTTCTTTTTTGGCATCCTTAAAAATTAAAATATAGTAACAATCAAACATAGAATCACATAAATAGTCATATGACATAACATTCAAGTAACATAATAAATTAAAATGTCAACATTCACAATCATCCAATTACAAGAAAATTTGTCCAAAACCACAAGATAAACAAATTAACATAAATATCACATATTATAATCTAACCACATAGCCGCAGCTATGGAATCCCTAATCAATTCTCCCCTTCTTGCATCTTCATTGTCATCTCTATTTCTATGATTTTCTTCTTGATGATCACTATTATTATTAAGTTCAGCATCAACCTCGGCAAGCAATCCCTCATCTGGATTAACATTAATCAAATAATTGTGCAAAATACAACAACAGAGAATAATTTCTGTTTGAGTTTCAACTCCATAATTTGGCTCTGTTGAACTTCCTATAATAGCAAATCTCTTCTTAAGAATTCCAAAAGCTCTTTCAATTGCATTGCACAAGGAAGAATATCGAAGATTAAATAACTCCCGAGCATTTCGTGGTGGATTGCGGCTATATTCTTTCAAATGATAACGTTCTCCTCGATATGGTGTAATAAGACCACTTTTCAACATGAATCCAGCATCAACAAGATAGTATTTTCCTAAAAAAATATGTTATTAAATTGTAAAAGCAAGAAAAGCCTAATCACAATATATTTCATTTGATTTACCTTCTGGGATTTTAAGACACTCTTGTCTGGTTAATGCATTTTTTATTATTCTTGAGTCGGATGCTGTCCCTTCCCACCCGGCTAAGACATAAGTGAATTTCAGATCAAATGTGCATGCTGCTAAAACATTTTGTGTTGGAAAATCCTTTCTACCACGAAACTTTGGGGCATCAGAGGGAGAAACTTTAACACGAATATGTGTTCCATCTATTGCTCCAACACAATCCTAATACACCATGTTTAAATTATTAATAATTATGAATATATAGACATTAATCTATACTAGTCAAAAGATAAGAATAATATGTTTACCTTAAAAAATGGGTAGAATCGATTGCTAGTGAAGATTTCTGAATGAACTTGTGACCCATCCGGTTGTTTGAGAAATTTATCCTCCAACTCCATTATAGCTCTTAAAACATTATGGAAATGACGACTCACTGTTTCTCCCGATCGATAGAAAAAGAATCCAAGTTCACGATTTGTAACATTGTGACCTAGCAAATAGAGTGATTTTGCTACTTGTTCTTCTACAGTAATCCTTGTGGTAGGTCGTAAACCACCTTCTTTGACTAAAAGATTACACAATCCCACAAATGCAGAAGGACTCATTCTAATTATACTATGACATTGATCATTAGTTAGCAATTTTGTCATTAATTCATTTCGTACATGTTCCCCTTCTAATAGTACAAGACGAGGAATTTGATTACTTTGTTTGTCCCTATTTCGCGCATACCAAGCCACAACCAAACAAACAACTTGTGCCGATGCGAGTTGATGCATACGATGCAACTTAATGAAATCATTATGTTTATCGTTTTGATCACCCATCTATAATCAAATAAATAAAAAAAATAAATTAATATCATACAAGATATTTATACTGTTAAATAGAAAGTAAAAAAAATCCAAGAAAAAATTTTGTTAGATCTAAATTTTGTGAGATAGTTCATACCCATTTATTTTTAGAAAGACAAAACTAATGGAGACCTAATTCCATAATCTAAAATCAAGTCATTACAGAAGCATCAAGCAATGTATGTTGAGTATGATCATAACAATTATCAAGCATTTACGCTCGCATGGTAATCGCTGTGTTGGATGACCACTGTAGGTATGGAATTACACAGTAATATTTTAGAGCAAAATGACAACTCCATATCTAAAAGAGAACTTTTTTTTATAAATCCAATCTAGAGGAAATTTAGAAACAGTAAATTTAGTTGTCATACAGTCATGATGCTCCATGAACAATTACAAGATTTAATCACAAAAGAGCTACTTTACATGATGCTCCTACAGTGGTCATACATATCTAAAACAAAAAAAAAAAGGCTTGAGGAAGACTAAAAAAAGGTGGTTTACATCTCGGCCTGCACACGTAATAAAAAAAAAAAGGCTTGAGGAAGATAAAAAAAATGACAACTCCTACTTTACCCTCCTACAATGGTCATGCATGCTTATCTCTATCTCAGTAATTCACGCATATTGCAATAATCAGTAAGTAAACCAAGAAAAAAAATTGCAGATGAAGGGCTTGAGGAAGAAAAAGACCTGAAGCGATGAGACGGAGCTTCTGTGTGACGGCTGCGTTGGGACGGCGATGAGACGGGGCTTTTGTGTGACGGCTGCGTTGGGACGGAGAGGAGTGATGATGCAAAACCTAATAGATGAATTGTTTTAATAATTAATATTTTAATATAAGGGTAAAATTGGAATAAATGATTTTTATAATTTTCTTCCCCTTCCTTACACTCCGATTTGGGGTGTAAGGAATTATGCCGATTCATGGGCATCCAAGGGGAAAGCTTACCCTTCTTTCCCCTTCCCCTCCTTAACTCACCCCATCCCAAACAAGGGCTAATATTCTTTTTCCCCTTCCTTACCCTTCTCTCCCTTTCCCTCACCTCCTCCCAAACAGAGCGTAAGTGTTTGAGTTGGGTAAGGAGTATCAAATTTGATTCACTTAGCTAAGAGGAACTAACGAAAATCACCTCGCTATATTCTAAACTAGTTAGACCAAGATTTTTTAAGAAGTAGGTTAAGTTTATAATTTCTTAAAGAGGCTTTATTTAAGAAAGTAATCATTGCTCCGATAACCAAGAAGGTCTATGCATGTCTCACCACGACCTGAAAATCGATTTTTGAAATGTGTACTTAACTGAATGATGATTAAACTGAATCTAACATAAGGTCAAATAATCTCCCAACTCAAACTCAAATTTTAAATCAAGTAAAAATGACAAATTATTTCACAAAACTCATAAGTCAATCATGTATTTTATATATTAAGACACTTAGAATAGGTGAGATAATAAGGACCATTAAATTAAAAAGTTTTCAAAAATCATAAATTAATATTTTCTTAAATATATTTTCAAAAAATTAATATTTAATTAAAATTCATGCTTGACTTGGTGCATTATATATATTTTTCCAAAATCTACATATTTGAAAATCATGTTCGTGGACCACCACATGCACATAAAACTCTTAAGTCAACACTTAACTTTTATACCCGTAAGACACATAGCCAGATAGTTTTTGTGCTTAACAAGGATGTCCTAAAGGAGTGTAAAATTAAGAGAGAGGTCATTATTGAAAAATCATATCTAAAAAGGACTTTTCGAAAAATACCTTGAAAATCAAATTTTGCAAAAATTAAAAAACATTTTTTTAGAAAATAATTGAAAATTCAGTTAAATACACTTGAAAATCTTTTAAAAAATTACTTTGAAAATTCATATTTTAAAAAATATACTTTAATTGTTCTTTTGATTTTGATCAATCCATAAGACACATAAGTGGTATTTCTTATGGTTAACAAGAATTCCTAAGGGTGTGCCAGATTAAAAAGAAGTCATGATTAAAAGATTAAACATACTTTTCAAAATTACTTTCAAAATTAGTTTTGTAAATTTTAAAAAATTCCTTCAAAAATTCTTTGAAAATTTATTTAGAAAATCTTGAAAATTATTTTCAAAATTATGCTTTTGAAAAAGTTTTGAAAATGTATTTTCAAAATTACTCTTTGGAAAATTACATTCAATCTTTAAAATATTGGAAAATCATGTTGCAAAACTTTTGAAAACATTTTTATAAAAATCCTTTGACAAATGTTTTTAAACATATTGTGAAAGGCAAATTAAAAAATGATATTTTTAAAAATAATATAAAAAATTTATAAATGATTTTTCAAAAAGGGTTAAAGAATAACTTTTGATCAAAGTAACCCTATAATTGCCACAAACCTAAGGAAAACTTAGGTTTATCTTTTTGATTAATTATATGACAAAGGGGAAGAGGAACCTTAAGTTAAAAAATCTAGTAACCCTCTTAGATTGATAAAAACTCTTAAGACCCAAGTTTAAGTTAAGAAAATTGTCAAACATCAAAAAGGGAAAGATTATTGGTGTAATCGCCTCTAGGATTTTGATGTTTGACAATGTAACTAATTAAGTCTGATCAGTTTGACTAAGAGTTGATCCAAATAAAACCTTATGTTTAGATGTGAGTGAAGTTTAGTGAGGTCAAAGTTGACTAAATGACTAGCAAGGAGAAGTCTAGTACTACAAAAATATAGGTTATATTAGCAGTGAACTTTAGCGATGAAAAGTTTTCATCATAAATTGGAGACAAAATTAGCGACAAACTCTTATTTCGTCGTCAATTTACGATGAATTTGACGATGAAAATAATTTAGTTGCGGGATTAACAGTGTAATGATTTTCGTCATGAAAATCATCGCTAAATTTTTGTTTGCTACAAAAATCATCGCAATTTGATGACGAATCACAAATTTGTAGCCAACATTGGCGATGAATTGCCAACGAATATGAATTGATCGCCAAAAACCCTAATTTTACTCCAACTGATCGTGATCTTTTCTTTTCCTAGTCATTAATTTTTTCGATCTCCTCTCCTCTTTCCCCCATTCGACGATCGCGATCCAAGTTCTGACAACTGCGATGACGATGGCGACGAGCTAGGTGACGATGCAACTTGGTAAGCTCTTCTCCCCTCTCTCTTTTCCCCTCCCGTCTTCTCCCCCTCTCGCTGCCGGCGCCCGATTTGGTTGGTTGGTCGCCTCTTAGGCTGGTCGACATGCCGTTTTGGTTGACCAACCGACCGCTGAGGCAACCCTGGCACTAGCTAAAGCGGGTCAGCCGGTTGGGTTGGGTGCGGCCGGTTGGGTGAGGGACGGCGGTGAGGTGAGGGTCAGCAGTGAGGGTCGGCCGGTTAGATGAGGGACGGCGGTGAGGTGAGGGTCAACAGTGAGGGTCGGCCGGTTAGGTGAGGGATGACGGTGAAGTGAGGGACGGTGGTGAGATTAGGGCCGGTGGTAAGGGTCAACCGGTTGGGTGAGGGTCGACGGTGAGGTGAGGGTTGGTGGTGAGGTTAAGGTTGAGGCTGAGTTGGGCGCGGTTAGGGCCCACTGATTGGGTTGGGCTTGGTTAATTAGGGTCGTTTACTGAGCCCACTGGTTGACCGGCCGACCGACTGCTGGCCCCACTGGCTGGCCGGCTAACGACCTGGGGAGGCTAGCTAGCTGATGAACAAGGATGTTGATCGAATAGTATTTTAACAAAGAGGCTAGCTGGCTAAGAATTAACTAGAATCTAA
>NC_133865.1:12071395-12074203 GCF_044706935.1 Curcuma longa
ATCACGGGTAATCATGGGCTTCTGTGTCTCACAGACACCAAGTTATCTACAGTGTGAACTAAGAGGACTTTATTGCAAATTTACCTATTGCAATCATTTGACCAAATCATGATTTCTTATTTCTTAAATGTTTACATATAAAAGACCTAGTCTTTTCAGTATACTTCCTAACATTCGGCAGGCACCCAACCGAGCAGCTCAGGGTCGCCATTACCTCTTGCCCGTTCGACCAGTGGGGCCTGGATATAGTTGGACCATTGCCGATGGAGCCACAACAGAAGAAGTTCCTGTTGGTAGCCGTGGACTACTTTTCTAAATGGGTGGAAGCCGAAGCCTTAGCCCGCATCACCGAAGGAGCCGTCATGAAGTTCTTGTGGGGAAACATCATCTGTCGGTACGGTATTCCCTATCGCCTGGTATCGGATAACGGTAGGCAGTTTGCAGGGAAGAAGCTTCGAGAATGGTGTCAAGGACTCTCCATCCTATAAGCCTTTACATCTGTTGCTTATCCACAAGCTAATGGTCAAGCCGAAGTCATCAATCGGGAAATCATCAAGGGGTTGGAGAAGAAACTAGATCATGAAGGAGGTAGCTGGGTAGACGAGCTTCCTTCTGTTCTTGTGGTCATACCGTACCACTCCTCGGGAAAGTACAGGTATGACGCCTTTTCACTTGGTCTATGGTGGAGGAGCAGTGGTCCCTATAGAAGTAGGGGTCCAGTCAGATCAGCGGCAACAATACGGTGAAGATAATGGGGACAAACAGCTTCTGGAAGTAGCACATCTGGTCTCCGAGGACAGAGACAAAGCCGCAACGCGATTAACGGCATATCGGCAACGAATGTGCTGCATTTACGAAGAAAGGTCATCTCCCGCATATTCCAAGTCGGCGACTTGTATGGAAGCGAGCCAAGCCCGTCGGAGACGTCGACAAATTGGAACCACCTTGGGAAGGACCATACCAGATCACCAAGAAGACAAGTACTGGTTCCTACTACCTTGCTGACGCTGCTGACAAGGAATTGAAGAGACCGTGGAATGCCTTATACCTGCGCCCCTATAGAACTTGATGACTGGATGGATCACCCCTTGTTAAATCCCCCTTCTTGTACTGCTACATGGACATCACTAATGGCCAGATTCCTATTTCAGGTCATTCCCGAGTTTGAAAACCATCTAGATCCTTCCTACAGATTCTGGTGATCTCGGATCACTAGCTCCATCGACCTTACTCCCTTCGGCTCGGACATAGCCAAGGTTGAGCACAATTCTGGTGATCTCGGATCACTAGCTCCATCGGCAATACTCCCTCCGGCTCGGACATAGCCAAGGTTGAGCACAATTCTGGTGATCTCTGGTGATCTCGGATCACTAACTCCATCGGCTTTACTCCCTTCGGCTCGGACATAGCCAAGGTTGAGCACAATTCTGGTGATCTCGGATCACTAGCTCCATCGGCTTTACTCCCTTCGGCTCGGACATAGCCAAGGTTGAGCACAATTCTGGTGATCTCGGATCACACTAGCTCCCTTCGGCTCGGACATAGCCAAGGTTGAGCACAATTCTTCGGATCACTAACTCCATCGGGACATCGGACATAGCCAAGGTTGAGCACAATTCTGGTGATCTCGGATCACTAGCTCCATCGGCAATACTCCCTTCGGCTCGGACATAGCCAAGGTTGAGCACAATTCTGGTGATCTCGGATCACTAGCTCCATCGGCATACTCCCTTCGGCTCGGACATAGCCAAGGTTGAGCACAACTCTGGTGATCTCGGATCACTAGCTCCATCGGCCATACTCCCTTCGGCTCGGACATAGCCAAGGTTGAGCACAATTCTGGTGATCTCGGATCACTAGCTCCATCATCCTCGGCTCGGACATACTCCCTTCGGCTCGGACATAGCCAAGGTTGAGCACAATTCTGGTGATCTCGGATCACTAGCTCCATCGGCTCTACTCCCTTCGGCTCGGACATAGCCAAGGTTGAGCACAATTCTAGTGATCTCGGATCACTAGCTCCATCGGCTCTACTCCCTTCGGCTCGGACATAGCCAAGGTTGAGCACAATTCTGGTGATCTCGGATCACTAGCTCCATCGGCTATACTCCCTTCGGCTCGGACATAGCCAAGGTTGAGCACAATTCTGGTGATCTCGGATCACTAGATCTATCGGCTATACTCCCTTCGGCTCGGACATGGCCAAGGTCAAGACAACTCGGTGATCTCGGATCACTAGCTCCATCGGCCATACTCCCTTCGGCTCGGACATAGCCAAGGTTGAGCACAATTCTGGTGATCTCGGATCACTAACTCCATCGGCTCTACTCCCTTCGGCTCGGACATAGCCAAGGTTGAGCACAATTCTGGTGATCTCGGATCACTAACTCCATCGGCTTTACTCCCTTCGACTCGGACATAGCCAAGGTTGAGCACTACTCCCTTCGGCTCGGACATAGCCAAGGTTGAGCATAATTCTGGTGATCTCGGATCACTAGCTCCATCGGCTTTACTCCCTTCGGCTCGGACATAGCCAAGGTTGAGCATAATTCTGGTGATCTCGGATCACTAACTCCATCGGCTTTACTCCCTTCGGCTCGGACATAGCCAAGGTTGAGCACAATTCTAGTGATCTCGGATCACTAGCTCCATCGGCTTTACTCCCTTCGGCTCGGACATAGCCAAGGTTGAGCACAATTCTGGTGAACTTTCGGACCACTAGCTCCATCGGTCTTCACCCTCTTCGGCTCGGACATAGCCAAGGTTCGAGCACAATTCTGGTGATCTCGGATCACTAGCTCCATCGGC
>NC_133865.1:12074303-12205065 GCF_044706935.1 Curcuma longa
CTTAGATGAATATAAAAAATATGATTGTTAAATAAATATCATTCAAAAATAATAAAAAAGTATAATCAATTAACCAATGGTCCGATCGATGGGCTTTAAATAATGCTTAAAAGTTGAAAAAAAATGTTAATTAATTAATTAATTCTCAATGGCACGTGCAAATATTCTAGAGGTTATAAATTAAAAGTCTCAGGGAAACGTATGGATTTATATTGGCCCAGCAAGACGTCTAGGCCCAATAAGAAAACAGTGAGGCCAGTGGCTCATGGCGGTAGCGCATGCTCAGGGGAAAGAATGGAAGGTGACGGACGGCGAATGAGGCGGCGGATTGCCAAGTGAAGAGATGGCTACTTCCGGCCGTGGCGGCGTCTGCTTCCGGTTATTTCACGGCGGTGCCCGTTTTCCGGCAGACGGAAGGTTAATGCCTTCATCTCTATCTCCTGCTGAAATTATTACACGAGGTAAATCTTTTTTTTATCTGGTAAATTATTTCTGTCCAATCAGCCTACGAGCGATTCTTGTATGATTCCTTGAACTATTGCATATTATCCTATGTCGGCCATCAAATCCTTAGGATAAGTCTGCTTTAGGGTTTAAATAATTAACACTTGTTGATCATCGACTGTGCTTGAGGGTTTAAATAGTCGAAATTATTATTAGGGTAATTGTGATGAGAGATAATGAATACATGACCTGGTGAAAGGATAATTGAATGAGACACAAAACAAAGTGATAAGAACAGATCGATCGGGTTTATGTTGTCTTTGTTTAAGGACCACATTTGTGTGCAGAAAAGTATGTAGCTCTTACGTGCTCCTTCTGTGACATGCATGGGTTGTGGGGAACAGACATCTCTTGGGCTGGATTTGGGGCAATGTATGTGGTCATAGACATGGTAAAGCCAAGAGACGAAAGACGAGTCAAAAGGGCACTGATGAGTGGAAGCTAGTGCAGTCTCCATGCCCCTCCATCATCCCCTTCAGTGTCTCTGGCTCTCGTGCCCCATCTGCTTTTTCTACCTGCAAAGGTGACAACAAGTTAACATGATGGCTTTAATTATTGACCCCTGTCATTTTCTAGAAAGCGTAGATAGGCGAGTCACTGCAAAATATACATGTTCACAAAGATAAGATTCATGTTTTCATAACAAAGATGGGGTGCTTTTCTTTGGGACTGTATTTGGCTTTATGGTTTGTTGTATATCCCATCTTTGACCTTTCTGTAATTATTGGTCCCTCTTGATTGGAACTGGCGCAAATAATTCTTTGCGCTCATGTCTCATAACTTTCATCCTAGCGTTACATTATCTGCCTATTAAGTGATGATTCTCTCTTCTTTTTTACGTTGATATTTAAGCATTCTTAGCAGTATTTCAATATGAAAATATTGTGGAATATGATTATTTAAATATCAAAATAATCTTCTACATTTTCCACTGAAACTGGGGCTAAACTTGTCCTAATTAGGATTTGGCATAAGCTTTCTGGTATTAAGTGGGATAATTGTTCAAACTTTCCTAATTCATCTATCTCTTTTAATAATGTCTATTGAATCTGGATTATATCCGTTTCATGTTAAGAATTTTTGTGTGTTGCAGAAAATCCATAAAGTTCTATTTAGAACTACATTGGTCTTCTTATCAGTCTCCTCATCGTTTCCACGGGTGTCGGCATGCTCATCGCCTTCGGCTTCTGTTGCGTCCCTTGTCAGCACATCCCTTGGCATCTCATGGCGGCAAACGGGGCAGGAGTTCCGGAGCGAAAGCCGAGCGAAAAATGCAATCTTGATGATAAATGTGCTTGCAGGGCATCTCCCTGGCCTCGGCCCCGAGCTCGAACGGGTCCATGCAGATGGCACAATGACAGTCTTTCCCAATGTGGTCATCAACAATCTCGACGAGAGGCATCGCTTCTATTGCGGCCTTCGACGCGTGTGGATACTCGCAACCCCCCTCACCACTGATGCCGTTGATCTCGATCCGCGCCGGGCTGCTCGAGGAGGCGGTCAAAGCCCGACCCCATCAGAAAATCCAAGATGCTTTCCGGCAAGGGGCGGAGACCCGATCCGGTGCCGTCGTCGTGGTCAAAGTTCAAAGCTGTTAGCGGTGGCGGCGACATCTTCACCGAGACGGCCGCTGGATGGGCTGCGGAGGACGATGACGGGATTAAAAGGGGACCGGTCTCCAGGCGACCGGCGGCGGTTGCGGTGGAATCTGAGTTCGGAGGCCCGGAGAGGGCGGGAAGCCATATCGAAGGCGCCGAGGTCGGCTCGCTCAGCGTTAGAGTTGATCCGACGGCGGCGTGATTCGGAATCGTTAAGTTCGGGAGGAGGAGGTGCGAGTACCCACCTCCTCGAGGAACCCTCCGTGGCAGTCGGGGCAGACGATGGCGCTCTCTTGCCGCACCCGGACGAAGCGGCTGCACTGGTAGCACCAATACGACGGCGTTGAAGAAGACATCAAATCGGATAAGAAGAACGGCAAAGATCCAATCTTTTTCCCCAAAACTAACGAAAAAGGCGACACCGCCAACCCAAATTTCCGATCTTTCAAACGAATCCCTAAAACAAACGAATCAAAAGACTATTTCCAGCTGAAGAATCTCAAAAAACAATCGCGAAAAGAAGGGAAATGTACCAAATTGCTAGCTCAATTCGTGATCGCACACTTGCAAGGAGGGGATGGAAGTTCCAAAATAACCCGAGACATGGGGAAGGGATTTGGGGAGGGCGATGAGCGGGACCGGGGACGAAGCATAATTGATGCAGTCGCTACTTATGTGTGAGATCAGTACTACTTATGTGCAAGAAGAATTGCAAAGCCTCAGACGCTCACTTCCTCAGATCCAAGCAGTTGTTGACTTTGTATGAAATCTTCATTAATCCAGTGGCTGTGGCAGTTCTGGGAGGGGATCGACGAGGCTAAGGAAGTGCTGGAATATCTTGAACTGGAGAAGAAAGCTAATAGTGACAAAAGTAAGCTAATCAAAGTAGAATCACCTCTTCTGTATTATCATTCAAAGGACACGATGAAGAACAAGAGAAAATCATCCAATATTTGCTGGGATCGTCAGTGGAAGAATCCGAAATTCAAATCAGTGAGAATGTGAATCACCTTCCTTTGGTAGTGATGGGTGGTATGGGGAAGACTGCGCTCGCTCAACAAGTTTTGATCATTTTAAAAACGTGAAGAAGGAACACTTGACATCAAAATCAGGGTACGTGTCTCCTCAACTGATCTCGACACATCTAAGTCTTATGAAGAAAGTTCTGGAGTATTCAACCCGTCAATCTGAATCTGGACTATCAGAACTAATACAAGTGAAGCTCATGGAGAAGTTACATTGCAAAAGATTTTTACTTGTCCTTGATGAAGCTTTGGATGACAATAATCAGATAGTGGGAGAAACTATGTGCTCCGTTGCTATATGGCTAAAAAGGTAGCCAGATAATATGAACAACTAGAATGAAATCAATTGTGAAGATGATCTCAAAAATAATCGAGCCATTGAATACTACAAAATATCCACATTTAGTAATCGAAATTTTGATGGCTAAAGACGTTTAGCGATCGAATAACGATAAAAAAAATCATAAAAATTTTTAACGTAAAATGATTTAGAGACCAATTTAACATTGGATCATGATTTACTGACCAATTTAATATTCAATCGCTAATTTAGCGACCAAATAATTCAATAGCTAAATTTAACAACCAAATTCACATTCGGTTGGTAATTCAGTTTCTAATTTAATTTTTTCATCAAAAAATGGAAGATATAGCGACCAAATTACAAATCGTCAGTATTTTAGCGATCGATTTGTAATTCGATCATTGTAATTTAGAATTTTTTTAAAGAAAATAGCAACAAAAATTAAAATTTTTATCGCTATTTTTTTATAAATTTCAACAGCACATCCCTATTTTCTAATTTATACCCTATTTAAATCAAGATATATCCAAACTATAACACAAAGCTATCATATGCAATCCATACCACAAACCTAACATATAATATAATTAACATTTACAATTAATATCCAAACGATACAAATAATATCTATGATACAACTCATATCTAAAGTTTGATACAAATTAAGCCTACGATATAAATCTGGGTATATGTTTCCTCAACTGATCTTGATACATCAAGTCTTATGAAGAAAATTCTAGAGTATTCAACCCATCAATCTGAATCTAGACCATCGGAACTAATACTAGTGAAGCTCAAGGAGAAGTTACATTTCAAAAGATTTTTACTTGTCCTTGATGATGCTTGGGATGACAATAACCAGATAGTGGGAGAAACTATGTGCTCCGTTGCTATATGGCCAAAATGGTAGCTGGATAATATTAACAACTTGAATGAAATTAGTTGTGAAGATGGTCTCAAAAGTAATCAGAGGCACAATGGAGCCAATGAACACTACAAAAATATCAACATTTAACAATTGAAATTTTGGTCGCTAAAGTCGTTTAGCAATCGAACAACGATTGAAAAAAATTACAAAAATTTATGGCATAAAGTGATTTAGCAACCAATTTAATATTTGGTCACAATTTAATGACTAATTTAATATTCAATCGCTAATTTAATTTTTTCATTAAAAAAATAGAAGATATAGCGACCGAATTAAAAATCAATCGATATTTTACCAATCGATTTGTAATTCGGTCGTTATAATTTAGAATTTTTTAAAGAAAATAGTGATGGAAATTAAAATTTTTGTCACTAATTTTTTATAATTTTCGACAATATATCCTTGTTTTTCTAATTTATGCCCTTTTTAAATCAAGATATATCCAAACTATATCACAAAGCTATCATATACAATCCATACCACAAACCTATCATATATAATGGAAATTTTATCAATATTATTTTAGAAAAATATCATATAATTAAAATTGTATACAATATCAAATTTAATGGAACCAATTTTAATGTTTAATGAATGATAAATATAAAAACAAAGGTGAAAGTTAACACACCTCAAAATTTCTACTTATCAAAAGTGTTTGGGTCTTGAGTCTTTTAAAAATCGAAACCAAACTACGTTAGAAAAGCAAAATGACTCATTAATGAATAGTGATCAATGAATTCTCACATTTACTGATCGACTGTTGTCCTGACTCAATCATCTATCGACTGCTTCAATTACTCTACTACTATCCTGACCCGATTATATATCTACTGTTGTACTCGATCTCTTCGTGCTTGATTTTTTAGTCGTAACTATTGCACTTTATTAGATTCAGAACTGGATCAACCCCTTGTTGTAGGAGCTATTATACGATCATATGCAACCTGTGCATGGGAGTTAAGGTCGTAGAAGGGGTTCTTTTTTTACTTCCACCAACAACATCATAATATATATCATTTATAACTTTATCTGATAACCTCACAAGTCATCCCCTCTATATCAGACTCAAATATCTGTGCAATTCAATCAGTCATATTGTCCTGTTAAAAAAATTATTAGTATTAGATAATAAACAAATAATAAAACTATCATTTTTAAATATAGGTAGTAGTAAAGTTTATATTCTTATGTCTATGATCTTCAATCTCGCATCCACAAATGTGTCATCTTTTTTCTTGTGGGTATTGTCTATTTTAAGTATTTGTCTACAAAGATAAAATATCTAAAAATTATAAATTATTGCCAATTATAAAATTTTTAAATAATATTATTGTAAACTCACTAAGTCTATCACATGCTTTATAATAGATCGTGATCCAGCTATATCCTTTGATGATTCTGTGCACCGACCTCAATATTTCTATTGCTTTGAGCAGTCGCTGAATTTTCGATATTATTTTTCTACAACCCAAATGTTTTGCCATTCATTTCAAATCTCATCAAGCATATATGATGGGTTTTTTTTTCCACTTGTACATCAAGTCGTTGCATAATTTTTTATAATAATTATTCCATATTATTTTAAATTCTTGCTCATGATTTGGCTCCTAGATATATTTTTTCTATAAAAAAATCAAGAATATTAGTATCAGAGAATAATGGACAGTATCAATAATATTCAAATTACTTATTAAAAATTTATGATAATAAAAATCTTTCATATCTTGGTCTACATGCCTCCATGTAGAACCAGAAATGAATTGGCATTTAAAAAAAAAAATTGAGATGTATGCAGTGACACTATGACCATTAGGAATAAAACTGCATAAAAAATATGTCATATTTCATTATAAAAGAATAAATGAGTTTGAATTACTAATAACATCAATACATACCAACCTCCAACAATACTCAACACAATCTGACCATTGTGTACTAGTGGATTAGCTGACATAATTATATCTGCAAAATAACATTATAACACATACACAATCCAACATATAAAAAATAAGCATATCCATAACAATAATAGCTTTCAACTCTAAGATTTAATCATCATTATAATCCAAATTATTAACATTAACAGTTTCTAATTCTTCATCGCTAAACTCTATTAGCTCCTCATTGTTGGACATCTCTTCGTCATCCATTTCCTCATAAGTGACATTTACATCTATCAGTAATTGGGATGTAGATTGAATATCTAAATCAACTAATTAAATGACTCTCCATTTCCTCATGATTTTGGGTCATAATGCAGTTTGACATTTCTATTCGAGTGAGGCTTGATTCGATAAACTAATAATCATTCACTAGATCTCTTTCTCTTTATTAAGTATTTAAGATAGAAAACTTGCCCAACTTGTACCATAAAAATGAAGGATTCAAACTTAGTGAATCTTTTATTTGCATGAACTTCAATTAAATTGTAGTTTGCATGTATTCTAGTACATGTTCTTGGAGTTGAATCATACCATAAATATTTGAATAACACATATTTTTTTATGGGTAAAGCAGAATGTTCGACCTCAATGATTTCGTTAAGTGTGTCATAGTAATCAAATTCAGTATTAATGTTGGTGGTAGATCATTTTATGCAAACACCTGAATTAAAAGTCATTGTATATACATCGCATTGTGCCACGTGAAATTTAAAATCATTCACATAATAACTAGAAAAGACTCTTCTATTACGGAGATGTTTTGATGTAATATTCTTTATCCTTTCATTTTGCACATTTGAAATTTTATAGTCCTTCACCTAAAAAAGTATTTATAATATAAATTGATTATAACATACACTAAAAAAAGGTTAAATCTCAAACTTACATATAAAGCTGTCAAACGGGTCAACCTATGGCGCGGTGGGCCAACTCGCTAGAAATCCATCATATGACAGGGTGAGGCGGGTCGGTCCACTAACTTGGCGAGTTAAAAAATTTTCAACTTAACCCAACTTAAGGCGAGTTACGAGTTAGGTGAGCCAACCCACGGACCTGTTAAAAATAAAAAAATATAGAAAATATTATAATTTTTAAATTTGGATTATAATTTAAATGGGTCAAGTTGAAAATTTTAAATTTGAATTGCAATTTAGATGGGTCAAACCCACTAATACATTGAATTTTCTTCTTTAATTTTAAAATTTCTCAACGGCCGACCCACACGGGACCCACCTGAATCCACCTTAAAACGGATTGATAAAATTTTAACTCAACTCGCTTGAATTGTTCGGCGAGGCGGACCAATCCAACGGGCCTAATCCAAATTGATAGCTCTACTTCCGACCGAACCATCGCCAACCGATGGCATTCCATAAGGAAACGACCAATATCGCGTCGTCTCCAGCCTCTTATCTGCTGGAAAACAACTGGACCTTTTTTTTTCTCAAAGACCGTTTATGGCAATGATGGTTTTCGACAGAAGTTTCCGACAACCACTCATCTCATCATGGTCGCCCCTCGTGGGTCACATATGCCATCGAAAATCGGTCTAGTTGGTCGATTTATTCTGTATTTCTGATAGCCAAATTCCAAAATCAAATTTTCCCATTTCTGACAGAACAATGGGTGTATGACAATTAAAATAGAATAATTTCTTAAGAAATTTAGAATAACTTGACTCTGATACTATTGTTAGGAAAATTGATAGAGAAATCTCAACACAAAATCTTAAACTCTATTCAATTCTCAAGAAATCACAAACATAACAATCAAAATTACGAGTACCAGAACTCATAGTTTGCAGTTGATTTTGGACAAAACATCATTCTATAAACTGGGACCATAATTCATATTTATAATTGTCTAAGTTTATTTATTTCTAATTTTATCTCTCAACAAATTAAAAATTACATATATTATATCCACACTATTATATTCATGATAATTAAGCTTTTAAGTTAAATTCTTTAATCACCATATTAATTTATAACATATTTAATTGATGATATTAAATATTTATAATTATAATTATGATAAAATCTAATACATGGATTTAAAATTTAATATTTTTAAATATTTTACTACTCTATCCTATGCACTTCTTATATATAATTCAGATATCTAAATTTTCTTATCCGATTAATTTTAAAAATAGTCGCTCTAGTCATATAATTTTTTTATTTATTATTAAAATAAAGTAAAAAAAATACAAATAGATCCTAAAAGATATTCACAAGTCTTTTCAAAGTCAGAGGATGTAACGGACAGGAAACCGTCTTTTGCCTTATTCCTCGATCTGCGTGGACAAATGAGTGTTCAGATAATTAACAAATTGCGAATTTCACGATTCATCGTTTCTCACTTGCCGTTGAGATTCGTGCTCAACAAGTTATATCGCTCGTCCATTAGCTCTATTGTGTCTTCATCCGCGCATCATATTTCTGTTTTTACGTTTTTTTTAAAAAAAAAATTATTTAATTCTATGCCTCCCCTCTCTCCTCTCGCCCTGTCCAGATCGGTTTCGCCGCCATGGACGGACACCTCGACCTCGAGGACTGGGAGATCCTCTCCGTCAAGAACTCGGCGGAGGACGGGATCATCGAATTCGACAGCTGCATACTCGATTCCGGGGAGAAGGGCCAGGAAGGAGCCGCGTGGTTTGAAATCGCCGACGACGCGGAGAGTAAGCTTGAGGATTCCGATAACTCTGTTTCCGTTGATCCGCATTCGAGTCGGTCCTGCTCCGGTAATTCCCTGGATGACGGAAGGTCATGTTTTGTGATACCTAAAGATGAGCACGAGGTCACCAACAGAGACGAGGAGGGGGAAGCAGTGGTTCCTGAGGGAACTGGAGAGATCGAAGGGAGAATGGCGGGGCTTGCAGAGCCCGATGACGAGAATTCTGACGTACACATGAGCACGCAAGATGCGAGCTGTGATTCTTCGGTGGAAATGGACGATGAGAAAATTGTCCTCCCTGATCGCATTTTGGCTAATGTTGGAGAGAAGAAAGGGGTGCTTTGGTGGAAGCTTCCCTTTGAGCTCTTACCGTTCTCTAAGGTGAACCCAACTTGGCCTATCTCCATTGCCGCCGCAGTTTTGGGATTTTGGATGCTTAGGAAGACAGTTTACAGGAAGAAGCAGAAGATTCAAATTGCTCCTTTGATTACTAGCCTCGATGAAAAGGTAACTTTTTCTGATATCTGTTCAATGAATCTTGTTTTAATCAGCATTTATCTTGGGTAATTTCTGATGTTCCTCACGATTGTTGTCCTTATTTTGGGTTATCTTTTGAAACTATTTAACTGCATCTCGGATTTTTGTTCTTGTTCATATGAGAATATAAGCTTATATATAAGGTGAATTATTTCTCGATAAAGCTTTAAGTAGGATGCGATGTGAACAATACAAGAACAAATTTAACAAAAAAAATATTTTAAACATTTGATAGAAGTACTAAGCTACTTTCGGATATACTGATGTCTAAATTCAGTTGATTATATAAGGTAGATAGGTTAAGCAAATAATTGATTATATTAGATCAAATATCATGGAAAATTAACATTAAGCTCTATTCCTCTTCTATCTAAGGATGCATCTCTTCAGAAAGACCAATACTCCTATTACCTCTAAAGTCAGCAGTAAATCAGCATAGGCAAGACAACATTATTCCTTGCAAAAATTGCAGCAAAGTTTGCTGTAGTATTTCCATTTTTATTTGCATGAAACACCATCAACTCATCAAAAAAGTTTAGTTAATATCTTTTAGCAATAAGTGCGCAAAGCACGTAGTTTCATTTCTAGTCATCGAAATACAAGTGAGATCGAGGGAGGGTGCAAAAATGAGATACCTATTTGGGATGGTACAATTACCCAGTGTTTTAAAAGGCGAAGGCGTTGGGCGAGGCGTTTACCATCCGCCCACACGGGGCGAAAGCCCCGAGGCGTCGGGCGTAAGCCCCATAAATTTTTAATTTTTAAATATATAAAAATATGGTATATATTATAAAAAATACTTTAAAAATATAAATAGATATAATAAAATTAGATAAAATTAAGAAAAACTATATAGACACAAAACTATCGTTATACAATTCCAAATAATAATTTAAGAAGCATGCTTTTTCAAGATTAATCACTTGAAAAAGCAAATAATCAATATTATAAAAAGTTAAATCTTAAAAACAAGCTAGTTAGAACTCAGAATTTACTACATTATCAAACACAAATTACAAACACAAACTTCAAAGGTTAACTGTTTTAATAAACACATATCAAAATAAAGTACCAAATTAGAAACCAAATTATTGAAATATCTAACAAGGAATAGCACCAATAATTAGTAAGAAACTGACAAGACAAATATAATGATTCTATTCATCAAAATCAACATCATCCATATCATCATCTTCATCTAGTGTATTTATTCCTCTAATAGTTGACTGTGATTCCAGAATTTCTATCACATCTTCATTTTCTTCAAAAGTATCCAAGGTGGCAATTTGTTTTCCTTTACCTTTGCTCTTGCCTAACCACATAATAAAATTTAAATAAATTCATATCAAATTAACTTAGTGTCTCAATATAATATATAAAAAATTAGTAATGAATTTGGATATTAAGAAGTTAAAAACATACTTGATGAAGTTAAACTTTCATCGTGATTTCTTTTTCTGTTCTGTGGCACCAACTGAGATGAAGCATTGTTAGATTTATCAATTGGGGTTGTTTTCTCATAAATCTCAGTAATTGGCAAAGTCCTGACAGCATCAACTCTAAATAAATCATCATCATCAAGCCAATCAGCTTCTTCTGCAAATATAGGATCTTCTTTTTCAGTTATCCATTCATCATCTGAATAAACTTCATCAATCAAAATAGGATCAAAATTTTGCTTCCTCTTTATACTCCTCTCCCTTAAGCGAGTATTGTACATGACATACACCAAAGCATTCAACTTCTTATGCTCAAGTCTATTTCTCTTCTTAGTATGAATCTAGAAGATAATAATATATGAAAAAAGGATTGAAAATTATAGTTTAGAAAGCATAATCATATAAAAACATATAAATAACAAGAATGAAAATTAATATTACCGATTGGAAAGTGTTCCAATTTCTTTCACAACCTGAGGAACTACAAGTCAAACTAAGAATACGAATGGCAAATTTGTTAATTATGGAGTCTTGCCACCAAAACGAATCCACCAATCAGCTACCAAATAGAAAATAAAATTAATAAAAAGCTAAAAGTAACAGTTGAATATAGTCAAAGAAACATATTGAAAAATTCATACAAACCCGGAGCTCGTAATTTTCTAGAGTCAACTGCAACCCGAGAACCAAAATCTCCTCTAGAAAAGTCATATTGATCAAGTTGAATATCAGCTTTAAGCCGATCATTGTAATCAAGCAGTCTATCCATGCATTCATGCAAACCTTGTTTTATATGATCAAGATAAGAAAAATCATCTTGAAAACGCAACTGAGGGTTCAAATAATAGCCTGCAGCATGTAATGGTTGATGAAGTTGTGGGGTCCATCTTGCCTCAATTTTATTCAAAATAGGCTCATATTTTTGCTTGTTCATGCCACAATTCAAAGCAATTTGTTCCTTGGCAGATTTCATCAAATGATATATAAAACCCATAGCAGGCTTTTCTTCTGAATCAACTTCTCTCAAAACATACACTAATGGAACAACACTTCGTATGCAATAAGTTAGTTGAGGCCAAAATTGTGGATCAAATAAAACTGTGGCTTTGGCTTTCATACCTTCAACATGTTTTGCCCAAAAACAAGAATTCCAAGCCTCTGAAGTGAACATAGATTGAAGTGCTTGTTTTTGAGCACAAATACTCTGAAGGGTAAGATAAGCAGTGGCAAACCGTGTTACTGCAGGCCGTAGAAGTTCATGATCCTTTGTAAAAGATCTCATCAAACTCAAAATCAAAGTATGCCCATATATAAATTTGACCACTTGTTTAGCTTTTCCAAGTGTAGTTTCATGAACTTTTAATTTGCCTATGTCTTCTAGCATGAGATCAATGCAATGTGCAGCACAAGGAGTCCAATACAAATACTTCCGCTTTTCCATTAATCTTTTTCCAGCATTAACAAAATTTGAACCATTATCTGTTATAACTTGCACAACATTTTCCTCTCCAATTTCTTCTACTACATTATCAAGATAAGTAAACAAAAGTTCCCCATTTTTTATAGAATCAGAGGCATCAATCGACTTTAAAAAATATGTACCAGCTGGACTATTTACTAAGAAATTTATCAAACATCTACTTTTTTCATCAGTCCAACTATCAGACATTATAGAACAATCATATTGTATCCATGCCTTTTTATGGTCTTCCATCATTTTATTGATATTTTGAACCTCATCTTTAAGTATCCAAGTTTTCAATTCATGCATAGTAGGAGGTACAAAATCAGGCCCATACTTTCCAATTCCCTCACACATAGGTAAAAAATAAGGATCATTTATAACATTAAAAGCAAGGCCGCTAGAGAAAAAAAATCGCCCTATCAATTTGCAGACTTCCTTTCTTTCTTCTTTTTCCACTTAGAATTCAAAGTAGTTTGCTAGCTTGAATTGTTGTAAAATTATCCATAGGGCCCCTCACCCTTGATTGTGATGGTGTACAACCCATTCTCTCTACTTGTGAAATAACTCTAGTGTCCCCTTCAGCAGCCAAACGAATCTCATTCAAGGTAATATTTTGTTGAGTTTTTATATATTTTATCTCACCTAAAGCTTTCTTGCATTCCTCATATGCTTCTGGTGGAACAGAAGGACAAGGTTTCATACCTTGATGAGTTTTAGCCAAATGGTGTTTAAGCCTATTAATAGTCCCGGTACTGCAATTACCCAGTGTTTTAAAAGGCGTTCCGGAGGCGTGCCCCGGGGCTGGCCCCGGGGCGAGGCGTTCCAATACTGTCCTTGGGCGATGGAATAAGGCATAAGTGTTGTGAGGTGTACGCCCAGAACTTCAAGGCATTCGCCTGGGCGTTAGGGCGAGCCTTAGTTCCGAGGCGTTAAAGGCATAAGCCCCATAAATTATCTTTAAAAAAATAGAAATTTAATAGCTTAGAGCCTTAGACTTATCAAACAATAAAGAGTATCTTTCTGCAAAATGTCATTTCCTTTAAATCCCTAATTCTAAAAAGGTAAAACCCTAATCCTGTCTATAAATAGGCTTAAACACCATTTGGCTAAAACTCATCAAGGTATGAAACCTTGTCCTTCTGTTCCACCAAAAGCATATGAGAAATGCAAGAAAGCCTTAGGTGAGATAAAATATGTAAAAACTCAACGAAATATTACCTTGAATGAGATTCGTTTGGCTGCTGAAGGGGACACTAGAGTTATTTCACAAGTAGAGAGAATGGGTTGTACACCATCACAATCAAGGGTGAGGGGCCCTATGGATAATTTTACAACAATTCAAGCTAGGCAAACTACTTTGAATTCTAAGTGGAAAAAAGAAGAAAGAAAGGAAGTTTGCAAATTGATAGGGCGATTTTTTTTCTCTAGCGGCCTTGCTTTTAATGTTATAAATGATCCTTATTTCTTACCTATGTGTGAGGGAATTGGAAAGTATGGGCCTGGTTTTGTACCTCCTACTATGCATGAATTGAGAACTTGGATACTTAAAGATGAGGTTCAAAATATCAATAAAATGATGGAAGACCATAAAAAGGCATGGATACAATATGGTTGTTCTATAATGTTTGATAGTTGGACTGATGGAAAAAGTAGATGTTTGATAAATTTCTTAGTAAATAGTCCAACTGGTACATATTTTTTAAAGTCGATTGATGCCTCTGATTCTATAAAAAATGGGGAACTTTTGTTTACTTATCATGATAATGTAGTAGAAGAAATTGGAGAGGAAAATGTTGTGTAAATTATAACAAATAATGGTTTAAATTTTGTTAATGATGGAAAAAGATTGATGGAAAAGCGGAAGTATTTGTATTGGACTCCTTGTGCTGCACATTGCATTGATCTCATGCTAGAAGACATAGGCAAATTAAAAGTTCATGAAACTACACTTGGAAAAGCTAAACAAGTGGTCAAATTCATATATGGGCATACTTTGATTTTGAGTTTGATGAGATCTTTTACAAAGGATCATGAACTTTTACGGCCTGCAGTAACACGGTTTGTCACTGCTTATCTTACCCTTCAGAGTATTTATGCTCAAAAACAAGCACTTCAATCTATGTTCACTTCAGAGGCTTGGAATTCTTGTTCTTGGGCAAAACATGTTGAAGGTATGAAAGCCAAAGCTACAGTTTTATTTGATCCACAATTTTGGCCTCAACTAACTTATTGCATACGAAGTGTTGTTCCATTAGTGTATGTTTTGAGAGAAGTTGATTCAAAAGAAAAGCCTGCTATGGGTTTTATATATCATTTGATGAAATCTGCCAAGGAACAAATTGCTTTGAATTGTGGCATGAACAAGCAAAAATATGAGCCTATTTTGAATAAAATTGAGGCAAGATGGACCCCACAACTTCACCAACCATTACATGCTGCAGGCTATTATTTGAATCCTCAGTTGCGTTTTCAAGATGATTTTTCTGATCTTGATCATATAAAACAAGGTTTGCATGAATGCATGGATAGACTGCTTGATTACAATGATCGGCTTAAAGCTGATATTCAACTTGATCAATATGATTTTTCTAGAGGAGATTTTGGTTCTCGGGTTGCAGTTGACTCTAGAAAATTACGAGCTCCGGGTTTGTATGAATTTTTCAATATGTCTCTTTGACTATATTCAACTGTTACTTTTAGCTTTTTATTAATTTTATTTTCTATTTGGTAGCTGATTGGTGGATTCGTTTTGGTGGCAAGACTCCATAATTAACAAAATTTGTCATCCGTGTTCTTAGTTTGACTTGTAGTTCCTCAGGTTGTGAAAGAAATTGGAGCACTTTCCAATTAGTAATATTAATTTTCATTCTTGTTATTTGTATGTTTTTATATGATTATGCTTTCTACACTATAATTTTCAATCCTTTTTTCATATATTATTATCTTCTAGATTCATACTAAGAAGAGAAATAGACTTGAGCATAAGAAGTTGAATGCTTTGGTGTATGTCATGTACAATACTCGCTTAAGGGAGAGGAGTATAAAGAGGAAGCAAAATTTTGATCCTATTTTGATTGATGAAGTTGATTCAGATGATGAATGGATAACTGAAAAAGAAGATCCTATATTTCCAGAAGAAGCTGATTGGCTTGATGATGATGATTTATTTAGAGTTGATGCTGTCAGGACTTTGCCAATTACTGAGATTTATGAGAAAACATCCCCAATTGATAAATCTAACAATGCTTCATCTCAATTGGTGCCACAGAACAGAAAAAGAAATCACGATGAAAGTTTAACTTCATCAAGTAAGTTTTTAACTTCTTAATATCCAAATTCATTACTAATTTTCTATATATTATATTGAGACACTAAGTCAATTTGATATGAATTTATTTAAATTTTATTATGTGGTTAGGCAAGAGCAAAGGTAAAGGAAAACAAATTGCCACCTTGGATACTTTTGAAGAAAATGAAGATGTGATAGAAATTCTGGAATCACAGTCAACTATTAGAGGAATAAATACACTAGATGAAGATGATGATATGGATGATGTTGATTTTGATGAATAGAATCATTATATTTGTCTTGTCAGTTTCTTACTAATTATTGGTGCTATTCCTTGTTAGATATTTCAATAATTTGGTTTCTAATTTGGTACTTTATTTTGATATGTGTTTATTAAAACAGTTAACTTTTGAAGTTTGTATTTGTAATTTGTGTTTGATAATGTAGTAACTTCTGAGTTCTAACTAGCTTGTTTTTAAGATTTAACTTTTTATAATATTGATTATTTGCTTTTTCAAGTGACTAATCTTGAAAAAGTATGGTTCTTAAATTATTATTTGGAATTGTATAACGATAGTTTTGTGTCTATATAGTTTTTCTTAATTTTATCTAATTTTATTATATCTATTTATATTTTTAAAGTATTTTTTATAATATATATCATATTTTTATATATTTAAAAATTAAAAATTTATGGGGCTTACGCCCGACGCCTCAGGGCTTTCGCCCCGTGTGGGCGGATGGTAAACGCCTCGCCCAACGCCTTCGCCTTTTAAAACACTGCAATTACCTACTTTTTCTTGTTAACTAAATTTAAAGCAATGTTTTTCTATGCTTGTTTTATTTATTTATTTTGTTACATTTTAATTTTTTAATGAAATTTGAGTTGCTATGACAAATTCTATGCAACATTTGGGTGTGATATTAATATTTTTATCACTTTCTTTTTAACAAAGAAGAAAAAATGATTAACAAAAGCTTGTTCTAAAATGATCAGCGCACTAGCAGATAGGCTTTACCATTATATGGATACAATAACAACCACAGCTTGTCCCACTAGGTAGGATCAGATATATGAATTCTTCTACAACATTGAGTTTAAATAAATTTTATCTTATTTTATCATAGCTAATCAAATCTTTTTTGATCTTCCATTTCCTCATTTAATATGCATATTTATCATAGTTTCACATCGCTTAAATGGAACATTTATTCGTGTCTAAGTACATGTGTGTATCATCTTAAATGTGTCTCCTCTCTAATTTTCTCATTTCTTATCTTGTTTATCCTCATATGTTCACACATCCATCTTAACATCCTCATCTCTACGACTCTCATCTTCTACTTATGTGCTCAAATCATAACCTAATATTCAACTCCATATAACATAGCAGGTTTAACCGCCGTTTTGTAGAACTTCTCTTTATGTTTTAGAGGTACTTTACGATCACAAAGACCGTTTGATACTCTTTTTTATTTCAACCATTTGACTTGTATTTTATATAAGACATCTCTCTCATCTTTAAATTTTGTCTACCCTTTCTTCTCGCTTTGTTGTTAGTATAGGGCTTCCTAGTTAAGACATTGCACCTACTTTTGTATTTACTAGCCATGGAGAGTATTTTTGTTTCCGAAACTATCTCCAACCTCATCATCTTTGTTATTAAATTAAAATCTCTGTGAGTCAGCAAATTAAGCCTATAAAACAAATCTATAGGCACTTTTCCAATAACACAAACATATTTTTACTGTAATAGTGAAGCAGTATGTTTCAACCTAAATCACTAAATGGTATAACACAATAAGCAGTAGAACCCTAATTGATTATCAATTTAGCATCCGCACATGCATAGCAAGTAAAATTCCACACATGCTAGGATTAGCATATCTATGTAAACGACCTACTGGAGAACAAGAGCAAAATATCAAGGGAGGAAACAAAGAGCAAATAAATATTTATCTCAAATCCAGGCTCAACTAGAGCAAATGTGAGCATACTATAACATAATAGATGACTGACAAAATCTAGAATGGTTGAACTCATTGTCTTAGTGTCCTTCCATCAAAATATGGCACAGTTGTAGGTAGTCCACATGCAGCAGCTGCATATGAACAGTGGTTGGTAGGCTTGGCCTTCAGTGCTTAGGACATGCATACTTATGCCCTCACTGCCCAATCCTTGAAGTTGAACCTGCCCCCAACAAATATGACACACAAACTCCTTAACTTATTTACTTTCCAGCTGAAGTTCCAAGTCACAACCAGTGGATTCTCGTCTTTCTCAATGTGTTTGATAGATCCATCTCTGTCTAGGTTATTTTTCACATATGCTATGGTGCCTATTCTTGTTTTAGTAGCTTCCTTCGCCGAAACTCATTTACATAGTCTAGTCTGTTGCTTTATTGGTCACTCCTCTATTTGCTCATCTAATGTGATTTTCCCATGTCAGGAGATACTAATTGCTTATAATATAATTGAGGTCTTGTTAAATATAAGTTTAGTGGTTAATGATAAATTCTCTCTTCCCTCATGAAGCACATTGTGAGTTCAATGCTAACTCTGATGAATAAGTTGCAGAAGCCACCCCAATTGAATATACACGCTGGTCGCTTGAATGAAGCTCTTTTTATCGCGAAACAAGTTGTAGCCACAAGATCTTCACAGTCTGCTGGCAACTTGAACCCGCGGCCTGTGGTGGGCATTCACTAAGATGTAGCCATGCCGGTGATTCAAACTAACTGGAGAATGTGATCTGCCCCCATCATCCCCAAACATTGTGTGGCAGCTTATGTTCATTCATGTGGTTCCCATGATAAGTATCTGCACAATATAATAACTTGCTTTGTATATTATTAATAAGGCAGAATTTGTTTAGTATGATTCTTGCAATAAAATAGACAATTTTTGAGTAAATGTTATAGGAATCTTGGCTCGCTTAGTCCACTTGGCATGATTAATTTGCCCAATCTATTTAGTCGAGTCGGTCTGAACAACAAATGTTGTGGTGCAGGTTCAACAGAGGAAGAAGTCTGCCATCAACTAGACCAGACCAGACCAGACCAGATGGATCAGATAAGTTTTCCTCCTCTACTAGCCTAACTAGTTTATCCGGTGTGATCGACTAAATTGATTCGATTAGAGTCATCAATCCAATTGGTCTGCCTACTCGCTCGGGTTATTCAACTCATCTGACCACCCTTCATCCATCTCATCATTTAATCTAACTCGACTAACTTAATCAATCCACTTGGCTTCTTTAACTTGATTTTCAAATGCGATGGAACAGATAAAGAAAATTATGTTTTAGTTAAATATAAAATTATTTATTATTTAGAAATTTATAGAGAAGAAAATAGTTAGTATAGACTAAACATAAAAGTGAAAAAGCAAGAAGATATACGTTCCTTTGAAATAGAGTGGAATAAAATAAAATATGAAAACACATATTTTAGTTAGCCATTTAGTTTATGGAATTAAATAGACGGCATTTTTTTTACATGAATTATTTCATTTTACACAGTTTGTCAGGTTGTGCAGTTAGTCTCTTCAACTTATTACCAAAATTCAAAAGTATTATTGTCAAAAAGGGCGTCTTAAGTTTTTTTCCCCATTTTTCATCTTGTATTTTTTTAATATTATTATAGTAATTTTGGCCAAACTCACTGTAGTATAAATATAATCACTCTTAGTAAAAATTATTATATATATTTTTCAACTTAGTTAAAATTATTTTAACTATAAAATCAATCTCTATAAAAAATAGAAAATAGTATTTTTTAGAAAATAATTATTAATATTTTTAAGTTAATAAAATGATTTGGATTTTTAATTACGAGTAATTTGTAACAAAAATTGTAGTATATGAAATAATAAATTCAAACAAATTTAAGTTAAATATCAAATGATTAAAATTTGAAATTATCTCTTTTAGTTATAACGACCAAAATGCTATAATAACGAATTTTATATCTAGAAATTAGAAATATATTTAAATTAAACTTTATTCATTTGGCATTATTTGTTCTTTGTGAATCAAATTTAGCACGATCAAACGGATCAATTTATAGCGGGACAGATCAACTCATCAAAAAACATCATATAGTAGGACGAGGGTGGGCTGATCCACCATCATGGTGGGTTAAAAAATCTCCAATCCAATTCAATCCAAGACGGATTGCGGATTAGACGAGTCAATCCATGAGTCTATCAAAAAATAGAAAAATATCAAAAAAGACTAAAAATTTTAAGTTTAGGTTGCGGTTTAGACGGATCAAACTCATTAGCTCATAAAATTTTTTACTTTAATTTTAAATTTTAGAAAAAAAAAATTCTCAACCCATGGATCAACTCAAGTCCTTCATGGGTCAATTTGCACAAGTCACAGGCCTAGATGGGTCGGTTTGTCTAAATATATCTTAAACATAATCCGCTTAAATTGTTTGGTAGGATGGATCAATCCAACAATCTCAATCTAAATTGACGACTCTAATCAAATCTACTATATATTTTTTTTATACTTTACCATTTTCTTCAAACATTAATAATTTTCAAAATATTATAAAATCAAAACTATGAATACACCATTTTATCTGAAGCATAAAAAAGCTCCCTTTTTAATTAATTATTAAAATAATACTCCTTTCTATTTTTGTTACTCGAATTATCAATCCGAGTGCATGATAATTAAACTACTAATAGGTAAACATGTGAGTTATTAGCACCACATTGTAGTAATCAATTATATATATATGTACAAATAAAATCATGATCATAATTACTATAATGTTATAATAGTTAGGATTAATAACTACTATAAATATAACATATGTATAAACAATTAAAAATATATTTTAATAGTTATGATTCATAATTATTACATGGACACTAACCAAAACTCGTTCAACTTAAATTGATCAAAAATGAACACTTGTTTCACTATTTATTAAAAAAATATCTTAAGATTTTTGCCTAGTTTTATTATATCTAAAGATAAGAAACAACTATATTTTTAAATTGATATATTGTTTTATTGTTAACTTTTATAATTAACGCCATAAATTAACCCTTTCAATATATCTAAATGTAATACTTCTTGTAGAGAACTTAGAAAAAGTACATAGTTATTCCATATAGGAAACTTAACTTAAAATTAATATAACTATTATTTCTTGAATGACTATAGAAAATAATTATGCTAAAATAAGGTGTATTAAAACAATAAATGATTATAAAAATAGCCCAAGAGATCTGATCTCTGAAATATCAACTGATTGATACTAGCAATTCATTTTTTTATTATCATAAGCTAAAATCTATCAGAACAAGCAAGCAACTTCTGCTTGGTTTTCTCTATAAGCATAATTCGCTTGAATCTCAAAGAAAGATTTAATTCAAAATAATAAAAAATACTATCAAGCACATTCTTGAAGAACATTACTGAATACCAAAATCAGCTTTGAGTCAGATTCTTGAGTATATTTCAGTTCCTATACATCATACATGGACAAGTATCATGTTCCATAGAACTCCAAACCAAATCTCAAGGAAACAATTTGTCAAAAATTGTCAGAAAAGTTAAATCTCATGTATCCGTGTATTATGAATTTCCTAAACAAATCTAACTGGCGGCTTCCATCTTTTACCTTGTATCTGATCAAGAGAAGGGCATCTCTTACACCGGGAACAATTGTTTCACTGTCATCAACCATTTTCCGACAAGCTGGCTATCGCTATAAATATAAATGTCCTCATCAAGTTGTGTGTTAGTCACAACTATTTAGGGTTGGCTAATTCTCTGATATTGAATGTGGCAGTTGTTCATCTTGAAAAGCTTCATCACTGCCCATTCTCCAATCTCTTTGTTTTTGTGAACTCGACAGGCACCAACAAGTGTAGCCAACATAGCACTTGTTGGCTCTACTGGCATGTGAATAATCAACTCTTCTGCCCTCTTCAGGAGACCTGCTCTACAGTACAAATCAACCATGCAAGACCAGTGCTCCACTCGAGGTGCAATCCCATACACAGTGGTCATGTAGTCAAACAGTGACACCCCTTCATTGACAAGTCCAGAATGGCTACAAGCTGAGAGAATGGCCACCATGGTTACATGATCTGGTTGAACCCCGCTACGGATCATCTCATTGAAGAGTTTTAGAGAGGTAATTCCTTCACTGAGCATTCCATACCCAGCAATCAATAGCGTGTAGGTGATCACATCATGGACTTTCATAACATCGAAAAGCCTTTGGGCGAGTTCCATCCTTCTAGATTTGGAGTATAAGCCGATGAGGCAGTTGCTTAGAACTAGGTGATCAGGGAATCCTTGCTTCACCATATAACAATGAAGTTCCTTTCCATGATTGAGGTTCCTAACGCGAGTACACAACGAAAGCATGACTATTATGGTAACATCGTTTGGTTGTATGCCAGATCCAATCATATCATGGAAAAGCAAATAGGCTTCCTCAGTTTTTTCTGCATGCAAATTCCCTGTGATCATGGCACTCCAAATAATCAAACTTCTTATCCCACTAGTTCTGAATATACTATAAGCATAGCTCATGTTCTTGCACCTGGAGTACATTGTGATCAAAGTGTTGATGATATTTTCAACCCCATAGCAGTGGGTTCTTAATGCTACTCCATGGATCTCCTTCCCAATCTTCATGGAGTTTAGTCTAGAACAAGCCTTCAACCCATTGACTAAAGTCACATGATCCATGGCTGGGCCACTAATTTTCATCCGGGAGATCAACCTTAGTGCTTCATAGTTATGTTGCAACCGCAAAGTTCCTGAAACAATAGCATTACAAGTCACAGTGTTAAATCCTGGGCCTTCTTGCATTGATGGTAACAACTCAATTGCTTCCTCCAACATTCCTGCTGAGACATATCCTGAGATCATTGTGTTCCAACTAATTATATCTCTCATAGGCATTGCATCGAACACCTTCCTAGCTTCTTTCACCGCACCACACCTAGCATACATGGCGACCAAAGAATTCCAAGTGCACAAATCCAGTTCCACTTCGGAAGCAGCCATGCGGGCATGGACCACCATGGCCAAACCTAGGTCACCCACCTGGCCGCAAGCTCGGAAAACAGTTGAGAAAGCATACTTGCCGACGACGATGCCCCTATCAATCATCTGCTTGTAGGTAAAAATCGCACCTTTCCAGGCGCAGCAGCCAGCGTGCACCGAGACGAGGAAGTTCCAGGCTAGAAATTGGTTCTTGCTCGAATCGGCGACGGTGCGAGCCTCGGAGAGGAATCCACAGGCGGCGTAGAAGGTAATGAGCTTGGGAAGGATAAAGGAGTGATCTTGGAAGCCCAGTGCGAGAGCGAGGGCATGGAGCTGCTGGCCCTGGGGCAGGGCGCTGCGAGCGGCGCAGCAAGAGAGGAGGAAGGAGAGGGGGCACGGGAGGAGGACGAGGCAAGAGGTTGGGTAGAGGCGGCGGAGCAGGGAGAAGGCGGAGAAGGCGTCGGAGATACGGCCGATGGAGGAGGCGAAGCGGATGGAGTCCACGAGGGCTGGAAGGCGATCGGAGTGCGGAGGTGGAGGGAGGGACCCCGCTGGTTGCGCCGGTGGTAGGAGCGGAGAGGGAGGCGCGACTGGCCATGGTCCTCGGATGCGCAGATGCGGGCGGAGGAGGGCGTCGGGCGAAATGCGTGGGAGGGGAGGAGGAGAACGCATCAACCTGATTCATTTCAGGTTGTGCGGTGCTATGCGGCGGCGGTGGCGGCGTCGGGGGTCGAAACTTCGAATGAGCTCCGGTGTTTTAGGTTTAAATTGCGGCCGACAATTTTGAAAATGATCCAATAAGGCGATCTAAACAGATTTAGTGCGATCTAAGTATTGTTAGGCAATTTACTTTTCCAAATACTCACAAATCGTTTTTTTTTTTCATTTTATGGACTCACATAAATTTTGGAAATTATGGAAGACCACATCAGACTTTGATATTTATCTTTATTTTAAAAAAAAAAAATTTAAAAATCAGTCATCTATAGTTTGGGACGGATTAAATAAAGTCATTAATTTATGTTAAATCTAAGTATGTTAGATTGGTTCATCCTGTCAAATAATTTAAGTAAATTAGATTAATATTTTATTAATTTATTTTAAAATAAGTTGAGATGGAGATTGATCCGTTTGGGCTCGTAAATCGCATGGATCAATTCGTGATAAATTTGAATTAACAAGTAGGTTGAGAAATTTATTTTTTCTTCTCAAATTTAAAATAAAAGTGAAAGTTTTAATAAACTCATAGACTTAATTTATCTAATCCACAATTAAATTTAAATTTTTAATATTTATATATATATATATTTTTTTTTATTTTTTTTTAATAGATTCATGGACTTAATTCATATAATTTGCAACTCAAATATAAAATTTGAATCTTTTACGCAAGCGCATGCAGGCAACGCGATGGCGTTGCTGCAGGGCATCCAAAGAAATGCTGAGACAGAAGAAGAAGGTGGAATCTGTGCTGCTCGGCGGGAAGACGATCCAACATGGAGTAGCTAGCTAGCTAGCCTAGAGCCCTAGACTAGACTGGTTCGTCGGGGAGCTCTCGTGCTGGAGCACCGGACCAGAGGAGGAGTTGCCGCATCACCGTCGTCGCATTCAAGGCGACCCCAAGCCCACAAATCATGAACTCCACGCAGGGAAAGGAAATTGATGTTGTTTCTATGCTCTCTCTCTCTCGTATATATCCATCTTAATTTGTTCTTCAGCAGAACATATATATATCGTCTGGATCAGATCCACCTCAGAATTGCTGGAAGGAAAAGGATGTTTTGTTCTTGCATCGATCTTGAGGGATTCTCGTGTATGCAACTGTGAATAAATTGATGGAATTAAATCTCGATCGAGTCCATCCGATCCATATATACTTGTGGTGGTGTTATATATATATACTTCAAGAACTTGAAATGGAGCGGCCTAAGCGCCAAAATCAAGCATGTGATTCTACCTAGGTCATCTAAACCAATTATGAAAGGTTTAAGGGATAATTTTGATCAAAGTTAAATTAAATGCTCTTGATAATAATAGAAATAAAAGCTCAACTTTTTAAAAAAAAGTGTTTTTTTTTAAAAAAAAATGTCGATCTTATGAAAGAGAAAAGTAAAAATTGTTATGGAATGAGAGAGATTTTTATATAGATATAGATTTAGATGAATTTTATATTTTAAAATTTTATATATATATATATATATATATATATATATATATATATATATATATATATATATATATATATATATATATATATATATATAATATATAATTTATTAAAAATCTAGTCACTCATCCCTACAATAGTCACTTGATTAGGGTCAGTGAAGCAACCTCGAGGCCAACATTAGCTTAATATGAGTAGCATCATTATCATTATATGCATTAACAAAAGTGATTGTTCCGATCAAACATTATGGATAGCTAAGTTATTGATCAACAAATGAGTTGATGAGCACATTCCCTCGAGATTGCTATTGAGGAGGATAGAAAATACCTAAAAAACACTCTAAAAGAATATTAAAATGATACCAGGGGTGGATCTCGACAGACTACTCCAAGGCTCAAATTAATATTTCGTTCTTATATTTGAGAAGTGTCAAAGCAATCGTCTTATAGTTGTATCATTTATTGAATAAATAAAATTTTACTATTTGAGTGCATTTCACCATGTGTTTGATTGGATCTTAAACTTATTCACTGAATGTTCGCAATTTGATTCATAGCATAAGAGAATTTATGATTGAATCACAACTAGTGAGCATTTCTACATATGTTATGAATGTATTTAAATTATCTCTAGTCGATGAATTACAGGCGTCATCGATTTTGTTGAGATTAGCACGTTTTAAACTCCTTGATTTACTAAGCAGCTGTTCTTGTTGGCTGGAGACATTGAATATTGAAAGTTAAATGTGGATGCTGGTTAGAGGTAACTAGTTCATTAGAATGATATGCCATGAGACTTCATACAACAACAACAACAACAACAACTAAGCCTTATCCCACTAAGTGGGGTCGGCTTGCCATGAGACTTCATACGATTCTATAAATATATTAACGAAGATTTTGGTGCGCGCAGCTTAAGTACGAGTTTCTTTTGACTTGCGGTATTCAAGTCACCTTGGTCATAGAGGCTTATACTTTGACATCTTAAGCGAACATCTCT
Organism: Curcuma longa; assembly: GCF_044706935.1. Taxonomy (NCBI): domain Eukaryota; kingdom Viridiplantae; phylum Streptophyta; class Magnoliopsida; order Zingiberales; family Zingiberaceae; genus Curcuma; species Curcuma longa. The sequence goes on from NC_133865.1 coordinate 12,100,211, forward strand.
AAGGAGGTGTGAAACTAGGATGATTGGATATAAGTCAAAGTGTCTGAAATTATTTGGACAGCCCACAGAGGATTCACCGCTATTTGAAAAGGAGATGTATACACTGTAGCCGCTTGTTAAGATTGTTACTGAAAGTCTTTGACCAAAACATCACATGTCAAGAGTATGATACTCTTGGATATATGTATAAGTAACTTTAATTCACAGGACAAGAAAGCAAACTTGAACTAGGTGTGATATAGTCAACCTAGTGGGGACTGACATAAATAGACTATGTCCTGAACTAAGCGGATATAAGATGGTGAAAGGAATGAGACATGTTTTATTGTAGCTGTTGAAGGGTTTAGAAATAATTTTGAAATCAATAGTTGATTTTTCGATCAATTGGGGATTATGATGCACTATTAGGTGTCACTCATGATCGTTCCACAATGTTAGTAGTAGCCCTAGAGCCAATTATGTGATGATTGACTAGGAACTTTTGTATCATATTCTATTGTTAATAAAGGCAAAGTTTGGTTATTATATTTACTTCATGTTTGTGTCAAATGATTAAATATAATAATATCCTTGAGTAGTAGGTTCTAATTTACATCATATCAATTAGTTGAATTGATAGTGAGATGATGTAGAGAACACTACTCTTAACTATTCCTAGTCAAGTATTAATATTCAAGGACAATATTAATGCATGAGACTAGCATGTAGGTCAATTGATGACTTGATCTCACAAGTCATGGATATGTGATATCACGTTGACACATGAGTATATATTAGAGAATATATACTGAATTGACCCGCCATGAGAAAGTTTCATGGATCGTTATATGAGTGTCATAAACTTTCTCATGTGACTATTGGTATGAATAGTCCTTAGACCTGAAGTCACTACGGTTCCCTACATAAGGAGTTGTGTACTTTGGTATCGTCAAACGTCACCCGTAACAGGGTGGACTATAAAGGCGATCACTGGGTATGCAACGAATTATGCGGAGGGATGTGAGTGATGTAGATGAGATCTATCCCTCCCATATGATGGGAGTGATATCTGTGGGCCCCTTGATCGAGTAGGACTACTAAATGCATGGTCATGCTCAAATGAGTGAATATGAGATATTGAGCTCATTTGCTTGAGTGAGTCTACTCGGGGATCAAGAAACACAAAGATTGATATTGAGGATGACACGGTCTATGCCTCATTGATCAATCTAGATATCGAGGATAGAAGGACATCATCATACATTATAGTAGTCACGGAAAGGTTAGGTCGGATCTCGACTTTCTCGTCACTTGGGTAGCAATGATGCATTGCTAGATGCCGCTCATTGCTTATGTGTCTAAAGCAGTTTAGACACATTACCAATGTTACGAGAACCTATTGGGTCACACACAAAGGACACGATGCTTTGGAGATTGATTGATTTTAGTTTGACTAAAATATGATCCGAATTGGATTAATTGAGTTAGACTCAAGTGAATCCAATTGGATTATGGGATTGAGTCTAATTTGAGTTAGACTCATTTAGATTAGACTCAACCAAATTTGAATGAGATATTAATTTATTAAAATATTTAATGAATTAATAATAGAGGAAGACCAAGGATTTTTTCTTTTCATTGGATGAAGAGAAGATGAAGAGCCAATATGAGAAACATGTGCTCTATTTGAGTTTTAATTGGCTTTAATGTGGGGAAGCTAAAGAGGAAAAAATCCTTCATATTCATGAGATGAATATAAAAGGTTTTTTCTTGCATTTTTCAAGAAGAACAAGGCATTTTTGAGCTCTCTTCTCCCTCTTGGCCAAACACCCCTTTTCTTCCTCCTCCTTATTTTGGCCGAATCTCCTTGTGTGGCTAGCACCACAAAGGCGATTCTTCTCCGAAGCTTGAGATCGTGTTCGTGTGGATACACATAGAGGCACGGACGCTTGAACGTGCAAGAGATCCGGCGAACCGAGGACGAGCGGGATAAGCGAAGGGCACGCTTCAAAGGTATAGATCTATTAGATAGATAAATCAAACTTTGTACGAGTTTTCTTTCGCATGGATCGCTTGTTGGGATCCTATTTCTGCTGTAAATTTTATTGTTTATCGCATAGGATTCCCTACAGTGGTATCAGAGCCACTTGCGAAAGATCGTATAAAGTTTTATGTACTTTTGTATGTGATGGATGCCATGGTGCATGGTTATGACCCTTAACCCCAATATGATTGTGGTTGTGTGTATGTGCATGTTGTAATATAATTCATAATACAGCTTGCATGTCGTGCCTTCATCTCTATTTTTCTAGTTGTAAAATAGATTTAGACTCGAATGTAACTCGAGTTTTCTTATTTTGTAATGTACAAAATGAGGAGTGGAAAGTCCATTGGAGGATGAAGTTACAAGAAGGATGCCGACGACACATGACGACCGAAGGAAGCACTTGGAGAAGATGCTATCCCTAGGTTGACCATTCGATCTTCTCATTGGCTTGAGAGGATCGTAGTATATGGGCCATAACCATGTCACGTTTATGCTTATATGTTGATATATGTCATGTGTGTATGTGATGCATGTTTAGATAATAATTTTATCTTAATTAAGTCAACTCGATATGCCTACCAAAGTTTGGTACTCACTACTACCTCGATCATTTGTTGTTGGGTTTGCCAAAGCAAAGTGACACATTTTATCTTGGTAGAGTGCGAGTGGACAATTGTGATGTCCCACTATCGAACTTTGGGTTAGACTTAACTAAGTTACCTCAATTGGATTGAGAACTTAGAGGCATATCCCAAAAGTTGAGAAAGTTGGGTTAAAGAACAATTATACTAAGTCTTGGGTGATTAGCCAAAGCTAACTCAAGATGATGTATAATGTGGATTTTGACCCTTTGTTCACAAGAGTTGCATAAGATGTAATTGACATGTTGCCTACCTAATTATACTAAGTCTTGGGCGATTAGCCAAAGCTAACTCAAGATGAAGTATAATGAGGATCTTGTCCCACATGAATCTTGTCGCTATTGGTTTTGGAGCTAGAAGTGTGGGTAAAACTGTGGTTACCTACATCCATGACTAGCCCCTACCAAAGCTCTATGATTCAGTGGGAGCATCATTTAATTAAAGGCCTAATTAAATGATTTAGATATGATACTCATTTATATATTTTAATGTTGTAGATCACCATGTCATCAAATACGTTGAATACTCTCTCTCTGCGATCTGTCCTTGAGAAGGACAAGCTCAACGGAGTAAATTTTCTGGACTGGTATAGAAACTTGAGGATCGTCCTCAAGCAAGAACGCAAACTGTACGTCCTAGAGCAACCCCTTCCTGAAGCACCCGCCACTACTGCTACTCGTGCAGAAAAAGATACTTACAAGAAGCATCAGGATGATGCACTGGATGTATCATGTCTTATGCTTGCTACCATGAACTCTGAGCTTCAGAAGCAACATGAGAACATGGATGCTCATGATATGGTTGAGCACCTGAAGCAACTATATCAAGGGCAAGCTAGGTCTTATTTGAGAGGTTTGAGGTGTCTAAGGCCCTATTTGCATGCAAGATGCAAGAGGGAACTCCTGTAGGAACTCATGTACTCAAAATGATTGGGTATGTGGAGAACCTTGAAAGACTAGAATTTCCACTGGGCCAAGAATTGACCACTGACCTTATCCTGCAATCGTTGTCGGAAGGGTATAGTCAATTTGTCATGAACTATAACATGAACGAAATTGACAAGCCATTGCCTGAGATGCTTAGCATGTTAAGAACTGCTGAGCCCAATCTCAAAAAGACTAAGTCTAGTATTGTGCTGATGGTACAGAAAGGCAAAGGCAAATGGAAGCCCAAAGGTAAGGGTAAGACCCAAGCCAAGGGCAAGGCCAACTCTTCTGCACTAAAACCCAAAGGCGGGGTGGCTAAGGAAGGAACCTGCTTCCATTGTGGTGAGATCAAACATTGGAAGAGGAACTGCAAGCTTTACCTGGAGGAAGTTAAGAAGAAAAGAAGTGAGACTTCTGCCTCAGGTATATATATTATAGAAGTCAATCTATCTATTTCTTCATCATGGGTATTAGATACCAATTGTGCTTCTCACATTTGTACCAATGTGCAGGGCCTACGAAGAACTAGAGCATTGACAAAGGGCGAAGTGGACCTACGAGTAGGCAATGACGCAAGAGTTGCTGCTATAACAGTAGGAACATATTCCTTATTTTTGCCCACTGGGCTTGTCTTAGAACTAAAGGAGTGCTATTTTGTACCTGCATTAACTAAGAACATAATTTTTGTATCTTGTTTGGACAAGAAAGACTTTTCATTTATCATAAAGGACAAATATTGTTCTATAATGTTAAATGATATGTTCTATTGTAATGCACCTCTGATGAGTGGACTCTATGTTCTAGACTTAGAAAAATCAATCTATAACATAAATATCAAATGGTTAAAATTGAATGATTTGAACCAAACATATCTCTGACATTGTTACTTGGGTCACATAAATGAGAGTCACATATCTCAGCTCCATAAGGATGGACTTCTAGACTCATTTGATTTTGAATCATTTGAGGCATGCGAATCTTGTCTTCTAGGCAAGATGACCAAGATTCCTTTTAGTGGATACAGCGAAAGAGTTACTGACTTGTTAGGACTCATACATATTGATGTATGTGCTACCCTTTCAATAAGTAGCAGCTAGAGCTAAAAGGCTATCAGTAATCAAATAAGCTTAAATTGAGTGTTTGATAATATCTAAACAAACCAAGTTCAAGCCAAGTTCGAACTACGCTCAAGCTCATAAAAAATCAACTTAGCTTGAATAGTCATTTTGATAGGTTGGTTTATTTTAGCTTGACTTGGTTATCTTATCAAACAAGGTTGAACACTACAAAGCTTAGCTTGACTTGACTCGTTACAACCCTACTTATCCCTGTGCCCCTGTATCTTTAGCAAGCGACATAAATTGTGGGCCCAAGTCAAGGGTGGAGGAGTGAAGTTGCTGCTAAACGATTGGGAGATGAGGTCGGCGCCTTAGACCGAGCTCGATATGAGATTGACGACAGAGCTCGAGATGAGGTCAACACCTAAGAGCTAGAGTTGAGGTCAGCTCTAGAGGCCAAGTTGGAAATGAGGTCGACACTCAAGACCAAGCTAGGGATAAGATCAACACTCGAGATTGAGTTGGAGATAAGGTCGGCTCTCGAGGTCAAGTTATAAATTAAATAAGGTCGGTGCCTGAGACCAAGTTGTAAATGAGGTCGACGCCCGAAACATAATTGGAAATGACATCTGCTCCTTGGTTGAGCTGTAAACGAGGTCGACTCTCAAGGACGAGTTGTAAATGAGGTCAGCGTTCGAAATCGAGCTAGAGATGAAATCGGCGCTTGAAACTAAGATATAATGGCCAACTTGTCCCTATCCTAGGGAGGTGTGCCCTGATTAAGCCTAGGTCCCTTCTGAACCTAGTTTGCTATCTTTCAGGACCATCTTGATTTTGATTGACAATTCAATACGACTCCGAATCTCAAAAAACACATGGGGTTGTAAGTTCTTGCCATATTAGTGATTAAATTTCTTTTTTTATCATATATGTCATTTAAAAACAAAGTAGAAATAAAATAACAAATATCATAATTTTTTAAATATTTGAGATTAATTGTTTTTTTAATAAGTCAATTATTCTATATGAGATGCAAAAAAAAAATATTAATTGAAATTTCTTATGCTTGATTAAATTTTTTTATTATTTGAATGCATTATGTTTTTGAATATTTTTTGAATTGAAGTCGGAGATAAAATTCTCAAAAAATAATTAAAATTACTTGGCCTCTTGGGTCTTCACAATAGTTGGAAATGAGGTCGACTCCCTAGGTTGAATTGTAAATAAGGTTGACTCTCAAAGGTGAGTTGTAAATGAGGTTGGCGTCCAAAATTGAGCTGGAGATGAGGTTGGCGTCCGAGACTAAGATGTGATGGCCGACTCGTCCCTACTCCTAGAGAAGTGTGCCCTGATTAACTTAATTTTCTACCTTTCGAGACTATCTTAATTTTAACAAACACTTCAATGCGACTTCTTATATTAGTGTCTAAATTTCTTTTTTATCATATATGTCATTAATGAGTAACATTTAAAGACAAGTAGAAATAGAATAGCAAATATCATAATTTTTAAAATATTTGAAATTAATTGTTCTTTTTTTAATAAGTCAACTATTGTCTATTTTACTGTGTAATAGTGACAACTACTTAAAAAAAAGAAGGATATTCTATATATATGAGATGCACAAATATTAATTAAAGTTTCTTATGCTTGATTAAAAATTTTTATTATTTGAATGCATTATGTTTTTGAATATTTTTTGAATTGAAGTCGGAGATAAATTCTCAAAAAATAATTAAAATTACTTAGCCTCATGGGTCTTCACAATAAATTTTATATTTCTTGCTTCTAAAAATATAAAATTTGTAAGTTCACCCTTAACAAAGGATAATATCACCTAAGTATTTATTATCCTAATATTATGTGACTTTATACATTATGAAAGATTTTACAAGATAGAATTTTATTATAATTTTTCTATGTTCGTTTTTTTTTCACTAGTTTTAAAGATGATGAGAAACGGTCCGGTCCGGTCGACTCGCTAAGCATGACCCACGCCACTAAAGTAACTAACCCCGTTCTCTAGGTTAGCTAGTTAATACTATTTTTGGAGGGCCTAGTATCTTCTATTTTTGGTACGCACGAGCTCTCACGGAGCCCAAAAGAGCACCGATGACGACGACTCAACGCGATCTCGCTCCAAAGCGAACCCAAGATTTGGAAAATGGAAGGCGGAGCGGCGAGCGGCGAGCGACGTTCCCTGGCGCCGCCGAACATGCTCCCCCCCCAGGGAGGAAACGAGGAGGAAGGGAAAATAGGCTTGGTGAAGCGGCGCCGGAGTCGCCGGAGCAGATTAGCGCGGGTAGTAGAGATGGCGGAGGATCCGGTAAAGTAAGTTATCTGATTTCCCTAATCGCAAGTGTTCTTATGCTTTCCTGTATTTATGCTTGCTTCTGAATAAACACGCTGCGTTCGACATTGCTTAGCTTATGGAACGATTCTACTGTGCTATTTGATTTACTGTGGAATGCATATCGTACACCTAATAGTGTAGAAATTTGGAGTAGGATGAGAATGCGAAGATTCGATTGTTGGAAAGGCTTAGTCCTTGTCCGTATTCGCCTTAACATAATCTGCAAAAGATGTCTGGATGTCTTCCAGCATCAGTCCAACATCTTCCCAGCACCAGCAACTCTTCCTCTTCTTCCGGCCAACAGTATCAGCCTTCTTCCTATTCTTCCTGCCGATAGCAGCAGCTCTTCTTTCTCCTTCCTTTCTTCCTGCTCCATCGAGCTACCGCACCAGCGAAGCTGCCTTTTCATATCGCTGTTGCGCCTTCAGCCGCCAAGCGGACAGTTTTTCCTCCTCTTGGTTCTCTTCTTCCCTTCCTCTATCTCCTGGTGTGTTCATAACAGAAAATACTGTTATTCTTGTTCATCGCAGCGACTGCTACTGTTCACCACAATATTGGTCAATTAATTAAGTGTAAGAAATTAGTGAATGATTGTATGTTGAAATCCAGAAATAATAAATTAATTTGCATTAATTACGATTTTTGGTATAGGTTTGAATAAACTGAGCGATCTATATCAGTGAAACATCTATATTGTTTCATCGATTCGGTGAGAAGGTGGTGTCATGTAGGAATTGAGATTATATTGAGATAGCATGATCAAAATTAATAGTCGATTTTTAATTTTAATTAATTTTCATATTTTTTTGTTATTATTATTGGATATTTATCTTGAGTTTTGGTGGGTAAATCTATTTTTTGACTTCTATATATATTTCATTGTGCATGAATAAATAGATAAAATGGATTATATATGCTTGTATAAATGTCTTGACCTCTTAAATAAGATTAAATTCTTCTTCATTTTCCACTTAGTAAATTTTGTTTATTTTTTATTTTCCTTGGCCTCTAGTTTTGCGGGCAAGGTTTTTTTTTGATTTTATAATTGATTTCAACTAGATCATAGACTTGCTTTGAGTTTGCTATCTACTGATTCCTGATTTAGTTTTATTTTGATGTATTTCTGTTCTATTCATATGATCTTTTATTTTATATGATTTTGTTATATTTGTAAAAAAGATATATATAAATAAATATAAAGTTTGCTGAATTTTTTTAATTATCTTGAGTATTTGTTTATATGACTCTTGGTTCTCTTTTATCACACTGTCACCAAGTGGGGTAGCTTTTGGTACGTGGAAATTGCACCCTCAGAGTGTGACATCAGACCATCAATGGCATTAGCGAAGAGCAAGAGAGAGGAGGAAAGATTAGGAGAAAAATGGATGATGTGGTGTGGGTGGACGCATGGAAGAGATAATGTTTGAGGATAGGAATATATAATACTTTAATCGTCTCTATGCAACTAAACTAGGATTTCCCCATTTAAAATTGCATTCAATCATAAACTGATCAAAACAAATCCGTATTGACCTCTAGTTGAACCTATATGGCCTTAATTACAAATGCCTATATGATAGCTTCTGTTGAGATCCAATTCAACTTCAACTTGATAGCCAAAATCAAATTTATCCTTTCGGTTCAATGTATTTCATCGTCTAAAAATTAGAAAAAAAAAATTTAATGCAGCAAAAAATAAATGTGATAAAACTTTATATCTAACAATAATCAACCAAAAAAACGAGAGGACAAAAGCCACCCATTGAACTTTACAAATTAGCATTAGATGAAAAAGTGTTAAATGACTAACATTTACCACACTGAACGAAGATGTACATAAGCATAACATTAGAGTATAATGTTTTATGTTAAAATTTAAGAGATAATTTATGTTGTAACCTGACCATCTATTTGTTTGAGTTTTTTGTTCCTTGATAAAGACAAACTACACAACACCAAGATAGAACCATCGAATCACTTATGAACTTGGGATGAATATGTCAGAGAAAAAAAATAAAAGCTCACCTAGAGGATCTCACCAAGTGAATCAAAAGGGAATTTGTATTAATTTAAAAAATTTGTTTAATACATGTTCCCTAATTAACCCATTTATAGATTGATAATAAGGTTTCTTCAATAAAACTTAGTTTATTCCAATAAATACTCTAATATGTTTTTTTTTAAATAAACAATGTTTTAAAAATTCTACAACAATTTTCTAAGAAATATAACAACTTATTAAAATTTGATGACTAACAATTTTGAACTTTTCAACAATATTTTAATATGATTCAAAATCCTCACTGTGTTATTTTTATCTATTGAGAAGAATTTGATTCTAGTGAATTGTTGGCTCCTCTTCTTGGTTTGTTGCTTGCAAACATACGAAAGAATTGTTTCACTAACTCTGTGTGGTAAACTTTTTTCTTTATCCTTTTGATGTCTCTTCCAATAAAAAAAGAACACTTTGCTCCTCTTTTTTGTTTTTTGATTTTGCATTGCTCCATTTAGTCATCCTTTTTAGTAAATAAGAAAATATCTAAGTTTGTAATGAGAGAATGTTACAGAGGAATCTACATATCTTGCCATAAAGTCAACATATGAGTCAAATTTTTCTTAGCAAATTTTCATATTCCCTAATTTAAATATCGAACTTGTGTTTAAATAAGTTGAAAAATTAAAACAAGTACTGTAATCAATTTTTTTCATAAGACATAAAGTAGATATAAAGAATATGAATACGTCTAAAGTGGATCTAATGGGGAAATTTGAATTTATAAATGTAACATAAAGTTTTACCGTATTACTAGGTACTTTATAATAATCATGACTCAGTACAATTTTATTTTTAGGATTGGCTTATAACTCTCATTTGTAAAGTGGAATACTGAATTTGTCAGTTGGGTAGATAAAAGCAAATAAAGAAACTAAATTGATTAATGAGCATTAAAGTTTTAAGTAATTATTGAAAAAATGATGCCAAGTGATATGTTGATGTTTAAGGGCCTTATATTGCTAGTTTTTTTTTTGTTTCCTTTTTTTTGGCTTCTTTGGATAACATAAACAAGGATCAAGTTGATTATTTTCTAAGGAGGTTAAGTCAATAGAAGATTATTTTAAAGTTATATTATTTTGTTGTTCATCTAAAATGCCATTAGAAGATTTTTCTAAAATGTTATTAAAGTGTTCTTAAGGTTTCATCTTTAGGGGATTCATCTATTGTGTCATTAGGGAGCTCTTCAACATTTGAGGACTTGCCTAAAGTTGAGTTATCAGAAGGCTTATTTGAACACAACTATATTATTTTAACTACAAGTTCATTGTAAGTGAACTAAGGCTTCGATCTTGACTTGAGATGTTGTTGAGTTTTGTTTCATTAAGGAAGATTATTTTGTGTGTACATATTTATTAGTTAGTTGTCTTTTAAAGTTTGGTGGTACATATTTCTTCATTAAGTGTTTTTTCATTTCATGCTAATGTGCGATAAGTTCTTGTCCATCTTAGTCTCTAATAGTTTAGGCAGATCACCAATATTTTTTAGCAAATTCATGAAGTGAAAATTAGCAAATTGTATCTATTCTGTAGAGGTTATGTTATATTGGTCAGAATAATTTTTATTGTTATCTAACTAATGAAGAAATATATTAGGTTACATTCTACCTTCAAAAGTAAAAGCATCTTTTTTGACACGCCTAAATGTACAATATTATTATTATTAGAAAATAATTTAATTGTTCTCTAGTTATAGTTAACTTTGTAGGTGCAATCAGGTACCAAGTGATTGAGCCTAATCATATTGTTTTGATGTGGTTAGCAATGGTTTAAAGTTAGACTTACATTAAACTAATGATGTGTGACGTTGTAGAGTAATGGAAAAGTCCAACAGGAGTTGACAAAGTCCAAATTGGTTGAGATTGATTGAACATTTGGCAAAAGAAGTCCTGCAAGTGCTAGTAGGGTTTGAAAGCCCAACAGTGGCAGATGAAGTCTTGATATGTCAACATCGATTGAATACTGGGTAGATGAAGGAAGACTAAAAAATGAGACCTCTTGGCAAATGAGAAATCTCGGTAGGCCAAGGGAACTAGATACCTAGAAAAGTCTAGGAGATGAACTCTTTGTAAGTGAGATGTAAGAGAGGGTAAGGGTAACTTTCTTATTTATATGACAATCTGACCAACAAATAGGTATTTCGCGATAAAAGTCAATGGACCAGTTGACTACTATTTCTGAAATGTTGACTAAACCATATGGTTGACTAAGACTTGCGATAGATTTATCTTTATTTCAAATCTAGTCGACTAAAAGCAAAGATTAGATCGATTGATGTTTGAATTCAAATAATGCACATACTAAATAGCATATGTTTTGGTTCAGTCGACTTATGATAAATAACAACCCATTGATGACATAGTTAACAATAGATGTGGTCAATGGATAATATAGTCATGATCCAAGATATTAGCTGTGATAAAGTCTTGACTAGTCGACTAATGATGAGTTGAGCAGCTCTCACAGTTAGATTCATAAACACAGATGACAGTTGTTCGATTCATTAATGGACTTTGGTTAGAAATTCCAATAAAAGGTAGTTCTCTTCACTTATTCTAATAGATGAGTTTATCATAAAGGTATAGAAGTTAAGTACTATCTCGAGCATAAGAAATCCTAGGTGGTGACTACTTTGAAGTCATTGCTTGAAGCCCTTATTTCATTTAAATTTGAAAGATTTTTAATTGATTAGATAACTTAACTCTAAACATGACTCGTGATGACTTATGCCCTTTGAAAAATATACACATAACACCAATAATATCAAATCCCAAAAATTGGACTGTAGAAGATCCCTTGATGACTTACTTTAGAAGATTGCCTAGTGACAACCTTGGTGGAGCTTTTTGTTGATTCAGACACTTTAAAGAATGATTTACATGCTACTGAGCATAGCTTAGGTTGACAAATTATAATTGGTTCATGCTACCCAAGGAGGCCAAAGGAAAAAAGCAGAACAAAATAAGAATACAGGTGTAAGAATGCATGCTGTCTATTTGATAACAATAAATCAATTAAAAAATTTCGTTGATACATGTCCTTTTGTGTGGTTATTTATAACTATATAAAGTTGAATTCAGAGATTAAGTTTTCTTGGCTACTACTTGTCAAAATACTGAGATTTCTATTGAGCTAATACATGAGATACATGTTGATGTTATGAACATAGTTGTATTGAGTAGTAATTACTATAAAGTATCTAGTGAAATGTTACATTATCCTCTTGCATTCATGAACTTTAATTGTCTTATGAAAACTACTTTAAGAGACCATTTTTATCCAATTTATTTAGTCATGTAACGAAAAAAAGTCTAATTTATATTTATTTAACTTACCAACCTATTAAAAATTTTAAATTAGAATATATCCTAATTAACTCAAGAAATTTGAGTCTTTTGTCCTTGTATGTCACACTTCACACTTCAATTTTGGTGCAAGCAAATTCATCATCAACATTGTTACTTCAATGACCCATGACTACTATAGACATGGGAACATCTTCCTCATCTCATGATTTGACCAAAAATGTTTAAGTCAAATCTCTTCAAGAATTAGTCCGGTGCACGAAGCTTTCGTCAATGAGAGGTCCCGAGGAAGGGTCTATTGTACGCAGTCTTACTCTGCTTTGCAAGAGGTTGTTTTCGAGACTCGAACCCGTAGCCTCTAAGTCACACGACAGCAACTTCAAGAACTAGAAGAAAGCAATCTCTGGTTCACTCATTCAAAGGGATGTTTAGAGAAGAACACAATGAAGGCAATATACAAAGGTAATTCTATGTAGTCAACCCATTGCCTAGTGCCTAAGTGGTTGGTGGGTGCCTAAGCTATCAACATCAAAATAATATTTTAAAATAAGGAAGAGAAGAAATTAAATTAAGTATTACTATCTTATTAATGTATGTATAATGGATGTATCTTTAATCAAAATAAGTTTACAATATAAATAAATAAGTCATAATTGATTAATGAATAATCAACTTGTAAAAAGAAAACAATTCAAATATTTTTTTAGATCCATCTAGACCACCTAGGCGGATTGCCCAAGTTGCCTTTTAAAAAGTTATTTAACATGGATTGCCTAGCAACCACGCAAAATAGTCCCTTGCAAGCACATAAGCAGTCGCCTTTTTAAAAAGTGCAATATCCTTCTTGAAAATCGAGATTTAAACTATATTATTGTTATCTATACTCATTGGAATGAACACAATAGTTGAAGATGCTAACAACTCATCTAGAGTCAAGTTTTCCTGGTGAGGGAGGAGAATAATACAAATTAGTAGTTTAATTTTTAAAAGTTCTGGACTTCTTAAAAGTTTATTTCGTTATATATAATTAATTAGGAGAATGAGTTAATTTTGTTAGTTTTTAATTCAACAATTTACTGAACCATGTAGTTAGGGTTTTCGTAATACCCAAAATGCATATCCAACTTTCATATTTACCAAATCACGTAGCTCTTTCCCATTATACCTCTCCTTTATCAACAGTCGGCTACTCATTCACTAGCAATCGACTGCTATGTGGATTGTCGATTGCACCAGTTGATATTTGAACTTATCATGTTGATTTGTGGACGCCATTTGGCTGCGCCATTCAACTGTGCGACTCAATTTATAAACTTTTTGTTCGGATATCATAGATTTGGACCAGCAATCAACTAATCATAATGAATTAGTCGACTAATATAAATTTAATATCCTAATTTTAATATCCTAATCCATGTCTAAGGATATGGTTGTACTCACGATGAGATAAAGACAGAGTGCAATGAGCTTAGATTGAAGTATTTTTTGAGGTGCTTAAGGCCATCAGTGAGTTTTGACCAAAACTCACTGATGCCCCTACAATGTCTAGAATTTTAAAATCTTGACACACTGTAAACCAGGGGGAGTTTTAAGAACTCTTTGTTGGTGTTAGTGAGTGAGTATGACAGACCTAGGTTATTTAACGAGCTCATGACAAAATATCTCAAGGCTGTGTAAATTTCAAAAACCCACAACTCGTTATCTAAGTTGTAAAATCCATGTTTGATGGCATAGTTATACTCAAGGGATTCCCAGAAGTATAATAGTTTTATTTTGAAGTGATTCTGAGGTGTCTAAACCCATCAACGAGTTTTAGCCAAAACTTTTAAATATTGACATGATCTGAACTAGAGGAGTCGTAGGAACCTTTTGGTGTTGTCGGTGAGTATGACAAATCTAAGCCCTCTAATGAGCTCATGACAAAATATTTCAAACTTGTGTTAATTTTAAAAACCCACAACTCTCTATCTAGGTTGTGAAATTTATGTTTAAGGATATGATTACACTCATGGGACTCTCAGAAGTGTAATCCTGGTTTGAAGTTATTTTGAGTGCTTAAGGTCATCAATGAGTTTTGACCAAAGCTCGTTGGTAACCCTACAGTGTTCATAATTTTAAAATCTTGATATGGTTTGAGGAGTCTTAAGAACCCTATTGTGGTGTTGGTGAGTGAATATGATAACTAGGTCCTCTAATGAGCTCGTGATAAAACATCTCAAAACTGTGTTAATTTCAGAAACTCACAACTCTATTTAGGTTGTAAAATTCATGTCCAAGGGTATGGATACACTCAAAAAACTTCTAGAAGTATAATGGTCCCGGTTTGAAGTATAATGGTCCCTACACTGTCTAGAATTTTAAAATCTTAACATGCTCGAACCAGGAGAGTCCTAAGAACTCTGTGGTGGTATTGGTGAGTAAATATGACAGACCTAGGTCCTCTAATGAGCTCATGACAAAGCATTTCAAAGTTGTGTCAATTTTAGAAACTCATAGCTATCTATCTAGACTATCAAATCAATATTTGAGGGCATGATTACACTTAAGAGACTCTCAGAAGTGTAATGATCCCAGTTTGAAGTGATTTTGAGGAGCCTAAGACTATCAGTGAGTTTTGAGCAAAATTTACTAATGACCTTAGGTACCTCAAAAACACTTCAAATTAAGCTCATTGCACTTCTTGCTTCATCCTGAGTGTAACCATGCCCTCAAACATAGATTGAGGTATTAAAATTGAAGTATTGAATTTAGGTCAGTCAACTGATATATTATGATTAGTTGATTGATGGTCTAGGTTTGTGATAGCTCGAAGAAACTAGCAGTCGAGTGGTGCAGTCGACTGACATCCACAAATCAAGCATAGTAAGTTCAAGAATCGATTGGTGCAGTCCACTATTTATATAGCAGTCAATTGTTGATGAATGAGCAATTGATTGCTGATAAAGGAGGGGCTTAATAGGAAACAATTACGTGCTTTGGTGAATATAAAAATTGAGTATACATTTTGGTTATTATGGAAATTTGGCTAGACTGTTTAGTAAATTGCCATTTTTAATTTGCCAATTGTCATGATTAGAAAATATGATATATTCTAAATTTTCTTGAGTCTTTTAAGATATAAAATTACTTTTTTTTAGGATATTTGTAATTTATTTCTAACTTTATGTTGGATTAGTATCATTAAAAGGGACCCCGATCCTTGTATTTGATTATCTTTGTATAATAAAATTTTCAATCTGCGAGTGTGTTTGATTACTTATTTCTCTATGTGAGATCGTTTATTTCCTCAGATTGTTTATCCTGATGCTATATCAAGTGGCATAAGATCTTTCTGTCAGTTTTGATTTAATTCTTAGCCACATGAGAGGGTGTGAGGACCCTCAAACATTGCCTCCAATCTAAACAGAGTGACCATTACACAGCCAATGACATTCTGTATTCTCAATAGAGGTCAATACACCTATAACCTCAACAATCTCACCAAAAGTTGCAGATCATTTTAAACAGCAAAATTATTTTGTTGAAAAATCACATAGCATTAGAAAATATATATGATATAACAAAAGAGAACTTAGATAATTTTATTTAAGGGAAAATAAAATATGATATACATTGAAACAACCAAAAGTCTGCTGTAGTAGAATTCCTTATCAGAAGGGAAGACATGTTATGTGTTTAAATTAGTTTGATATTTAAATAGTTAATACAAGTTAATAGAATAAGAAAAGAAGATTTTTTTTCTTATTTTTTATATATTTACTTGTTCTAAGGTTTTTTTTCTTTTCTGTCTTTGGAATTAAAGTATACAATTTCGAACTACTAAGTCTGTTACATGATTCATACTTGTACTTCATTTATTTCATGGAAAATAATTTACATATGAAAACTATTTTCCAAGGAATTGTTACAAGGAAAAATGATTATTTTCCTTGCTTGATTGTCATACATGGAAAATATTCTCTCTTTCTTCTCCTTCCCTCCATTTCATGGCCTGTACGAGCGACTGATGATTCTCCCTGGGGCCAATGGGCTTACTAATTGGTAGGGATGGTAGACAAGCACCAACAGGATTGTTGAGGTTGCTGACTGGCAGGGACAGCTGATGGTTGTTGGTCAGTAGGGATGGATGACTAACTGATATGGACTTTTTTTGATGGTTGGTAGTCATTGGCTGACACAGTTTAGGGTTTATAAAGTTGGAGGAGAAGAAGGGGGCTCGAGGGCAGAGAGGAATTAACTGATGTTCGAGTGTGGGAAAAGGACTTTTGATTGTTCCAAGCAGAAATCTTTATGCCTTAAAATGCCACATATTTTATATTGACCGACATAATAATTTTGTTTACTATAAGTCTCTGTCGTGCCGCATATTAAATGCATTATAAAAATTGTGGAAAATATTTTCCACAAAACTTTAATGTTAATTTTGCATGGTACAAAATACACATCAGTCTGATCAAGAATAATTATTAGCACTAGGCTTTTTTCTTGTCAAATGTTCACAAAGCAAAAAAGCACAAGATTCCATCGCTAGAAATATTCTATAATTTCTCTGCTCAAATGGGGAACAGCATAGAGCCAATAAGAACATGAAACTCAAGTCTTGAACATTTCCTTTCACTAGGCTAAAAATCATACTATACCCTATGTGTAGAGCCAATAAGAACATGGATTTCAAGTCCAGAACATTTCCTCTTGCTAGGCTAAAAGATCATACAAATGCAAATGTACTAGATTCCATTACAAGATCTCCCTTGATATTGCCTCAATCTTTTATCCTCTCTCACAACTTGTTCCCTCCATTAAACTGATCTGCTTTAATGTACCTTGGGAGTTAAGCAATCCCATCCTGACTTCTGTGCTTAGGGCCTGGTTACATGAAAAAAATAATAATTCATTAACTATCATTGTGCTTTCTCTCCGAGGAAACATACAGATCCTAGAAGAGTTTATAAAAAATATCTTATCGTAGTGATATGCTCAGCATAAACTGTGAGAGAGGATGGAATACCCTGGAGTGGTTGAGCTTTTGGTTTTGTCCTCGGAAGCAATTCCCGTGCCACTCGTGAGCTTTCATCCAACTTTTAACACTTGTCCAGCAGTGAAAGATGATTTCTCCTCGACCCCAACGACTGAAAAATCTAAGAATTCTCAGCAGAATGTGAGGGGGAGGGGTCTAAAGTACTACTTAATTATTGCAGAACTAAGCTTTCAACA
Organism: Curcuma longa; assembly: GCF_044706935.1. Classification (NCBI taxonomy): domain Eukaryota; kingdom Viridiplantae; phylum Streptophyta; class Magnoliopsida; order Zingiberales; family Zingiberaceae; genus Curcuma; species Curcuma longa. Next base: position 12,117,786 of record NC_133865.1, read on the forward strand.
TAGTTTTAATGATGAAACTAAGATTTGGATAGGCCCATGGAAATCTTCTATAATCAGAAGTTGATGATGTCTTAGATAAATTAACTGTCCACTTAAAAAAATCAAAGTTAAGAATCACCCCAGATGCTCAGTCTATCGATGGATAATTTATTTTGGATAATTAACTTCAGTTCCTATTGGTGAAATATTCTTTCTTTAGCTGTCGCTGCTTCTGTGTGAAGACTGAAAGCTAAGAAGAAGAATATTGGCTAGAAAGAGGACTAACCTATATTCTTAGGTTTGATTAGACACCACCTGGATGCTTTTTTTTGTTTTGCCATTCTTTGATAACCCATATTAATGGATCATAATTATCTGTATTGATTTTTTTTTTATCGAAAGGTAACTGCATTATGAAGGGAAAGCTATTTAAGATTAAGTTAATATAAGGGTCAAGTATTTATTTCTTGATTGGTATAGTTCCAAGTATGAAAGCAGGAGCAAATGCATACACACTATTTATTATAGCTTGTGTCTCACTTTTTTAACTGGACCAGACCGGCAAGTAAGGATGGGGAAAAGAACTGGCAAATCTGAATTAAACTGATCCAATCCAAAAAAAAAATAATAAGTTTTTTGGATTTTGGGTTAGGTTTTGAGGATGCAAAATATTGTGTTTTAGGTTCAAATCTGATTTTTTTTTTCAACCCAAATTGGTAGGGTATCTAATTATTGCATAATTCATATAAGTCAAAGTGATAATGAAGTTAAAAGAAATTAGAATTAAATTGTATTTTGATCACATTGTAAGATGACCAAATGTTTTAAAATTTTGCAAACATAAAACTCAAAAAAGAAATAAAAAAGCTTGAAACCTATCTCGAAAATTTCATGTTCAATGTTCTTTTTGACTCAATCCTTGGATTCAGAAAATTTTTTGTACCCCAGATGAAAACCGATTAGGTCACCTTTTCCTTAAATTCATTCTGACTCATGCACTCCCCTATTGTCAAATTCAATTGGTAACCTAGGAATTAGGAATTTTCTTTGGTTCCCAAGTTATTTCAAAAGTTTTATTAAAATTTGAAGTTAATAAGTTTTGTTGAGCTGAAGATCAGTTTGAATTAGAAGCTTTCAAACTAATTAAGAAAATACAAAAATGATTTTTCTGTTTAATCTGGGTCGCTATGCATAGAAGTGAAATAAGACTGCAAGTTACCATAATTTGTTTTTTTTTCATAAGAGACTAGATGTTGAAGAAATTGAGATTGATGGGTTGTAATCTTTCAGGCATATTATCCTCCTCCTCGAGGTTTAATATACCCCCATCAGTGAGTGTGTATTCGGAGATATCATCAATTTAATCTAGGATCCTATTAGTTTGCTTGCTCTCCTGCATCTGTGCCCTTCGCTAATGAAGAAGAGCTCACAGTAGATAGAAATGATTATAGAAAGGAAAGTGTGTGTAAGAGGAAGAAGGATAAGAACATTGGATACCTTTTTTTTAAAAAAAAAATTGATTCTGGTCTTCTTTGCTCATTCCCCATCGGATATTTAAGAGCCAATCCATGTCCCATTCTACTCAGGCTACCATTATTAGTCAACATCTGTCCATATTCATTCTAGACCCTTGGATCATTTGACAATCCATATCACACCACAAGCATCAGTTCATCCAGACTCATTCTTGAGCTGTTGCTATTTGGTAGTATGATGATTCAGTCTACAAGGCAGGGTAACCAATGGAGTGGTTAACTTGCTAGGAGGGTGTCTGATATAATAAAAATGAAATGAGCAATTGAACACAACTCATGATGTGTGCATGCTTAGTGCAAGGTGTATCGACAAGGAGTGAATGCACTGAATGTGACTCCACCACTTCCACCACCATTCAAGACTCTTTTATATGTCAAAATCTCTATTTATATCTTCACTTCCTTCGACTCCCCAATGTAGGACTAGAAACTCACATGAGCACATTTGTTTTCTTTTTTACTTTTCTTATCCTTTACAAAAAGTTCTTTGCTCGAACCAAATTGTATTTGGTATTTTTGGAGTAAGTTAATGATCCCATGAAAACTGCTATGTGCTGACTGTTGCACAGCCAAGACAAGTTCTTTCAAGCAAACAAAGACAACTATTCTTTTTTCAATTTTGTCTATATTTTTTTATACTCCCTTTTTTCGCCAAGTAAAAACACTAGTGAGTTTATGGCAATTTCTTAACTAGGGACGAAATAAAATATATGTTAATCTTACATAACAGGGACAAAAACTACCTCAATAGCTCGACATAACTTTCACTTCTGCTAAATTGCCCTGACATCTATGAATTAGAATGCATGATAAAGCAGGCCAGCTAAGAAAAGAGTAACTTATCAACTCGTACGGGCTCTTTGGCTGTTCAATAAGCTCCCCCATAGTGGCTTGGCATTTTATTAAGCAAAAGCTGAAGGAATCTTTTCGAGCTTTATACCCTGCACCACCAGCATCCATTAGCCCCCCACCAATACATGTCTTCTCATGCCAAAATGCTCCAAGTGTTGCCCCCTTAGCTACTCTATGAATAGAGAAACCCCCCAAGACCCCTACGATTGGAGGAAACTTATATTAAAATTCTCCTCGTGTATTAATTACCCTTTTATTGGACATGATTCTTGTGCTCATTGTTCAAAGAGCAAAAGGAAAAGGGTATGAGATGACTCCGAAAGTGTTTCTTAATGGCTTTCTCACATGTTCGTCAGGGCGCATAGGAATAGCAGTCAACAAACTGTGCAGAAAAGGCCCTCTGTGGAGGGACCTCAACTCAAGGCCATGTCATCAGTACATACTAAAGCCATTAATGGGGGTAGTCGAACCCAGCTTGTCTTTGTTCAATCAATAAGAGGATTTCTACCCTATGAAAAGGGACAAGGAGGGACCATAGAATTGACAGAGGACAAACAATTTTGATGTATAAAGATTCCACCATTGAGTGAGGCGCTATAAAAGGGCAGCCCTGTCTTCGTGGACCATCATTGGTGGGAAGTCTGCTAGTAAAGCAGAGAGGAAGGACAGAGCTCAGCAGTGCAGCAACCTCGAAGCTAGTCTAAACTAGTGGGAGGTTGTGTGCGAGGATGGTGCGAGGCAAGGTGCAACTCAGGCGCGTCGAGAACCCAGTCCACCGGCAGGTGACCTTTTGCAAGCGTCGGGCAGGACTGCTGAAGAAGGCCCGTGAGTTGTCAGTGTTGTGTGATGCTGACATCGGCATCATGATCTTCTCTGCCCATGGCAAGCTCTATGAATTGGCTACAAAGGGGTATGCCAATATCATATCAGTTTCTTAGCTTTTACTATATCCATATTTGTATTCTCAATCGTTGAGATATTGAGTTGGGCTATCTTGGAAGGACAATGGAAGGCTTGATTAAGAGGTACAAGATGGCATCTGAAGAAGGTCAAAATTATGTGAGTGCTGCTGTGAATCCACCTCAGGTTTGTCCAATGTTTTTTATTTCTATTTCTCAGTAGTGTAAAGAAACAGTAGCAATGCAAAAGAGTAAATAAAGGAAGGTAATCCCAATATCTTACAACGTAAAGTCATGTACAATGACTCTAGGCAGAAAAGACTACGCTGTGTCCTAATGACAAGTAGCATGTATTTCTAAAGCATTTATCTCTTCCTTTGAATTCCCAATTCGCCTGAGAATATGACACTCATAGATATGCTTTTCTTCCTTGAATCTTGATCAGTGTAGATAATATATAAAGCCCTCTGATATCATTTGCTTTTATATATTCCTACTAATATTCTAGGAATACTTAAAAGTTACCATAATTTTGGTTAATTATTGTGCACGGTTAACTTCTCTACTGACTTAATGATGATTGTGTAGTTGATATATAATTGTCACAGCATTTTTAAATGCTTCTAGATCACCCATGATCGAACTGAGTCCCAGTAGCTTAGATTTTTCATTTGTTTGAACTATGGACTAGTGAGTTTGGATTCTTTATGTTCAATTCAACCATACAAATGTAAAACATTATACAAGAAATGGAGAATGGCATAACAAATTTGCCCACTATAAAATGCAGATTAGCTGGCTTTTGCTTTTGTAATGTTTGATAAATACAATAATTAACTTGAAACCTGATGACTTGATTAGTTCAAATGAATAAAGTCCCTTTATAATCATATGTGAAGCATAAAATAAATAAAGCCCCTTTATAATCATATGTGAAGCATAAAATACTATGGATTAACTTGATAAAGTATTTTAATTTAGCTCGCACTATGTGATTAACCTAAGAACTAGGCAATTGTTAAGAAACAAGCAAATAAATAAGTTGACTGTCCACATGTGTTTTAAAATTGTTTGAATTGTCCAACTTGATTAGAAATCTAATTCTAATCCAGGTCAACTTGAGCATTAAATCTAGAAAATTAAGAACTGGTCCCAATCAAAAAATGGAATATGTTATTTTTTCTACTAATCAAAAAAATTGTCTACCATACCACTAAAATTCCTTGTGCAGTTTTTTTTAATCCTATATCAACGCATATTATTTCTCTCATCGTTTAACATTGTCTCAATGTTAATAGGATTATGAACGAGAGATTTTTCGGTTGAAGCAACAGATCAATGTTCTGCAAAACAGTCTGGGGTATAACATATTTATTCTGAAACTTAATTGTTGAACCACAAATATGCAAATTAGATTTTTTGTTTCCCCCTAATAATCTATATATGTTATCAATCCTATTGTAACAAAAATATTCATAAAGAAATCCTAAAGAAGCAAAATTGAGAAGATTGCACAGTAGTTAAACCTATTTTTTTATGGTTGTAATAATTATTTAATTTGACTGTGGCATTCATGCAGGCACCTTTTTGGAGAAGGAAGCCCTGGCCATGGGCAGATGAGCCTTGATGAATTGTACATATTGGAAAGGCACCTTGAGATTTGGATGGACCACATTAGGACCATGAAGGTAGAAAGAACATCAAAATTCTAATCCTCTGCTAACTAAACTCTTTCAGTATGCAATTTGCTGATATTTTTAATCCCTCTCTCTCTCTATTTAACTCCAGATGCAGATCATGCTCCAAGAGATTCAATCCCTGAAGAACAAGGTATCTCTTTCAAACCTTGCAAACAATAAACACTAGTAATCTAATAACAACACTTTAATATTGGAAACATGATGCCATCAACATCTTCACATCTGATGTCATTGTCATCATCACATGATGGTAATGTCATTATCAAGCCATATCAGTATCAAATATTTGAGATCCGTGTAGCACATCAAAACATAAATTAGGCACAATAGTAAAAGTGATATAGCATAAATATGCCTCTCTTTGATCTTTCAAGCAGTACTAGTATTTCAATTCACGTCAAAACCAACAACTAATAACAGCAAAGTAGATACTTCTTCCATATATTTCTATACTCATTGTTTCATTCTCTTAAAGGATTTGCCCTTGATTACTAATTAAAAGAGTGCTAAAGGTGTTCTCGGCTTTTCACTTGCTTTTCAATCCATTTTGCAGGAGGGGATACTGAAAGCCACCAATGAATTCCTTCAAGAGAAGGTGTAATAATCTCTCATTATCTTCCTATAATACAAATATGAACTGAAATCGAGTTTTCTTTTTCCTATTTGTTAATTTATTTATTTTATTGCAGATTGTGGAGCAAAATGGGCTTTATGATGTAGCCCCAATGATGGTCCAACCCAATGGGCATTTTGATATGTCCCCAATCACAGTTGCTGACTACATGAATGCTTACCCACTGACAATACAGGATCAATTTAACAATTTTTGGGGCCCTGAAACGGGCTTCTCCTGATGGTAATAAGGTTAGTTGAGGGGCATAAACTAATATTTCTCTACTGTGTCCTATTTTTATATCTAGCATGTGGAACTTTTGTGTGTCTGGTTTGTATTGAATAATATGCCTCACAACTCTCGTCCATGTACTTTTACTCCTATGATGGGGAGTTTATTGCAAGGGCTTTGATGGTTTATTAATTATGTGAAAAATCTTAATCTTTTATTCATACATCGGGATTGTATTGCATTCTTCTCACATATAATCGTAGGACCGATCGTATTGAACTATTAGGGTGATGGATTTCACTTTTTACTATAGGGATTGTATTGCATTCAATATTTTTTATATAAGAATGAAGTTTGTGTATGTGTGTTTTTGTTTTGAAATCTATCTGGATTGGATTTTGGAATTTAAAAATATATTTTAAGTATCACATATAAACATTATTTTGACAAGTTTATTGATCATATAATAGTTGTTAAAATTATGATATTTTATGGGACCATGCATTCAACTTTCATAAATCATGCATCGTATTTTTTAAATTTATCAAATCGCTTATTCTTTTTCTAAAATACCCCTCCTTTGTATTTAAATTGTGTACCACACTCTTTAATTTATCAAATTATACTTCTTTTATAAAGAACCCTACCACGCACTTGTCCAACCTACTTAGCCACCAAAATATATTTAAAATTTTAAAAAGTAGGCTATGTTTTATAGGATTTTGAACCTATTTCCAAAAAGAAAAACTCACAATGGGTTATAAAAGGTATGGAACAAAAATTAGAGGATATGGTTGTACTCAGGAGTTTTAGAGAGTTTTAAAAGTATATTATTTTTATTTTAGATTAAATTTAATACATTTAAGTTCATTAATGAATTTTATCCAAAATGTATTGATGCTTGTACAAGGGATAGATTTAGAAATTTGAACACGGCCAGAGATATGAGAGTTCAAAAATAATAGATATTGTTGAGTGAATATGATAAAATAAAATTCATAGTAACTTTTTATAAAATTACACAAGGTTTATTTTTTTAAAAAAATTTACAACAACCTATCTAAGGTGTGAAATCAAGGTTGGAGAGTATGATTACATCTAGGAGATTCTTATGAATACATTAGTCGTGATTTATGATTTAGATTGAATTTGATAAATTTAAGTCTATCGGTATTGGTGAATTTTGATCAAAATTTATTGATAGACTCATTAGTAACTTTTAACCAAAACACATTAATAGTCATATAATATTCAAAATTTAAAAATTTTGACATAATTAGAGTCAGGGGAGTATCAAGAACACATTGATATTTTTATTATGTCAATATGATAGATTTAAGTGCAACAGTAAATTTGTGCTAAATTTACTTAATACTATATAAATTTTAGAAACTCATAGTTCACTCCAAGATGTGAAATCAAAATTGGAGGTCATGATTACACATAAATTTTAGAAACTCATAGTTCACTCCAAAATGTGAAATCAAGATTGGAGGTCATGATTACACTGAGGAGACTTCTAACAATATATTAGCCTTGGTTTGGCTAGAATCTGATAAGTCTAAATCTATCAATAAATTTTGATTAAAATTTATTAACGATAGTAAAACGTGCATAATCTCAAATTTTCAACATAGTTAGGAAAAGTTTGAGAACACATTGGTGTTATTTTTTTAGTGAACATGATAGATTTAAGTTTAATAATAAATTTATGTCAAATTTATTCAAAATTGTATAAATTTTAAAAACTCACAATAGTTTATTTAGGATGTGAAATCAAAGTTGGAGGATATGGTTATACTTAAGAGACTTTAGACTTCTAGGTATGCATTGGTTCTAATTTAGATTGAATATGATAACCCTAAGTCCATTGGTGAGTTTTGGCTAAAATTAACTAGTAAACTTAAACTTATTAGATTCGAGCCCAACTGAAATCAATGTATTCTTGATACTCTATTAAATGTGATCATGTCTTTCAAACTAGGCTCCATACTTTATTTATTTTGTTGTGATTTTTTTTAAAAAAAATTAATTTTATATAATTTTATTATAAAATCACTAATGAATTTATATTTATCATATTCACTGAATGATAATATTAAGGTATTTTTGAAATTTTCAGGACTATAACTATAATCAAAATCCATTAATGAAGTTACATTTATCATATTCAATCTAAACAAGGATCAATGTATTCTTGGAACTCTTATAAACGTAAACATGCATTCTAATCTTGGTTAACCCTCTATTTAGTATATTGTGAATTTTTAAAAAAAATTCAATCTTCTTCTGACAACTGATCAAAGAAACAAATAATAGTTTCAAGATCCTATAAAATATAATTTATTTTTTAAGATTTTAAATGTGCTTAAGTGGTTTAAATAATCGTGTGTATAAATAAAAGAGTATCTTGAAAACGAGGTGTATGATTTAGTAAATTTAAAAATAAAGTGGGCGATTCAAATATTTGTAAATATTGAGTGAGTGCCAAGTTCAATACAAATGCTATTGAAATTATCTAATACATGACATTTTTTTTTGAGTTATGCTATGATTTTTATTATACTATATTATTCAAAATTAATTAATAAAACGATTCCATGCTAATTTTTTTTACAAAAAAATATATCAATAATTTAATTTATTTTTTAATTTTTGGCATGCATAAAAACATTAGTGTGATTTTTTTTTTCATTGACACATATTTTAGCTGATTAAAATGTTCAAAGAGCTAATGAACACGTTTATGTGATTTTATTTTGTATTTAAAAATTATTTTTCAGAGATTTTTTTTAAAGGAAACACCATTGATCATTCAAGAGAAAACATACATTTAAAAAATAGTTTCAAAAATGGTTTAGTGCGGAAAAATGTAAGGGTATAGAAATGAGGAGTGAATAGGGAGACGACATGATCGCTTCTTCTCAACGTAAATACATCTTTCATCTTTCAATATGAAATTCTTGGCTCTATCTCTAATAGAAATTCATTTTAATTAAAACAACAAATTAAGGATATTTTAGCGGCCCGGTTGAAACAAAGAGGGGTGATTTGAGAATGTTCAATTTTCAGGCGCGTTGCTGGAAATTTTCCGAAAGAGGAACAAATGTCAAATTGCATGCCATGTGGGAACCTATTCATTAAATAAATAAAATTAATAAAAAAAATCAATCTAATAACTTCACTTTACTTATTCCAATTTTATTTTTCTTTTATTATTTAGGCTTATTTGAATTCTCCAATATATATATATATATATATATATATATATATATATATATATATATATATATATATATACTGTCACTCACATCGACGAAGGAACAACCAGCTATAACCCACAGAAGCCTCATTCCGCTCTCAAGGGTACTCAATTCAAGCTATAGAATCTCCATACTCCAGGGTCAGCATACTCAAGAGGGTACTCAACTCAACCCCAGATAAATACAAGCTACAAGGTAAGGTAATTCAATCCCTTTATCGACGACTGGCAATCCCTTTATCTACGACTGCCAATCCGAGATTGAAATCTAACATCTACGACTGGCAATCCCTTTATCGATGACTGGCAATCCCTTTATCTACGACTGGCAATCCCTTTGAAATAGAAATATAATACCTTTTATACTCATACTGATGAAAGGCCATATATATATATATATATATATATATATATATATATATATATATATATATATATATATATATATATATATATATATATATATATCTGACGCCGGACAAAGTTTCGGCGAGCAACATGTCGATCGCGCTCAATCCGACGATCGACGATAGTCGGACGACGCGGCGAGGCTGGCGGTAGCGATGATGGATCGACGGTGTCGCTCACGGTCATGCACGAACCCGTCGTGCAATATATCAAAAATAAATAAATATATATATATATATAATAATCAATCTAATATCTTTATTATTATTGATCAAATCTAACGGTGTTATTATTAGTACTCCTATGATCTCTTATTTAAAACAATCAATATAATATCTTTATTATTACTAATCACATCTAACTGCATTATTATTAGTCATCTAAGTACCTATCATGATTCTTGATAGATATTACGAGAATATTGTGCAACATGGTATTGTAAGACTTCCTATTTAATTCAATTTTTATGTCGAACTCAATTAAATCAAAATAGTAAGTTTGGTTGGATATTAATTTTTTAAAATAAAATCTATTTTAATTTTGAAACTTAAAATCTAATTTATCCTAAATAAATATACAAAGTTTTATATTTTATATCCTCAAATATGAAATTGGTTGAAATCAACATTTAATGGCACATCTCCTTTAGTAAAAAAAATAGTCATTAAATTCTCAAATACATGATTGAAAGATTCCCTTCCATGCCCATAAATATTAAGAATTGGTTCTCATTGATTAGATTAGTCTCCTAATTAACATAATATTACCCCTTCTTAGGAAAAAAAATTTGACACTCTAACGGTCTTACATGGTCGGTTCCACGACCATTTGTGAGGAGTAAATCGAGAAGCTGTAATTGACCACGACGGGGGAAAGCATTGTCTCGGCTTCATCGAACTTCGACTCTTGCTCACTTCAATAAATTTATCTCATTGTAACTAACTCAACTATGCCCCAAAAATAATATAATATTACCCCTTGTCTTTTAGAGATATAACTCAAATGACTTTCAACCTCTACATGTGCGGTGGAACTTAACAAATTTTATCAAAGAGCGTACCTTATTTTACATAATATTTTTTTAATCTATTTTAACTCTAAATTAAAGTAAAAAAAATTAATTTTTTGTATTTAAATCGAACTAAATTGAATTGAATAGAAGATCAAGATAAAAAATAAATAAAAACTTAATTATTTCGTCGAGAATTTTCATACAATCTTTTTTTAATATTTAATTATAAGAAAATAAGGAAAAGTGAGATAAAATTAATAAAATAAAAACTTAGTTATTTTATCAATAAAATTTATTGACGACATTAAAAATAAATTTTTTGGTCAAATTTATATTATTTATTTTGAATAATATCTTTAATTTATTTATATATTTTTTAAAAAAATTTTAATTTTTAATTTTATTAATTAGTTTTAATCAAAAGCTATTGATAATTCTAAATAGTTTAATTTTATTCTAAATTTACGATTATGGTGGCCCTCTAAATTTATCTATATTTTTATTTTTAATTTTGAAATCTTAATAAAAAAATAAAAAAATTATAAAAGGATATTAATAAAAACAAAAAAAATTAAAATTAAAATTATTTTTAGTTTTATATCTTTTTTTAGCTGATTTCTCTAGAAGAGAAGTGAAACAAAACTAAAAAGGAAAAATCAAAAATTTAAAAAAAATACTTTTGTATTGTTTTGGTTAAGGCATAACCATCTTAGTGCTGATATTATCAAAGCATCATCAACTTGATATTATTTTAGTCAAAGCAATATCAACTTAGCACTCCAAAAGTGGAATATTAATACATTTGGTCCAAAAGATTTATTTCACTTCCTTAAATCTTATTATGCCCCAAAACTTAATTTTGAATTATAACTTTATCAGACCGAATAAACTATTCAAAAATTTTAAATTTTTTTTTTCTTTTAACATGATATCATATATGAAGATAGGCACCTTTGATTCATTTTGGGATAACACTAATAGCTACTTTGTACTATCTTCTTAATATTATCTATATTAAAGTTTTAGGTTTCCAAAAGCATTCAAGTGAGTTTTGATCAAAATTGATTAATGGACTTGACAAGTTAGATTTAATTTAAACCAAATTTAGTAGATTCCTTCTACTCCCATAGTCTCATCATAGCTAAAAACTAGTGACTCATGACTTTCATAAGTCTAGAGAAACTATTTAAAAAATTCAACTTTTTTTATTTTTGATATAATATTATATTTAGACTTAAACACCCCTGATTTACTTAAGAAAACACTAATAACTCTCTTGCACTCTCATAATTTTGTTCAGATTTCAAAAGCATCTAAGCTATCAATGAATTTTAATAGATCATCAGTTTCAATCTAAATTTTATCCAATAGATTTCATTTACTCTCTCAGTCTAACCATACTCAAAAACTCTTGATTTATAATCCCTATCAATTTAGAGAAATTATTTAAAAATTTTAACATTTTATATTTTTGGTATCATATATGGACTTACATATCTCTGATTTATTTTAGAATAACCCTAATAACTTCCTTGCACTCTCTTGATCTTGTTCATGTTAAAATATTAAAATTTTAAAAGCATTTAAGCTATCAATAAGCCTCCTAAATACTTTTAAAAATCTATATAAAAATCAAAGTGCTTTGGCAAAAAAATTATAATGGGCTAGATGTCCAAATTGGTTATTTTTGAGATCTTCCATTGAGTTTGGAATGCTCTAAAAATTCATTCATATGATTAACTTGGACAGTTAGTTTATAATCACAAAACATCTTGATGAGTTTAAATTGCCCAAATTAATTAACCATTTGATATATCTAAGACGTTGCACACTAAGAAATCCATTCAAAAGGTCAATTATCAAATATTCAAAGTTCATAGTCTATTAAGGTGAAAATACCTTATCAACCTGATATGACCAAATTGACCTTTTGAGCTCTCCCATCTTCAAAGTACTTCAAGCAAACCATTATTTATATCTTAAATGATCAATTTTGATAGTTTATGACCATTAAACTATTTTAGCTAAAAGATTTTGATGGATCATAAATTATGAATATCAATAAAATTGGCCATAATTCCAACCTCAATTTTAGTGACTGTTTACACCACATCATATCCTGATCCTAGACTCTGATAATACTAGAAGTGAGGTCCCAAGAGATAGAAGATGCATAAAAATGTGATATATTTTTAAGAATAAAAGTTAAAAGAGCATTCATATTTCATATTATTATCTTTCGTTTATATCTCCTGTCTAAATCTTAAATCGATCAGGTGTATTAATCGTAGCTATTATACATGTTGTATTAATTACAATTTCGTAACTATAACTTATACTTAAACTATTCAAAAGCATTCATGTTGTAGCAGTTATAATTTTGTAACTACTATAATACGTTTGATCGATTCAAGAATTAGATGAGAGATATAAACAGAAGATAATAATGGAAATAATATACTGGAGGATAGTTGGATAACTAAATATAAATTGTTAGTGAGGTAGGGCACCCCTTTGATGATTTAAAAAAGAGCAATGATATGTAGTATGAAAAAGTTCAACATGAAACTCACATCCATACAGTGGGACCCACAAGCATGCAGTTGAATGTGTCATGTTGGTTTCATGTTGAACTTTTTCATGTTACATATAATTTCTCTTTAAAAAAATAGGGTGTCTCTTATTTTTTGCCCTATTTTTAACTCCAATTAAACAATGAAAATATACTTACTCGTCATTAAGTGAAATAAAAGGGTAATATAGCAAAATTTTGAAAATATGAGGGCATGAAATAATTTTAAATTACAGGGGTAATATTAAATGTTTCCTTAAAAATTATTATTATTATTTTATATGACACTGTAGATTAATTGATGTCCCCTGTTCAGCTACACGAATTCTGTATCCCGCAAACATCGTGGTCCTGCTGAGGTGGGCCGGAACTTCGTCCTCCAATCCGTTCGTCGACCCATGAGAGCTTGGGGTCGTCAAAGAAAATTCCATCCTGGTCGGCCTTTTTAAGTTCGTCCGATGATCATCCGCCCGGCGTGATCGAGTGGGAACGCCGGCGGACACAAGCAGAGATGGGCGCCGTTCGAGGAGTGCTCCTTGATGAATCCGTGCTACTGTCGGACGACGGAGATGATGGCCCTTTGCTGAAGCCGGGAGCGGAGGCTGTGCTTCGACGGCTTCGTTATTCCGATCTGCGAGTGGTATGACACCTCTCCGAAGAAACTCATTTTCGAGTGGGATATTTGGTCCCGGAGTAGTCGATTTCCTGAAAATTTCTTGCTTCTCTATGAACTTTAAGTCTGCATTTGAGGAAATTCTGCTTATTTCCTTTAGGTTGCGGTTTCGGTTTATTCCTTGGTGTGTTCTTTTTGTGATGTGTGCGCTACAATTGGTCATCGGAGGGATTAGCGAAAAAATATATACAAATTCCATTTTTTTTTCTTCTCCTTTTTCACTTTGTTGTTTAGGAGCTGCAGCTTGTGGGTTTCTGTAATTAACGCCGTGAATTCTTGCATGCTTTTGTTCTGAAGATAAACCTTGTTGGAATTTCTATTGAATTCCCGACAATGCCTTTTCTCGTACGTTTCTAGTGAAAACTTTCAGAATGGTGATTTGCATGCATGCTTGTCACTGTGGAAATGATCAAACATTCATGCTTTTTTACATGATTGTGTTTACTGGCATGATCTTTTGAGTTCCTTTTTCAGAAGTATTGGAGATGTTAAATATGGACATTAAAACTTAAGATCTAAGATACAATAGCTTGGATGGACTTTGGTAGCACTGATACACAACAACCAGTCAGATGGGAAGAGAAAAATTAAGACGAAAAATTAAAATTTAGAAAGAAAGTAGTAAAATCCAATTTAGGATAGGGGGTGTCAAAGATGGAAAAAAATTAGATACTAGAAAATGCAAAATTAAGAAGGGGAGTCTTGGCACAATGGTAAAGTTGTTGCCATTATTTTATAATCATTCTTTCTTAGATAACTCTGTTTATTCTCTTGAACTATTAGCATCTTATTTTATAGTTTGCAGAATATATATGGTAAAATCTAAAAGTAACATATGTTGTATCATTTATTCGATTCCATTTTTTAGGTATCCAATTAGTTTCTACCATGATTAATTTCATATAGGTCCCTAATCTAGTTGATGCTTTAGAAAGTAAGAGAGGACCTTGTATAAATTTATTATTCATATTTCTTGATATTTCAATGTAGAAAATAGTTCGGTAAGAAAAATAGAATTGGATAAAATAGCATGTAAATTTGAATTATTCTTCATTCCTAAACAAAATTTCTTTATTGGTAGAATTTTTAATATCTCTAGGATAGTATTAATTTTCTATTTAACCATATAATGTCCTATATTATTAGGTTTGCAAAATAGTTTTGTGGTTAAAGTGAGGTGTCAAAGCACAGCTGAGAGGTGTTAAAATTAGATGAATGGACGAAAACTTATTGCCAGCTATTAACTGATGTTGTACTAAATTTTATTCTTATCTGTTTGAATGTATAGAATATATGTTTCTTATCATCCTTATATCACATTATTGACTTGTTGATTGTTGTAGAATCTCATCCTTTTCCCCAGCTTGTAAGATTCCATATGTCTTAATAAGAAACTTTTTTCTTTTGAGGACATAATTGTTATTTGTTTCATAATGAACTATTAGTACTTGTTGCAAGTCCATTAGACTTGAAGTAATTTTATACCCATTTCACTTGGTTTCCAGGGGTTTTGCCATGATGGGGAAATCTCAGCCCAAAAGGTGAAGACATTGAAGCACAAGGAAAACTTCTCTTGGTGTTGTTTTAAGAAACAATTGTTAACCTGCATGCAACAACCCGTTTTTCCATTTGATAAGAGGCAGCAATATTCTCGAATTTTATCTAACTATTAAAGCCATAGTTGCAAAAATTGTGCAAATTATCACTCACTCAGAGAAGCTAATATGCTTTGATAAACACTAATATTTCATTCAAGCAAAAATACTTGTATCTCTATCTTCTGTCTTGTAGCTTCTGGAGATATCTGCTGAGTAAATTCTATGGTATCTTCATTTAGTCAAGCTGGTACATTAAATTGGTGACAAACTATTGCTTTTTGATAGGTATCGCAAAAATGTAGTGCCATACTTTAAGCTTGTTTTTTTATTTCATTGTGAACTGCTCCCTCTAAATACATAATGGAATATTTGCGTTCTTTTTTCTGAAAGGAAAAGTGTTACAATCTTGGTCTTTATTTATTATAAATTGTGATATTTGATTGTGCAGTTTGTCTTTGCCTAACTGATTTGTTTTGTCTAGTCAACATATGTGGTGAATTCTATGTTGCTTTGTCTCATATTAGAATGTATTAAGATGCATCATTGGATTTGGAGATAGAATGTGGCATAAATCTAGTCTCAAGATAATTCAAAAATAAAAATCCAGATTTTGGTTCTTCTCCATGTGCATGGACTGTGAAATGTTGCACTCTTGGTGAAGGAATTGATCTGACTATTTCCAGTTCAATCATTCATCCAGTATTCTTGTGTATGAATTCTGCATGCTATCAGTTGTCCATTCTCAAATTGATAACCACCACATGGGAGCTCGGCCTATAAAGTAATCATTCCCTTCCTCTTGCTACTTGTTCCTCTATGACTTGCTTGTGGATGTTGGGAAGGATCTCAATGTGCACTTTTATGGTTTAAACATCTTCTCACAGTCTCAAACTAAGCTTTAACCACGGGCAGAATTGCAGATGAGAAAAAGCCAAAGACCCATGCACAAGCTTTTCATAAATAAGTAAACTATAAAAATTCAGTTGATGCAATAGAGAATAATAAGTATGAACTCAGAATTGTTTTGAAACCAATACACTGATAATGGATAGCCATCTATCGTAAAAGCTTAATCTAGTAGGAAGGGTTTTGTTTGTAGATTTGTGATCTAACATTGTATATTCCATTTCAAGTTGCCTTAGCAGCTCTCAATGTCCCTCTTTAGTTTCCATCCCCATGTTTTATCTTTTACTTTAGTTGGTTGCTTTAGTGATCACTTATACATGGAATGAAATTTCATATGTTTGCAATGTGTCTTGGCAATTGGTAACCTATATACTAGGCAAACAAGGTTTTATTATGCTGTGACAACATTATTCTTCATATGATTTTGTTTATTATCTATAGCTCTTAATCCTTTCAAGAAGAATTTAATGTTTCTGTTTGCCCTTTCTTACAATAGGATAAATTTGTCAGGTGTTGAATACAGGCTGGAAGTTTTGCTACTTTCCTCTATAATATGTTTCTTAGTGTTTTAACTGGGTAGACTTCAACCTTTGGTTTTGGGAAAACAAGTTTTAATTTCTCTATCTACCTTTTTAGGTGACATTTCTCCAGGAGACAGCAAGAATGCACTCCTGTACTTGCATCTCACTTACTGCTCCAGATATAATAAATTCGTTGAACCAAATGTTGCTAGAATGGGGCATAGCTGGAGATAGATGTTTTTATGTTACTTCCAAAAAACATGAAGCAGCTGCATATGAGATTGTGGGAGAGAGTTGGGTAATTGTTCACATAGGTAAGAATGGATATGGGGATCATTGATGTCATAATTTAGATTAGAATGCCAATGCTATCTTGTTTGCAACCTTGATGCAATTTTTCTTTCTTTTTAATCTTGACTGCTGACCAGCTGCTATTTTTTTAAAAAATAAACTAATCTTTACTGTTTCAGGTGTTGACTGTTGTTATACAACAAATAATGAGTTTTTATTTATTGAAAAGTTGGAACAACTGCCCCTTACTATTTGCTGTTTCACTAAAAAGGTTATTCCAAATTCTGCATTCATCATATTCACCTTTCCTTTGGTTATGTTCTTTGGTGCATTGCTTTGTTTCTGCCTTTGAATGTAAATAGTTTTTTTTGCATGCCTCTAGGCATTGAAGAACCTTTCATTACTTATCATTGGCTATTTAATGAAGCCTTCTCGGGAAGAAGATTTTGCAAAGGCAGCTACTCTGAATTCTGAACAAGTAGGATTAAGTAGTTAAAGGGATAAAACTTCATTTGATATGTTTTCTTGCTATTGACAGAGGGGTGCATTTCCCATGTATCCTACCGACAACAGATTGATGTTTGCCCCTCTCAGTTTTGAATTTCCTTTAGAATCCCAACTACAAGAGGTTAATGCTGTCCTTCACAAAGCAACTGATGAAATCATTAACTTCAAGCCCCACACCTCAACTGAATTTTCCCAAGGGGTTTCATTTTCCACAGGAATGCGTGAGCTGGAGAGGTGATTTCCCTTATTGATATATGTGAATGAAATTTAAACATTCTCATGCTTTATAGTCAAATTGCAACATATTTCATATTGTGTAAGATTGTTACACTTTGACAAGAATCAACATATAGCGTGTATGAAGGCCTGAGGGGGTAAATTCCTTGATTGTAAAATTACCTAAAAGATTGGGCAATGTATGAAATGTGATGGAGATCTTAACTAGTAAAAGGTGAGAAGAATCTATCAATGTTACCTCTTGGTCTTTACTCTTTACTGCATCTTGTCCTGTGTTACCTCTTGATTGTTCTTTTAGATTCGTTTTTTTACAGTCATGTTTTAGTTGAACCATATAAATTACTGTTGGGACTTGAATTTAAATTTTTTTGGGGATATAAGTTAGCATGTACAAATGACGTATATACGTCAACTGAATTTTTTTGAGGATACTGTTGGGACTTGAACCATATATAAATGCTCCAATTAGGCGGTGTGAAACTATGACAAATACACACATTAAATGAGGAAGAGAAAAATAAAAAAAACTTGGTTAGCAATAATAAAACAAGATAAAATTTATTTAAGTATAGATGATGATATAGTAGGGGATAGAACTCAATGACGTAGAAAGATTCATATAATTGATCCCACCTAGTGGGATAAGACTTGGTTATTGTTGTTATTGTATAAGTTAGCATGTAGTATTGAATGTTAGAATTGTGATTTCCACTTTTATTTAATATTTATTAGATAAATAAATCCTTCTTGTACAAACCAATTTTACTGATAATAGTTGCTGCAACTGTGATAGGTTTTAAACCATTCTTCAAAACCTGTGTTGTATCTCATGGATGATAGAACACAGGAACTTTGGTTTGGTTTCAAGTTGATGATTGCCCTAGTTAAGTAGCGCAAGTAGTATTAGATTGTTTCTGTTTGTTCTCTGACTATTTTCATCTTTGTGCAGATTTATCCAGGACCATCCTGAATGTTGCCTGATTGATCCTCTAAATAATATATACCCTTTGTTAGATAGGCACAAGATCCAACAAGTTCTACTTGGATTACAGGAAATCAACATGAAAGATCACTGCAGACTACGTGCGCCTTATTTTTTAAAGGTCCACTTCTTAGAGTTATACTTTTTTGCTGCATAAATTGTTTATTGCAATAAGATAAAACCAGAAAAGGTAACTGTCAGGCAATACTTGCACCTTGATAGCATGTCTGGTTCTAAAAAATAGCAGTCTAATACATGTAATCCATCATCTATTGTGGTTGCCACATGTCTTCTTCTTGTTACAAGGATGACTACAAACTGCATCATACACTCTAAAGCTGGCAGTCCATTGGACAGCATGTACAAGAAAAGTTCGCCAAGAGAGCATCCTACAAAACTAAAGATCTGGGTTTTAATGATCTTTTACAACTTGTTAAGATTATGTTTATCTTACATTACAATAATGCAAAAGATGATTTTGACTATCCTCTTAATCATTTCCAATGTGTCTAAAATCTTCTAAAAGTAAGAGCATTCTAAGCATTTTTAGGGTTGTAAACGAGTCAAACTTTGTGTTGTTCAAGCTTGGTTTGGTTTCTATTTTATGAGTTTGAGGTTGGTTCGAGCTTAGTTTGAACTTGGTTCATTTAGATATTATCAAGCTCTTAATTCGAGCTTGTTTGATTCTTTGAAACTTTGGTTGGTTAGTGACCATGATTTTATAAGTTTGTTTGTTCATTTTGAAATTTTTCTTGGTTATATACAAGGTTGATAAGAACTTTGTTCATGAACATGGTTCACAAGTTTTGTTCCAACACATTGTTCATGAATAAGTTATAATTTTTGTTCATGAATATTAATGAGCTAAACATGTGTTTGATGTTGTTCATTTAGTTTAATGAGTTGTCCAAACTTGTTCATTTAATTAACCTTGCATATATTAAATGAACATAAACAAACTCTTACCAAGTCGAACGCTAAGCTTGTTCATGGATGTTTGATTCATTTACAACCCAAAGCATTTGCGACCTTTAGGATAACAAAATTCTTGGTGCATTTTTTCTTTTCCCAATTACTTTATGAAAGTTGAAATGTAAGTGCAAATACAATTCAACAGGAAAAATAATAACAAACTGGAATACCCTAGCTCAAATCTTAGCATGGATGTAGTTAGTTAAATTTGTTTATTAGATGTATATTTTATACAGATCAAACTGGAATAACCTAGCTTAGAATCTTAGCATGTTTGTAAATAGATTTGTTTAGGAGACTTATGTTTTATAGATATGAGACCGCAATACCCTTGCTCAGAATCTTAGCATGGTTGTAGATTGATTTGTTTATTAGATGTATCTATTATTTCCTATTACTGTATATTTATACCAATGCAAGCTTTTATATAATAATAATGGTAAACTTTAAATTCTTATCCTTTTATGTAAACACTAGATGCATTTATAGAATAGAGTGTCAGATAGTTAGAAAAGTGGTGTGGGTTTACTAGGAAAGAGAAATTAAAAATATTAATCATGTGGATGTACTTCCAATAAATGATAAAATACGAGAATTTATTAAGATGCTATGGGCATGCTCAAAAGGCACTAATAAATACTATGATAAGTATAATCAATTATGGTTGAACATGTGGGGCAGATGGAGATCAATGAAAAGATTACTATTGAGGTATAATAGAGTTTAATAACAAAATAAAATCCCTTGCAACTAATCCCCATATTTGGGACTCAACTTATTTATTGTTGTTTTATCATGAGCATTCATTTCCACAAAATTTGCTCCATTTCCATAGGTGTTTACTTATAGAGAGTGGGTAAGATCAAAACCATGGTTTCAAATCTCATACCATGTTGGGCGAAACGGTCGAAATGGTCAAGACAAGGTCTCCTGTGTCATCGTGTTAATCATATTGATAAGTATCATTTCATGTTAACACTCAACACCCATTAGCATGTAAAATTGACATTATTTTTTGGTAATTTGTCTGCATACAAAATAATGCTAAAATTATAACATTCCAAATAGAAAGCAAGCATTGAAATATATATAGTTGTTTATCTTTTATCTTTTTCTTCTTCTTCTCTTTTCTCCTACCTCCAATTTGCCACTATCACCATACATTGGAACGTTGGCACGAAACCAAAATAGTTTCGTTCCATTCAAAGACCAAAACATTGACACTGCTCAAGATTTTAAACTTTGATCAAATCTTTTTGCACATTGGGGCAAAATCCCACCCTTGAATAAGTGGCTATATTCACATCTCTATATGAAACTTTCCGCTTCCATGAGTACTTGATGGTTCACTCTTTTCTCCAATGTTTTGTATTTTGCATGAAGGCTACACCAACTCCTTTGCTCCTGCATTGTAACCGAAGGGAAATATCCCAATAATGTTGATGGAAACATGGTCCAAAGCAATAGTTCCAAGCAGATTGGTCTCCATCATATTCCTTATTTGAGGAGATTAAAATGAGATTGAGTAAACCTGCATGACCACTGTATTTTTTGTGCATTCGCTGTGCCTTTGCACTGCTATTAATGTGAGCTTTCCTCTGTGTGAAATTCTCCACTGTCTATTCTCGTGTCCCTCTTTTGCTTTTTCCATAGCTATTTGTTGGGTGTAGCTATTTATTCTTTAAAATTATTTAGTAACTTAAGTACTACAATCAAGAGAAGTTATATGCTTGCAATTTTTGTGTTGTGTTTTGTTGAAATAAACTTTGATAGGTTTCAGCACTAGTTTGTCTTTCTTAGTTAGATATTTGAATGAGAAATTTCTGTTCAACTTTGTGGCTGTGTAACATTCTACTTGGAAGCCAAGTGTCAACACATGTGATAAATCTTTTATCCAAGATAGTGTTTCTGAAAGTTATCAATAATATGAAAGAGAACCTTGATCACATATATGCCGATTCAATTGTTAAGAGCCAATGAAGAAAGGGTAACAAGCACTTATTCATATCTCTGCTAAAGGATTAGTTATCCCTCTTATTCAACATGGAGGATAGGATCCTTTATAGAGTTATGACAGGGACCACGATGCAGATTTTAAACCTCAAACTATACGTTTACTTGTTTTTGTTTCAGTAAATCCATGGCACAGGAAAGTAAAGCTATTGTTATCAGATTTCAGAAGGACAACATTTGATCCCTTTTATTTTTGTAATGTTTCAGCTTTAAATTTAATATGCTGATGCTTGATTATGCAGACTGATGCTTTTAATGAACCTAACCTGAGGGATCAACTATCTGAAGCTAATTTATCATTCCCCATCATTGTGAAGCCACAAATTGCATGTGGTGTTGGTGATGCGCATAATATGGTAATTTGGTTCCTTTTTCAGGAACAATATAGTGACCAATTTCATGTAGTAGATTCTAGGAAAGTGTAAATTTGGTGATGTCCTTGGACTAAGATTGTTGTGAGAATTTTGAATTTCATTTGAAAGTTATTATCTGTAGTATTTACTTAATGTGAGTTATTATTCATCAATATTGGCTCCTCTTTTTTTTTTTTCAACTAAGACTTTGTGCTTCTTTTCCAGGCTTTAGTATTTAAGTTTGAAGACTTCAAAGGACTTCATGTTCCTCTTCCTGCTATTCTTCAAGTAATTATCTGAATTTCCCTTTTTCTCATTCTTGTGACAGAATTTGCTTCTTTCAATAATATAGGTTAGTAATATAGAATTATAGATACTTTGTTATTTTGATGTGCTGATGAAAGTTTTATTTCTTTTGTGTGCTGAGATTGTTGGAGGCAGGGCCACCAAAGTTTATTACATGTAATTATATAATACAAGAGAGCACAAAGATTAAAATATCATCCTATGTTGAAGTTTCAGTCTTCTATAATTTCCTTCTACTTAGTTTGCTTAGTCTCATGTATAAGCCTATAAGATATTATAAAGTCAATTGAATTAAGATTTAGATGCATCAACCTGCAAAAGTGTAACAAAAATCTTGAGTAATAGGGATATCTTCCTAATATCAAAATGAGTGTAGTGGGAGTATAGTTCTTGTAGTACCCTACTAAGATTAATCCTATTATATTGTTAGAACATCTGGTACTTGAATTAATCTTTTCCATAATTATATTGTTGTTACCATTGGGAGTTGACTTAAATTGATAAAATCTAAACTAGCATAGTTATAGGTGAAAGATATAGATATATGTCATTTACTTCAACTCTGAAGACTCTTTGTTGTTGTTAGTGCTCTGATTAGTGCATCTTCTCTTTCCATCTTCTCCCCTTTTAGTGTTTGATCTCCTTCTCATGATTGATAAGTGAAATCTGGAGGACAATCTTTATATTTCAATGGGCATCGTCTACTTATGCTTCTTCTCTTTCCCTCTCTCATTTTACCCATGCTAGCCAATGAAATCGAAGGATGAGAGATGATAAGAAAATTGTCTTGTCTTGGTCGGTTTTAGTCAATAGAAACTGAGGCACACCTTGTCTCACTTGATACCACTAAAACTATCTGTGTGAAATAGTGGCATTTACACTTGCAGACACAATACCAATATCAACCCACAATCAAAATGCTATGTGTCATCCCTGTAGATTGATATTGATCAACACTTGAAACCATGAAAGAGCATATGAACAGCATTGGAATATGGGCTGATTATACCCAGCGAGCAGTAGGAAACTTGAATAAAAATTGTTTGATCCAGTGTGATCCATCCATCCAATAAAGCAATTAGCCAATCAAATACATTGTTGGAAGATTTTTGTTGATCTCCCCTTCTAGTTTTGGCAGGCATGTTTCTGTCCAAGATAATTGATTAATTTGGCTTGATCTTGTTAAGAGTGATAGCTTTATCAGGTTTACTCCCACACTGATGCTTCTAGATTAGGGTTTTATAAATATTATGTAAGTGTTTCTTACCCACATATGATGCAAGCCAATATTCCAAAGCTCCAAACTTAACAAATGTGTTACTGATAATGTGATGTTTGTCATCTCTCTTTGATCCCAATTATTTGACCTTTTTAATCGAGAGCTTCACATGTTCTGATTATGCAGGAATATGTGGATCATGGATCTTTAATATACAAGTTCTATGTCCTGGGAACTAATGTTTTCCATGCTGTTAAGAAGTCTATGCCAAATGCCAGTTTTCTAATCTCTTCGCAAGAGAAAAATGGTTTAAAACCAATCACCTTTGACAGGTGCAACTAATAAGCATCATCTACATTTGTCCTCCTGAAAGAAACAGAAAGGAAGTTGAAGCCTCGATGGGCAAACACCTAATATTTGGTTTCTTTCTGTCAAACAGTTTGAAATCTCTTCCAGTTGCTACTGATGACCAGCTGCTCTCGGTAGGCAGACTTAAATGTGGTAAAGAACTGGATGTGGACCTTGTCAATAGTGCTGCTAATTGGCTGAAGATAAAGCTTGATCTTACCATTTTTGGATTTGATTTGGTTGTAAGTAATCATTCTTTATCAGTAAACTCTATTTGAGGCCATAAATTTTTTGTGGGATGAAGAAAAAGAATATCAGAATCTGCATCATGACTTTTTAGCTCTTTCAAGTTAATATTGTTAAACTTAGATTTTGGTAGCTTCAATGGATTGCTTTGATCATTAATTTCTTACTTTAAAGGGAATTTACTGTACTTTCCATTTACAGGTTCAAGAAGACAGTGGAGACCATGTCATCGTTGACTTGAATTATCTACCCTCTTTTAAGGAAGTACCCAATGCTGATGCCATACCTGCATTTTGGACTGCTATTAGGAGTTCATATGAATCAAGGAAGACAAACTGAATAGCTGACAACTCCATTGCACTCCATCGAACCAGATACTTGTAGTGAAAAATTTGGCAGGTCAGTTTAAGATATTCTGAGTTATCTGTCACTTGTCCATTGAATTCTATCATTTTGTAGAAACTTAGCTTTCTCACATGGTCCATTTAAAATCTACCCATATTCCAGTGTGCTCATTGACAATGCATATGAAAGTGGGAAAGACAAATAATTAGTGAAGGATGCCGTGAGAAGGCGTCGTAGCAACTGACAGAACCTTTTGATCAAACACATGAGAAAAAAAGTAGAAGGTTGCAATTAGATCATGCAATAAATGCAAGTGATGCTAGATGCACGGGGAGAAGGGAAGAAGAGTAAAACTAGGGGATGGTCAGGGTGCATGAGACAACCGTAAAACAATAGGGATCTTGTGTACACAAAGTCATAAGACAACTTACATAAACCTAACAAAATACTGAAAAACAATAACCCACCATAAGAGACCCAAATTCTTTAACCTAGGTATGCCTAGATTACTTTGACCTGAACAAAGCAAACTTTCAAATTTGTGGTATGACTCAATTACTTTCGCCAAATTTGTGCTAGATAGCTTCACTGCTTGGTTGGGGTAGTTAGTGGAGCTTATGTCTCTCATCAAAAGGTACAGCAGAATGTTCTTCCAACCTGGCCTATTTTTTTCTGATTATATATATATATATATATATATATATATATATATATATATATATATATATATATATATAGATTTGATATACTGCACGACGAAAAAAATGCGACCCCGTGCGCGATCGATCCACGCCGTCCACGCCCGATCGCGATCAACCGCAGCCGTCCAAAAATCGCGATTGCACAGTGTTTCTCCTCGGACGTTCGCCGCTTCCCGGCGTCCGTTCATCGCCGTCCGACCACCGATTGCCGCCGGACCGGACCCGTTGGAACCGCAACTCACCGGCGGTCCGGCGGGTGCCGGAGTCCGGCCCCGATTCGGCCGGAATCCGGCCGGATTCCGGCCGAAATCGCCGCCAGACGCTGGCGGCCGATTTCGGCCAAAATCCGGCCGGATTCCGGCCGAATCGGCCACCAGCGCGTCTGCTGTGTTTCGGCCGGAATTCCGGCCGGATTCCGACCCAATCCGGCCGGAATCCGGTGCCGATGTGTGCGCCGTCGAGTTGCGCTTCCAACGAGCCCGGGATGGTGGCCGGCGGTGACCGGACGGCGAAGAACGGCGGCGATGAACGCGGGGAGGTCGGGCGGTCGCGTACGGGAGTCGGGTTTTTTCGTCGCGCGGGTCTGATTGTTTATTCGTCGCGCGGGATATCAGACCTATATATATATATATATATATATATATATATATATATATATATATATATATCCAAAAAGTCTGAAAAAGGTAATATACTTCTAATGATTTTTTTTCCATTTCTTTTCCAAGAAAAAGTTCATGTTCATTTAGGGAAGGGGAGGGTTTCAGTTTGAATAGAATGAAGACATCATTAGGGCAAATTGGAGATTGGGTTAGATTATACACCCTTTGGACTTCCTTTTCTGAAATAAACCTTAAAGGCATTCAAGTTCCTTCAAAATTCCAAAATCCAAGCCGAACCAGATAACTTTAGATCAGATTTTTGATCAACTGTGTTCTTTTTAACATCCATAATGGAAAAGATTTTTTGTTGCCCACTCAAATCGATGTCACTGATGCCACTCTTTTCTGCAGGTTTCAAGGTTAGTTGATCAATAAAGGGCAATGTTAACCACCATGTAGGCAAGATTTCGGCTCACACCAGGCATATATCATCTTGCGAGATGTGATATTTCACAAGGTTCAGATATTGGAGCTTCGAAGTTTTACTAAATTGTCACAATAAGAGAGATTAAACTAGACAAAGCATGTGTTTCAGAATTAATTGCCTATGTATCAGAATTTGATGCTGAACCCAATCTATGAAAAGAAAGGTGGCTACATGATGAGTTTGCAAAGTATCTTCATCTGTTTTCCAATTTGTGAAGGCAGCAAAACACAATATCCTCATACATGTGCTGTTTACTCAATTAAATATTTATAAACATGAAATGATTGCTTTATTAATGATAAGCATAAATGCCACTTTATTGACAAGATGGAAACAAAACAAACTACTAACAATGTCAAGTTGCTCCAATGCACAAAATATGTTGAACCATAACATTTACTTGATTTCTCAATTGTAAACAATGCTGTTAATCAAGCCTAACTTCTCCTTCACTGTTTCAAGCAAGAACCAGGCTCTATAGGAATGGCACGCCCTTGTCCTGCCAATGGTGCAGCAGCAATCCCCCTCTGGTTGAGCAAACACCTAAATCGAGCCAATCTTCCCGTGACTTGCGTCGGATCATTTGCCAGTTTCTCGAGAGGGGTCCATAGTCGCTCTTCAGGCAATTCAAAGAACAAAATTCAGCATAGATGCAGGATATCGACAAAGTAAAACAACAGTTGCATATTCAAGTTGTTGGTAGATAACTAAACAAAATGTGAGAACTAAGTTTCAATGCTTTACCCGCAGCAGCTGCTGCACGCGGCCATATGGTTTGCTCTATATCGGAGGCATCGATATGTTCTCCCCACATGCATACCTCACCGCCGATAACTCGTTTTTGTTCTTCTGGTACAGTGATGTTTGTGAGGGGTTCATTCATATAGAACCCCTCCCATGTAGCATCTAAGTGATCCAAATACCACTTGTCCTGGTTGCTAACTATGCATCTCAGTCCAGCGGCGACCACCTTCTTTGCTACTCCACCGCCGAGCCTATAAACAGTTTCAAGGAATTACATTATAGATCATAGGCCATTGAATCTCTGAATGAACAACTTGGTTCACTCGTACGCTTAGAAAAAATAATAAAAAGAAGGATATTATGAAACATTGATAATCATTGTGAGTCAAACTATGACAAGAAAGAATCAACACTTCTCTTCGTGTTTTCTCGGAAGGATTGATTGAAGGTGACTATATCATGAGCACATTGAAACTAGAATTGTGAATGATTAGTTATTTATAGTTTGTGCCGTTTAAGTCATCCAAATGTGCATGACACAATGCAACTTAAGTAAATTGCCCTATATCTTTTGACAAATATGCATTTTGAAGAGGAAGGAGTGGTAAACCCCAATCAAGTGTATTGTCTAACAAATATTCTCTTTTTAAGAAGAGGAACATATAAGTTCTACCAAAGTGATGAAGGTGGATTCGAACTTAAAGACCTTGACAACAATTCACAAATTTAACGAACATAGCTACCAACAAGCTGTAGATGGTTGCTTTAGTTAGATGGGATAACTAACAACTATTAGAGTATGTACGCCAATTGCCAATATAAGAACGCAAACATGGTAATAAAGATTCTAAGAATGAAAATTAAACATGTATATCATCTCTCAATTTACTATTAATTAGAGATGCGTACCAGTTATGGACTACAGTTTTGGGGCTCAGTTGTCTCCCAAAGTTGTTGAAAGTTTCCTCCCTGCAGTTGAGAACACTAAAGGTTAGAGTACTACCAGTGTTTGCCACTTTGGAATATAAGGCTTCGTACCAATTGACGACTTCATATCCGTGTGATATAGCTATTTTTTGTGCTCGTAAAACAAAGTATTTGTAGGCTTCGGATTCATCCATCCCATGTTTGTTCAACCTGCAACAAAGATATCATATGGGGCTTGTTAAGTGGATTGAAAACAGTCCGTATGGTAATAGGAACATCTCATGATGAAATATCAAGATGATTAAACAAATACTTCATAGGTACTGGTTTGACCAAAGACCAAGCCTTGTATTACTGGATACATGAACCCATTTTGAAAAGAGACTTTTAAGTTTGCTTTAGCTGATTTAACTCAGCAGATATAAGATTGCTTTGGTTTTTTTTACAGAAAGGGATTGAAGTATGGAACCTTGTCAATTTTCTCATTGATAAAATCTAGTGTGCAACAATGCAATTGCTCCTGCATTGTTTTGTTTAACTAATGCAATTGCTGCATGCTTACAAATGCATCAAGTCAATATAGTTATTTCCTTGGTGGTCACACAAGCTAGTGTGCTTGAAGAGAAACAAGAATGAGCATCAAGGCAGCAAACAAACAAAGACAGGATCGATTCTCAATGCACAACTGACTAATAATGAAGGATAAGAAAAAAATTAATGAGAAAATGAGATGATTGATAACTACAAATTGAGATTCTTTTCGCTTACACTACCAAGACTTTTAATAACGAAGGTATACCATTCTTTTACATGAGGGGTATTGGTCCAGCAAGCTGCAGTTGACAACCAAAAATGCTCAAGTTAGATACTCTCTTACAGACCTAAAGATATAAAAACTATTGGCTATATCGAAACTTAAAATTATGTATCCTAATTTTTGGTTACTAAATAAAACATAGAAGAGGGCAAAAGAAGCAAAGCGAAAGAGTGGATTACTTTGAAAATAACAAATGCCATGAGAAGACCATGGTTAACCCTATTAGAAGTAATAGAAAGTGTTCAAGCTTACTCGTGTTAACTTCGTCGCCTCCCAAGTGGACAAACTTGAACTTGAAAATCTTTGAAAAATCTGCAAAAAATTATCCAAAGTTGAGTAGGGATATACAGAGTCTTTATTATCTAAGGAATCATTTGATTGCACAAGGTCCAAGTTAAGAGCAAGGTTTTTTGGTTGCATGAATATAAAATGAAATGATACCAACTATTTGGGAGGAAACATATTATAAGAAACATTCATACTGGGAATGGAATACTTTGACATAAATAAGAAAACATAGGAATTTTTGGGAATGCTGTTCAGATATACATGTGCATTGATCTATTTGAGGTGGAAATTTGATGCTATAATAATCTCTTTTAATCAATAACTATCCTAAAATTCTTCAACTAAAAACCGATTTGAATGTAGTTAGGAATTAGGAACCTAACTAAAGATAGCATATTAAATAATAACACATTAACAAATATTAGTAATCTAATTTCATTGACTAATATATACAAAAAATATGATTCTAATATCAATTGTAACCTATTTTTATTATTTATTAAGTTTATATTAATAAATAATATTATTTGTATATTTCATTATTAATAATCAGATATGATATTCTGCTTAAGATTTTAGAACATTTATTCTAATATAAATGTTTTCATTATATCTTTTCTTCTTTCTTCTTTTTTATTTTTTATTCTGATCTGATTTCGTTAATCTTACTAATCTATTCAACCTACACTTGAATTTTTTGACTATTTGATCCATACAAAATTAAGACAATTGGACAATTTTAAAACTAAGAAGTGCAATAGAGAAGAAAAGTAAAACACATTTCATGGTTATGCCAATTGTATACTACTTCAAGAGAAATTATAGCTAAGTAGTAACCTACATGATGAGTTCTACTTTCGGAAGTGAGTGCCTAAGCAGTAAGGGGGTGCTTCTCGTGAGGCAGATTGCTTTGCAAAGTTTGATTGAAGCCACCTGATAATATTTAAGGTTTTTGAGTGGCACCCTTGATGGTTTTAATGCATAGAATGCAGTCAAATAATCAACTATTGTTTCATGAGGCACTCACTAAGCCGATGCCAATGTAGCTTCTGATAATATTATTTCATATGGAATGTAAATGTCTATTGTGATAACTCAGGACATTTTGCTATTGCCTGAGGCCAAGCTATTACAAAGATCTCTGAAATCATAATGCATAAAATACAGAAATGAACAAGGAAATGTATTTTACCGGAAAGAATTCCATCGATTACTTTGAATGTGAACTTCTTACTGACATCAAGTGGTTGCTTGCATTGTGTTGATGGCCATAAAGCAGGATATCCGACACCCCTGCATAATATAAGTCTAAAGATTAAGTGGTTTGGATCAAAAATCATAGAAAATACCAAACATATTAATTATATTAGCAATGCAGTAGAGCAGCTAGTTAGGACCATCACAAATAACTCATGAGAAATAACACATTTTGAGAATTCATTATGTTGGTTTCAAGAAATTCCCATCACTTTATTTTATCTTAATATGTCTGTTAAATATGACTTCAAGCTCTTTTATGGTAACAGCTAAGGAGGCTAGAGAACTGATCTACCATGAGCCAGCATGGCCTGGAACATCAATCTCAGCCAAGACATTTATCCCCCTTCTTTCTGCATACCTGAAATTTTCATGAAGAATTCATCATGTAAAACAAAATTATTACCGTAGAAGATCATGCTATTTCACAATAAGAGATGATAAACTGATAGATGCACATGAACCATTCAAAACATAAATATATGTGGAGGATATTTATAAATGTGAGTTAGCATACACTAATGCTCCATGAATTGTATCATTTGTCATATACACCAAAATCAAGAAGATATGGTCGTGTAACTTTCTACATGTAATAGGCATTTACAGCATACTTGTTTGACTCTGTCAAACGAGAATATTGCCTTACTTTAGAAGGTTTAGTTGCACGACGTATCCTAATAATGCAAGTTGCAATTGATTTCATCAATGGCAATGCAGGACAGATAGGTCCTTATTCAATTCTCAGTTGGTACTTGATCTTTTTAAGAGTTTCAACTATCAAGGCAGTCTCTGTTCAGGTGCGGAAGGATGACACTAGTCAATTAGCGACTGTATTCTTAAGAAAGAACTGTAAATTATGTCCATTAATCAAAGGTAGTTCAAATACTTACCAGATCAGACCACCACACAATGAAAAGTTTCATCATTTAAGCAGTAAATACTTACTGTACAATTTCAAGTGCATCGGCCACAGTGTATCGCTCGGAATAAGAGTATGAGCCAAACCACAATCTTGGATATGATGGTATCTCCAAGGGGAAGGATTGCTCATCCACAATATGCCAGTGAAGCACATTCTGTATAAAATGTGCTAAAAATAGTTCAAATATGAAAAGAAAAAGAGAGATAGAAAAACACACAATGATGCCACTAGCATAAGAAAATGGCATCCAAAGAAAAATGACAAACAATAATCTATAATGTTAGAACACTGAGGTGAAATAATTTATATGCTAAGGAGTAGAAACGTACCAATTTACTATACGCCATTGAATCGATAACAACTTTTATTACTGGTAGGGGTAGGTAATGCCGAGAGGTATCTGCATCATACAAAAATCATTTAAGTATCAAAGATTCATGCAAGAGGCTAGGCAACGAAAGGAACTATAGCAATGTGGGATTAGAGAGTAGTGGTTAGGCAAAGAAAGTCATGTGCCTAGATCAAGGTATCTCACGGCAACAACCCAAACCAACCTCAAGCAAGATCTGATTTCATTCTCCCCGATCCAAAAGCCAGATCATCCTTCAAAATCTAGCTACACACTCTGAATAACGTTTATAATTTATTATAAAGTAAAAGCCCAATTCAGTGATGTTTACTCCTTCATAAAGGCCTATTTCTCTTTAGGATTAAACAACATGGAACTGAAGAGTTGTGTCTGCGTGCCCTGGCAGGTCTAGCAATCAAACTTGTATGCCTATATTGGGGTCAGTAAATGACCAGGACCACCTCAAACAAGAACACACATCAAAGATTTCCATGCACCCAAAACGATGTCATTGCACTTGACATCCATAAACTTTTTGCTTCTTTAAAAGAAAATTGGGCATAAGGCACATGATGGAAATGAGAAAAATGTTTAGGAAGTTCCAAACTGTTACATTCATCCATTTATATGAAAATGGTATAGCTAAGTACAGTAAATTGAACATGGTACCATACAGATACCACCTCGAAAATTTCTGCAGAAGATTTAGTTTATTTGTGTGTGATCAATTCTTTTATACACGTAATTGACTAATGCTTCTGATAGGCACCAAAATCTTAGTAATCAATTTAAAAATTTATAAATAATAAAATCCAAATTCTCCTGATAAATATTACCAATAAGAAGTCCGCGAAAAGGAAACCTTGGCTCATCGAAAATAGACCAAGGAACTGAATATAATTCAACAATCCTCTTGTTGAAATTAAAGTGGCACAATTGGCTGAAAGTCTGCAAAATCACACAATCAAATAGTTGGTTAAACAAAAGAATGTGAATCCTTCTCCAGTATATTCAGCTTAAATACCATTGCTTGAATGACTTTAGTTCAAGTTACCTCCAAACCATGAAGTGCTCCATAAACTGTTTTTGCCTACAAATATTATGCAAACATGCAAATTAAGTGTATGCAATAAAAAAGAATGAGAAGTTTAACCTTAAAACTAGAATAGCTGTTCAACATTCATTTAAAACTGTCAAACAATCTATATAAATTAATAAACAGTTAATTGAATCGACATTCTTCTAAGTTAAGTCAATCTGATGACATTTCTCCTCTTTATTACTGATGCTTGGGCTAGAGCTTGTTTAATTCCTGTGCCAATCAGGTAAAAAATCAACTGTTTCTTAATCGGATAACATCCAGGAAGAAGATTTTTACTATTTATTGTTGCCTCCTTGCCTAGTAGAGGGTCAATATTTACAATTGTCCATTGATTTTTTTCTTCTAGGACTGTGGCCTGCAGAGTGGCATGTTCTATCTTAACTTGTGAATTTCACCCACCAATCTCATTTTAACTTGCTGAAAAATTCCATAATCAATTCAAATTTTAGAGGAGTTATAATGAAATACAACTGTATCTAAATTCCTCTTTATGACCTAACATCCACGTAGCATGTTTAATGAGATCTATGTAGTAAGGATTTTTTTGATTTGTTCCAACTAAAAATGATATGCTTTCATTGAAATTTTCATTCTTGTGATGTCAATGTAGATTGAACAGGTACAAAGTTTTAACTACGCACCCAAAAAAATACAGTTTAATCTTACATTTTTCATCTTGAAGACTTTATATAGTCGACCTTTTGTTTTAAGAGGAATAAGAAATCATTTTGGAGTGGAGCAATGATAGACTACATGAAAAATATAGCATGAAATTCAACATGACACACTCCATGCAGTGGGTCCCACATCCATGCAGTTGAGTGCGTCATGTTGAGTTTCATGCTACATTTTTCATGTAGCGTATCATTTTTCTTTGGAGTGATAGCAGAGTGTATAATAATAGCGGTTAACATGTTATTAGTTACTTGATAGTTATTATCTTCTTATTTTGGCTTCTTAATTGCCACGTGTATTAGGTAATCCATTGTACCGTCAATATATATAGTTTGTTGTGTACAGAGAAACCCTTAACTGAGGAATACACAAAGTTACTGATTTCCAATACTTTTCTTTGCCTCCTTTCACTCACAGAAAGCTCTTCATGGTATCAGAGCCACCACCACCATTGGTAACCATGGTTTTTTTATCCAACATCATTAGCCACTCAGCCAAATCCTGGTATTAATCATCAAACTCCAACTTCTACTCCTCGGTCGATTCCCATCATTCTGTCTAATCTCAATCCCCTTCCAACACTTCCTTCTAATGAATCAACCCCTTTCTGTCAAGCTTGATGAAAATAACTATTTGATTTAGAAAAATCAGCTCCTAAATATAGTGATTGCTAATGGCTTAGAAGAGTTATAGATGATACACGTCCTTGCCCTCCCAAATTCCTTGATTTCAACAATCTGGTTGTTAATCATGAGCATACGTCTAGGCAACCCTACTATCATCTAATAATGAGTTGGATTTATTCATCCTTGACTAAAGGGCTCATAACTCAAATCATTGGGTATTCAATAGCATGCGACATTTGTCTAGCTCTCGATCAAATTTACTTTGACTCGTCGTTTGCTCATGTGTCAGAATTAAGAAATATGTTGTAGAATCTAAAAAAAGATCTCTCGACAATGGAATACATTCAGAAACTAAAAGGTATTTCCAACAAACTTGCCTCTATTAGAGAACCTATTTCTTATAAATAAGGATTGAAATCTTGTGCCATATCGCCTGATACGCACGAAAAATTTTGTTCCGCCGCGGCACCGGCACCGGCACAGCGCCGGCATACAAATTCCGACCGGGGAACACCGCCGGAGGCCCCGCCCGGGGCCGGCGACGCCGCCGGGGCCCAGCGACGCTCTGCGCGGGCGCATCGATCGCGCGGCGCGCGATTTTTACTTTTTTTTATTTTTAAAACTTAGGGTTTTAATTAAGTTTTAATAATCAATTCCTAGCTATAGTTCAAAGTTATAATTCGAGATAATTTAAATAGGCTTTATTAAAACCTATAAATTATCAAAAAAAATTTATTTTTTATTTTTAAATATTTAGATTAAATTTTTTATTTTAATTAATATATTTTATATTTTAAAAATACCGAAACTATACTGGTATGGTACGATACGGTACCGAAACTGTATCGTTCCGGTCTGGAACCGAAACTCCAGCACGGTTCGATATTTTAAACCTTGCTTACAATGATCATTTGTTGTATCTATTGGCTGGCCTTGGGAAGGATTATAATGCTTTTGTGACTTTTAAACAAAATAGTGGTGATCGACCCTCCATTGAAGAAGTGCATAGCTTATTGTTGAACTACGAATATAGATTGGAAAGGCAAGAAAGTGTAGATCAATTGAGCTCACTTCAAACTAATATAGCTCATTTGTTCATGGATAAGAGCCACCCTCAGCCAAGATAGTATCAATTTTCTACACCAACCTTTCCAAACACTCCTCTGTCAAAATCCCCTACACCTTACCCCTCTAAAAATTGTCTTCTTAACAAGCCTCCAACTATACAATTTTACAACCATGGAAACCTCCATAGAATAAGACCACTCATGCCTCAAAACCGTGCTGCCAAATTTGTCTCAAACTCGGACACATTGTAAATATTTGCTATCATAGAGCAAATCTTCATTACCAATCAGTGCTTCCTCAACCAAAAGCTTTCAATAATTTTATTTGCACTGATATGCCTTCCTTTGCCACTAGCTCTAATGTGTTTGGTTTCATTGCTATGACTGATACAATAGGGCATCCTAATTGGTATATGGATTCAGGAGCAACTCATCACATTATCCCTGATTTAAATATGATGAATTCTACCACTCCTTTTATTGGTGCTGAGCATGTGATGGTTGGTGATGGTAAGAACATTTTAATTCCGTATATTCACAATTCAATTTTACTTGCTTATTCTAAATCTATCAAATTATCCAATATTTATCATGCTCCAACCATGTCTAAAAATCTCATTAGTGTTTCTCGTTTGTGTCATGATAATAAAGCTTATGTTGAATTTCATTCCACATTTTTCTTGGTTAAGGATCAACTCACACACAAAGTCATTCTCCGGAGAATCCTTGATCGTGATCTTTTTTGAGTCTGCCCTCCCCATTATCTTCCACTTCATCTTCTACATCGTCTTCAAGTCTTTTTCAAATTAATGTTGTTGTTTCCTCCGATCCAAATCTCTAGCACAAGCATCTTGGTCATCCGTCTTTTGAAGTTGTTAATTGAGTTTTAAAATCTTAAAATGTGTCTGTGAACAAATCTATTTCTCTTGATTTTTGTAATTCTTGTCAATTGACTAAGAACCATAAACTCTCATTTGCTTTATCAAACTCTCGAGCACTGAATAAATTTGAACTTGTTCATACTAACCTATGGGGTCCTTCACCTATTTCACCTGTTATTGGTTATAAATATTTTATGTTGATTATTGATGATTTTATAAGATTTTCTTAGCTATATTTGTTGCATCTAAAGATGAGGCATACACCACTTTTGTTACTTTTTACATCATGGTGCATAATCAATTTAATATCTTTGTTAAAAATGTTCATTCTAACTGGGGTGGAGAATTTCGATCCCTTATAAAATTTTTTGCTTCCGAAAGTATACATCATCAATTATCAACATATTGTCGAAATGAGTCTCTCTCTTTTGGCTCACTCTAATATGCCTCTCAAATTTTAGCCCTATGCATCTTTTACGGTCGTGTTTCTCATTAATCGATTGCCCACAAAAATTTTACAAAGTCTCCTTATAGTGTTCTTTATGATAAAGCACCTGATTATAACTTTTTTCAAACTTTAGTTGTGCTTGTTTTCCCTTTTTATGTCCCTTCACTTCAAATAAGTTAGAATTTAGGTCAAATCAATGTGTATTTTTTGGCTACAGCTCTAAACACAAAGGCTATCTCTGTTTTGATCCTTCTAATTCCAAATTGTATATATCTCGGCATGTGATTTTTAATGAAGTATCTTTTTTCCTTTTAGTTCTTCATCATCCTCTTCATCTGTTATTCCTTCAAGTACTCCATCAATCATTACAACTCTTCTAATTTTTAATTCTTTTCAACCTTCTGCATCTCTATCACCACCCTCTAATACTTCACCACATCCTACAATATCTTCTTCATCTACATAGTCATCTACTTCTACTCCTTCCACCGTCCCAACTTATCCACCGTGTATTGTGCATCTAACTTCTTCTGCATCTTCTATGCAGTCTTCTTCCTCATGCACTTCATCTTCTTCCCCTCCCTCCAACCCTTTGGTGGTTGCTTTGCCACATATTATTGAGAATATCATAGCACCAACTACAAATGCTCATCATAGGATAACTTGGAGTAAGTCTGACATATTTAAACTGTGTGTATTGCTGGCTGAAATTTCTGGTAATCAATCTAAACCAAATACTTACAAGCAAGCTGCTAGTGTTTCTAAGTGGCAACAAGCCATGTTGGTTGAGTTTAATGCGCTAATGCTACAAAACACATGGCCTCTGGTTCCAAAACCCAAAAATGTCAAAGTTATTGGTTGTAAATGAGTTTATCGATTAAAGTTAAAATCGGATGGTTTTATAGATTGATACAAGACTCGTTTGGTTACTAAAAGGTATCATCAAACTGCAGATATTGACTATGCCGAAACTTTTAATCCGGTTATCAAACCTCAAACAATTATAGTGGTTCTTAACATTACTGTGACACACAAATGGTCTATTCGTCAACTTGATATTCAAAATGCATTTCTTCATAGCGATCTTACTGAGACCGTTTATATGGATCATCCTCCTGGTTTCATTGATTCTTCTTGCCCTGATATAGTGTGTAAACTACACAAATTATTATATGGTTTGAGATAGTCACCTCGCGCATGGTTTATAAAACTTAGTAGACACTTTTGCGATGAGGTTTTTCTGGTTCGAAGGTTGATACCTCGCTATTTTTCTTCTACTCAAGCTGTAGTATTCTTATTGTGCTAGTCTATGGCAATGATATCATTGTCACTGGTAGTACGTAGTGTCTCATTAATTCTTTGCTTAATTTTGTTAATAAACAATTTACTATGAAAAATCTTGGACCATTGCATTATTTTTTGGGTATTGAAGTGTATCACTCTGATAATCGTTTGCATCTCAGTCAAACAAAATATGTTACTAATCTTTTGAAGAAGACTGACATATTTGACTCCAAACCATCAAACACTTCTATGCCTTCTACTGCTCTATATGATGGTCTTCCTTTAGAAGATGGCTCAGACTATCGTAGCATTGTCGGTGCTCTTCAGCATTACACCATGACACATCCAGATCTATCTTTTGCTATAAATAAAGTATGTCAATTCATGCATGCACCTACTGTCTCTCATTGGCAAGTTGTAAAACAAATCTTGAGGTATTTGCGTGGAACCTTGCACCTTGGTTTATCTATTTCCTCTCCATCTTTAGTGTGTTATACAGATGTCGACTAGACTTCTTGTTTAGATGATCACCGTAGTACAAATGGCTATTGCATATTTTTTGGGAGGTAATCTTGTTTCGTGGGCCTCTTTGAAGCAAAAGGTTGTATCACGTTTTAGTATTGACAGAGTATCGTGTTATTGCCAATGGAGCTACTAAAATTACCTGATTAGAATCTTTGCTTCATAAACGTCAAATTCCTTTGGATTCTGTACCGTGCATTCTTTGAGATAATATGAGCACTATATATCTTTCTGTCAATCCAATCATGCATGCTAAAACCAAGCACGTTGAAATTGATTACCATTTTGTTAAAGAACATGTTGCGGCTCAAACTCTACTTGTTTAGTACACTTGCTCATATGATCAGCTTGCGGATACGTTGACTAAAATTACGTTGACTAAAACCTTACCAACTTCCAAATTTCTCTCTTTACATTCCAAACACAATGTTCTTCATAGACCCTTGAGTTTGAGGGGGGACGATAGCAGAGTGTATAATAATTAGTAGTTAACATGTTATTAGTTACTTGATAGTTATTATCTTCTTATTTTGTCTTCTTAATTGCCACTTGCATTAGGTAATCCACTATACCTTCAGTATATATAATCTGTTGTGTATAGAGAAACCCTCCCTTAACTGAAGAATACACAAAGTTACTGATTCCCAGTACTCTCTTTCGCCTCCTTTCACTTCACAGAAAGCTCTTCATGGAGGAACATAAGACAGAGCAGGACAAGAAAAAAGGCATGAACCGATGTGTTTCGTAAGTTTTTTTTATTGTTTCTGGAAGTTGTCTTAAAACAATAGAATACTTAAATATGTAGTTCTCAGCTTTTCTCATTGAGAATTAGAAATGTTATGATATGAATGAAAGCTATAAGAAACACTTTGTAGTGTTTATGTACCTCTATATTTGCATATATGAGACTGCCAACAGCAGGAACATCCAATTTATAGGACTCATCAACCCCAAATTTCAGCTGCATAATTGATCAAACAATTCATCAGTAAAGCAAAGGATAAATATGCTCCTAAAAGCTAAACTTTATCTCTAGATATATGTCAATAATCAAAAGTAGGATGCAGGTTCAGCAAAAGACCCAAATTTTCTACATGAACAATTATTATGGCTCAAACTATTACATTCCTTCCTCTAATTTTCAAGTGCCACTTTTTGCATCTTCCTATTATGATCAACATCAAATGAAATGGCCAAAGAATCACAAGCAATCAGCATGTGAAGTAAAGGTAAAGAACCAAGTCTGGCATCTGCAATTAGAAATGGAGAAGAATTATATTACCACATCATCCGCTGAAGAAATGGCCACATTTAACCCAGCGAGCACCATCGAACTCGGAACTCGACCGTCAACGATATGATTCACTTGAACAACATCGACCATCCTCTCGAAAGCGTCCTTCAACAGCGCGGAACCGTCCGGGTACTTGCTCCCCTTCGTCGTCAACTTGAAATCCTTGCTCAAGGACAGCGTTCGCGAGCCATGGCTCACCGACTTGGGCATCGGCCAGAGGTTAACCGCTTCGTCTTCTCCGCCAAACGCCGCCTCCTCGAAACAAGCAAGGAACCCGAGCAAGAGCAGGATTCCTCTCCCCCGATTCCCCTTTCCCATCGGCATTGCAAGCCCCAAAGGAGCAATTTTTACCCCAAAAGGACGAAACTAGAAGAGCAAAACAGCAAGAAAGGCTCTAAAGAAGCGATTTTTAGTGCATTTCGGGCAATGCGGATCGCAAGAATGGATTTTTAAAGCCGGAAACAGAGAATTACAGCCGCATTGTAAGAGCGAGGACAAGCGGGGGAGTAATTGAGCGACAGGTAGGAAACCAAGCGAAGCAAGCGGGAGATGCAAAGATAGAAAGCGAGAAGAGCGGCATTCCTGGCATGGAACCTTTCAACAAGGCAATAAACAATTTTTTTTAAAAAAAATATGGCATGTGACGATCCTGAATCCAAAAAATTACTGCTTTTCTTTTCACGTATGGTTTTTCCTATCAAACATTGACTCTTCATTCTCATTACCGAACGATGATTATGCATTTGAATAAGGAGATATTTAGCTTTCATTGTTGCAAAATTGCCTTCAAAAGCAAGATCAATTTAAAGAATTTTGAAACCAAAACAAATTTTTTAGAAAAAGTAACATAAAAATAATGACTCGAATGGAATTGTGAGATGGCAGTTGGTGAGTTTACACGACTTTATCATTTGACAGAAATAGTAGTGTGGTGGATCTTGTTCTTGTGCGTAGTTAAAGATTGGATTATAGCTATTATTAGCTGGTGATCCACCAAATCTAACCGGCCGACAAGTTTTTTTTTCTGATTTAATTAATTGAAAATTTAAAGAAACAAATAACTCTCATTTTATATAGACAAGAAGAATTAGAAACAAATTAAAGAATATTAAAAGATATAGCTGCTGGAATAATAGTATTCTAATTATAATTTCTACTTAAATTATTATATTTTTATTTAAAATAATTTATTTTAATATTTATTATTTAGTTAAGTTAGAGTAGAATTCTGTGTTTTAATCACCTTGAAATTTTATTTTTTTAGTGAGATATTATTTTTGATGAGTTTTAATTTCCACCTGGATGGGTTGAGTGAAGAAGGAAATAATCTCAACTAATTATATTAATTCAAATATAATTAAGAATAAATATTTTAAATAAAAAAATAATCTAATATTAACATAGATTATAATTATTCCCTATTTATTATCAAAATAGAAAATAATAATTACTAAATAATAAAATTAAATATCTAATTTATTATAGATGTGTTAAATTTGAATGTTTTCTAATTTATTTATTTTCATTATGATAGATGCACCCATCTTAAATAATTTCTAATTTTGAAGATTATTTTTGACATGTTTTGATAAAATGGCATAAAATAATAGGAATCTTTTAACTTGTATATGATAGATAGATAGATGCCCTAAAGATAGGACAATTAAGTTAAGGCTCATCGATGGAGATAAGGACAAGATGTATTGTATTGTTAGGGCACATGGTGTGTCTTAGAATGATCCAAACTTGTCCTTAACTTTAGCATTAACATCGATCTCCATTCTTCCTTGGCTCGTTTTACATCCATCAACCACACCATGCAAGATCATGATGTTAAAAATTAAAAATAAAAATAAAAATAGAATTTGTTATATATACATTCAAATTTCTTTCGAGTGTCGTCTTGCATGTTCTTGTCGATCGATAACGTAAGGCAACGAAGAATATTTAAGAAGACGAAAATGGATTAGAGTTCATGAGCAATATTCTTCTGTGTGTTAGATCTAAAGGTTGAGCTTTCCTATTGCTGATTTGCTCATTTGAATGAATGGATTTACATGATAATAAATTGGTGATATTGTGATGGGAAAATTGATATCCAATCGACGGTGTCCTTCTTCACCCGCTCAGACTCCTCTCCTTACTCCTTTGAAGTTGCGGTAGGGTCCGTCCTTCGATTGGTCCGCTCTCGATGTCTTGCGAGCCGAGGTGTGTTAGCGGGGGCTGACATTGCGGCGTGACCCCTCACTTATCGTGGTCGGACCTTATATAACCACGGGCGGAGCCAAGTATAATTTCACTCGGGCTTCATCCCGGGGGCCCAATGGATTTAAAAAAGAACTGTCCTTTAAATTTATTATAAAAAATGAAAAATATAGGAAAAAGAGGAAGGTAGCCCGGGGAGATTGAGATTAGCCTGGAGGCTACAACATTCCTGGCTCCGCCATTAATATAACCACTAGGAATGAATCTCCACGTGGATTATCACACACGACCTGCAGATTGTTGTACGAACCATGTAGACGACTACATAGACAATAATATAATTGAGTTGTATCTCTGACATGGTCGGGTTGTTAGTCATGTGTCACCTTTAACGTCGACTGCTTAGGATAGAATCGTGGAATTAATATATTTCTAAATGATATGATATTGTCCATTTTGAGTCTAAGTTCTCATAATTTTTATTTTTGGATTTTACTCAAAAGATCTTATGTCAATGAAGATATCTTCCATCTTATAAACTCATGATTTCTTTATATATTTTTAATGTAAAATTTTGATTGTAATCCTAACATAGATTATTTAGGATAAAAAATATCTTTGATACTACTTGTTAGGTTAGAGATGACTCTAAGTAATTCAAATAAGAAAATAAATATTATAATTTTAAAATAAAAAATAATTAAAGATAAATTTTAAATTTGTTCGTCTACAATGAAAGAGAAAGAAATTAAAATTTTCAAGATCAAATTTGCACATATGCAATAAATGAAAAGAAATTTTAAAATATTTAAGATTTGAATATTATAACAAATTAAGATTTGATTTTTACTATTTGATAATTAATAGTTTCTACTTTAATAATAAATAAAAATATTTATAATCTCTCTCTTTAGATTAATTTTTTTAATTTAAAATATTTATTTTCATATTTACTTTTTTACCTGAGAGTGTTTTCTTTAAGTGAGGTTATTTTTATTAAAAAAATAATTTATTAGCAATAAATTTTAGCGATGAATAATTTTCGTTCCTTATTAGTAATAAAATATTTCATCGTTAATTGATGATAAATTTTATGATAAAAATAATTTAGTTGCGAAGTTAGCAACATATAAATTTCGTTACTAAAATCATTTCTAAAATTATTTTCATCGCAAAAGTCATCACAAATTAGCAACAAATTATATTTTCGTCGTCAAATTGACGATGAATATGTGATTCGTCGTCAAATTTGACGATGAATTATATTTTCATCGCCAATTTGGCAATGAATCAAGGATTCTTTACGAAGTTGATGATGAATCTGTGATTCGTCGCCAATTTGGCGATGAATTTGACGATGAATTTTAATTCGTTGTCAAAAATCCTAAGTTAACTCTTTCTCTCGATCTCTAATCAATCTCCCGATCCCCAATTTCATTCCCCCTATCTCAGCCAATCCCACCTCCGATTCCACTCACAATCCCAATCCCCGGTGACTGCGACTAAATGTTCGACGGATAAGCTTGACCAAAAAGGGGGAGATTGTTGGTGCAAGAAGCACTAAGATCTTGCCTAGAGTTTTGATGTTTGACAATACACCTAGGTCTGGTCAGTTTGACCAAAGGGATGATCCAAACAGGAATTGATGTTTGGATGAAGTGAGTGAAGTCTAGTCAGACCAGATGACTAGCGAGAAGACCTAGTCGGTTAGACTAGGCAGTGGAGTCCTGATCTGGACGATCGGGCAAGGGAAGTCCTGGTGAGTGAAGCTAGGCAAGGGAAAGTCCTAGTTGTAGGCTACGCAAAAGGAAAGTCCTGGTTTGGAGGATCAGTCGGAAGTCTTGGCAAAGTCGAAGCACCATGTAAAGTCTGGACTGGTCTGGAGGATCGAGTCGCAGCAGAAGTTTGGGCTGGTCTGGAAGACCGAGTCGCAGCAGAAATCTGGGCTGATCTGGAGGATCGAGTCGCAGTAAGAAGTCTGGGCTGGTCAAAGAGAACCGATCTGCAGCACAAATCCTGGGGGCTGAGGACAAAACCGAGCAAAAGTCCAACAAGTCATGAGGACTTGGTTGGCACAAATTCTCCTGAGTGGAGTGGGTATCAGTCGGAAGTCTTGGTAGAGTCGAAGCACCAGGTGAAGTCTGGACTGGTCTGGAGGATCGAGTCGCAGCAGAAGTTTGGGCTGGTCTGGAGGACCGAGTCGCAGCAGAAGTCTGGGCTGATCTGGAGGATCGAGTCGCAGTAAGAAGTCTGGGCTGGTCAAAGAGAACCGAGCTGCAGCACAAATCCTGGGGGCTGAGGACAAAGCCGAGCAAAAGTCCAACAAGTCATGAGGACTTGGTTGGCACAAATTCTCCCGAGTGGAGTGGGTAAGGGCGCGTTCCCGGAGTGGAACAGTAGGCGTCAGACTAATTCAGGATTTCGGTAGAAATATGAAGTTAGACCTACAAGGTAAGGTTTAGGTTCTTTGTTTGGTTGTATGCTTGTCTTGCAGGAACCAGGAGCTAGAAGCAAGATGGAGAAAGCAGAGGTGAAACAAACAAAGGCAGTTGAACCAAGCACGGGGTCAACTCAGATCAAACCTGAGTCAAAGTAACTCAAGTCGACTCGAGATGGAGTCAAGTCGACTTGAGTGGATGAAGTCGACTTGAGTTGGTATTCAAGTCGACCTAAGCATAAGATAAGAGTCGCGGAAGCAACGTTCATCAAGATATGCCACGTTAGCTTCGAGTCGACTTGAGTAGGGATTCGAGTCGACTTGAAGGCCAAGTCAGCCATGGAGAAAGTGGATCGGGCTTACGTGGAGTCGATTGGAGATAGGCCCAAGTCAACTCGAGAAGGCTATAAAAGGAGGGGGGCGGATGTACACATCGAGATATCAATTCACAAATTCTTCTCT
This sequence comes from Curcuma longa, assembly GCF_044706935.1. NCBI lineage: Eukaryota > Viridiplantae > Streptophyta > Magnoliopsida > Zingiberales > Zingiberaceae > Curcuma > Curcuma longa. Next base: position 12,162,466 of record NC_133865.1, read on the forward strand.
CCAACAAGTGGTGATTCCAAACACAAAAGGAGCTAAAATCTTGCAATCGGGGAAGATCCAGGAGGAGTGCACGACGCTCATGTTGGGATCGTACCGATGCAATGCACGTGTCTACACGTTTCATAAACGTGCGCAGCGGAAATATACAGATAATTAAAATTAACTATTATCACAACACACACATGCATAGCAGGTAATAACATGTACAAGGCATGACAGGAAATTAAAAATTTTCTGAATAATAATTATTCTACGTGCACAAATAAAATTTACAGAATAAAATTATTCTAAACGTGTACCTCGCGATGACGATGTTGAGCCGTGTTGACATCAATCGAACGGTCCTCGTCGGAGTCCCGCCTCTACTGGTGATCCATGCCAAGCTCCCGTTTGGACGGCTTCGGAAGCCACGAGTCGCATCATCGTCTTCGATACTAGCCGATGATCGATGACGATCGAATCGAGAGAAGCCTTATTCCGAAAACGCAACAACGTTTGTCGCGATCGTTCCGAGGCTTTCTAACTATCATCGAGAATCTACATTCCCAGTGCAGTTTGTGGTGGTCAACTGTTGACCACCGATAATGGACAAGTCGGTCAGAACCTTTCGGACGTTGATGAAAAATTCTCCGGAAGCTTCGTAAGCTTCTTAGAAAATTGACAAACAATCATTTAATGATTGGGATTTTATTGATCGGAAGCCTATTCAATAATTAGAAACGATTTCCAATTAATGAACAGCGATACAGTTAAATCCTAATTCAATCATACAACGTTCTTCTTTCTTCTCCCGGCAACAAAACATCTCCCGGCAGCAAGCTTTCTTCCGGCGACAAAGCTTTGTCCTCCGGCAACCAAGCTTCTCTCCCGGCGGCTAGAAGGCAGAGCATGCTTCAGTTGCTCTGGTTTCTTGATCTGCTCGGTGCCACGAAACAGAACGTGGCAGCAAAAACTCGTGCGAGGAAAGGAGGCGGCGGCGGCGCAGCAATGGCGATCACCCGAAAAACTAGAGCATCCACGAGCTAGGGCTCATGACCTCGTGCTTCTCCGGCGGTTGGCCCTGGGCGGAGACGGCCGGCGTCAACGCGACTGGCTGCAGAGCAGTGAGGCGCTGCGGGCTCGATCGCAGCTGGAGAAGAAACAGCACCGCGAGGCTGGAGAAGAAGCAGCACTGCGAGGAGGAAGAAGATGCGCCGTGCCCTAATCGCAGAGGAGACCGGTCGCTGTGCCCTTGCTCGCAGAGAGGAGGAAGAAGAACGGCTGATCGGCGATGGTAGACGGCACAGCATGGAGAAACTTGGCATCTCAGGGTTTCGTGGCAGCCGGCAACAACCTTCCTGTTCTTCTCCGGCAGCCCCATCAAAACCCGCTGTAGGGTTTTCCATCAGCACTCGTCGAACAGGGCATGCTCCCTGTTTTATCGTGAGAGAGGAGATACACACCGGGGAAAAATTAGGTTTCGGGCTAATTAGGGATTTAAACCGGATCAACTGAACCGGATAAAACAAGTTGAATCGAACCATATTACTGTAGCAAACCAGGTTAAAACTTGATTTGCTTGGTTCACTAACCAAACAATCTTTGATTTGACCCAAACCAATTTTGTTCGATTCATCTTCGCAAGACGAATCTATTCATTTCTTCCATTTTGCCAAAATCTCTTCCATCGTTAACCAAACTAAGTTAATTCAATTCGATTCAAAACTGAATTATTTGGTTCAGTAATCAAACGATCTCTGATTTAAACGAAATCAGTTTCGTTCATTTCGTCTTCGTAAGACGAGTTCCATCATTTTGTCCATTGTCTGGTTCAATTAGATTTTATTTCTCTCATTCTGAGAATCTAATTCTCAAACTCGTTTTAAGTCCTTCGGAGAACTTGTAGTGCGTGTGACCCAATAGGTTTCCGGTTATGTTGGTCGTCCGTAATTAATCATTAATTACGGAACGATCATGAGTGACACCTAGTAGTATATCATGATCCCCAATTGATCGAAAAATCAACGATTGATTCTAGAACAATTATAAACCCTTCAGCAGCTACACTGAATCGTGCCTCGTTCCTTTCGCCGTCTTATACCCGCTTGGTTCAGGACATGGTCTATGTGTCGATCCCCACTAGGCTGACTATGTCACACCTAGCCCAAGCTGCTTTCTTGTCCTGTGGATTCAAGTTACTTGTACACGTATCCAAGAGTACCGTACTCTTAACATGTAATGCTTTGGCCAAAGACTTTTAATAACAATCCTGACAAGCGGCCGCAAGGTATACGTCTCCTTTTCCAAGGAACGATGAATCCTCTGTGGGCTATTCAAACACCTTCGGTCACTTCGACTTATACCCAATCATCTCGGGTCCACACCTCCTTGGAGATGTTTGCTTAAGATGTCAAAATATAAGTCTTCATGACCAAGATGACTTGAATACCGCAAGTCAAAGGAAATTCGCACTTAAGCTGCATTGAGATCTTCATTGACATACGATATCGAACCATATGAAGTCTCAAAGTATGTCACTCCAATGAACTGGTTACCTTTAACCAGCATCCACGTTTAACTCTCAACATCTAATGTTGACAGCAGTGAGATCAGCTGCTTGGCTAACCAAGGAGTTTAAAACGTGCTAATCTCGACAGAATCGATGACGTCCGTGCTCATCAATTCCTCGACTAGGGATAATTTCAATACATTCATAATTACACATGTAGAGATGTTCACTAGTTGTGATCCAATCACAAATTCTCTCACGCTATGAATCGTATTGCGGACATTCAGTATTTGAGTTTAAGATCCAATCAAACACATACAGAATGTGCACTCAAATAGTGAATTGCTATTTATCCAATAAATAGTATAACCGTAAGGCGATTGCCTTAGGACACCCCTCAAATTAACAGCTCAGGATTCCAAGATCGACAATAATTTTTGTTTGGTTATTCTATTTCCTTCTTACTATCTTTTATTTATTGTTATATTATTTACGGACTATAAGACGGGTTTCTCCGTCTTCGAACAACGTTCAGAAAGGAGACCACTAGTGGACAGACACCTCCCATACATAGGCCTTGGATGTACTAACCCTGGGGGGTTAGGAACCAAGTAAAATCCGTGTGTCCCTGTGTGTGTTTTCTAATATTTCGCTGCTAGTACTTTGATAGAAAATGAACGAGTTCGAAAAGCGACAACACACTATTCACCCCCCTCTAGCATGTTACAGCGATCCTACAGTTTCTTCATCGTCCGTTGAAGATTCTTCGTCGACTTGGATCTTCCTTGTATTTAACGCGACGTTGTCTGTTTTCTTGTTCTTTTCTACACATCGAGATTCGTGAAGTTCTAATGTAGAAAATAACTATTTTAACATACTCACCTCTAAATCTTTTGAAATATAGTACACGTCAATTACTGAGGTCCATTCCGGGGTTATCGGGAATGCGTTTAGGGTATACCTTTGAGCATCGCGATTAGTCACCTTTTCTCTGAGATTTTCGAGGCTTGTGATTAATTCTTTTACCTTGGCGTGTAATTTTGCAACTGATTCTTCATCTTTTATTCGGAGATTGGTCAGTCGGCTTCGAAGGATATCTCGTCGCGTCAGTTTTGCCTCCGAGGTGCCTTCGTGCAATTCCAAGAAGTTTTCCCAAAGTTCCTTTGCCGAGTCGTACTTCCCGATTCGATTGACATCTTGTTCGAGGAGGACGGTCAGCAGATGGAATTCTGCCTTTCCGTTCGCTATAGCGTCTGCTTGCTCCTTCTTGTTCCAGGAGTCAGGATCCTTGATCTTTCCTTCATTATCTTCCGGAGCTGCATAGCCATTTTTCATGATAATTAATAATTCATAATCTGTGGAAAAGAATACCTTCATTTTTCTTTTCCATGCTCCAAACTCCCCCTCAAATTTCGGCGGATATATCACTGGTCCAACCATCTTCTTAAAATTTACTGCAGTTGGTGGTTAGTCCTTCTGCGGCGTCCTCTACTCTGATACCACTTATTGGATCGAGGTGGACCGACAAGAGGGGGTGAATTGCCCTTGAAAATAAAATACGAATCTCTTGCTTTTCCTTACAAGGATAGAAGTTAGCAGCAATCAATTAAATAAATAAACATTAATTAAACTAAACAAATAGTAAAAGGCAAATACACACAGATATACTTGGTTACAAACTAGGTGGTTGTAAGTCAAGGCGGTTGAAGCTCAACTATGAAAATCTCCTTCTGGCGGAGAAGCCTTTTACAGAACTTTGAAGCACAAGACAGAAGCTAGAAGAGAATATAATTTCAGCATTAAATTTTCTTCTAACTTCCAAGCCTATTTATAGCATAAGAGAATATATCTGGATCGTTGATCGTAGATGAGCTTTCTCTTAGCCGTTGATCCATTAATACGATCCTAACTGTTGATCGGAGATAGACTTTGATCATAGTCGTTGATTACATAAGGATAAACTTTATCTTTAATAAAAGATAAAGAGATTTATCTTTAATAAAACTTAAGTATTTATTTTTATATGATAAAAGATAAATCTTATTTTTTTTCTTTTTTTTTCAACCGCCACATCCAAAAGGTCCAAGTCTTCTTCTCTGGTCAAAGTCAAAGTCAATGGTCAAAGTCAATAATTTGACTTTTATTGACTTTTTATAGAATCTTCGGTTGGGTGATTTCTGGCCAATCGGAGTTAGGCTCACCCGAACCCGACTCCGACCTTTTGCCCCTCGAGCGTGTTTCCTTCTGGCTTCTCGTCCCTCAAACTTTGCGCACGTCCTTCTCGCTCCACTGGCGTACTCTTCCGTAGCTTCCGCGTCCCTCGGATTGCACCGAGCCCGTTAGCTCACTTCCCCACGTAACCCTTCTCGTCCGCTATGTCTTACGCTCGACTTCCTCCATACCTAAGTTCTTGCACACTTAGCAGAGGGATTAGAACAACATACGACCTAACCTAATTTGGTTAATCACATCAAAACTAACCAGGGCACGAACACTATGTTCTTGCTTTAATAAAAAATATTGTTTCTATTTCTTGTTTAAATAGAAAATGTTCCATTTGACTTTTAGTAACGACTGTTGTTACCTAATTTTGAATGGAGTTCTTTATGGGATTAGAACATTAAGTAATAGTATTTACATGTTAGATATTTCCAACGAGGCATTCAATATCAAAACGAGCAACAAGTATGCTTGAAAGGATGTATCGAAAGTTAACCTCCTACTCATGGTATTATTGTCTTAACCATATAAGCAGAAAATGTATGGCCGAACTCGAAAGGGTTGGTAGTTTAAAATTATTTGAATTACATTCATTTGATACATGTGAATCATGATTTCAAGGTAAGATAACTAAATTACCTTTTACCTAAAAGGGTAAACTAGTAGGAGAGATGTTTGACCTTATACATTTCGATGTATGTGGTCCAATGTCAACTCAAGCATGAGGAGATTATAACTACTTCATTATCTTTATCGATGATCATTCACGATTTGGATATATGTATTTAATGAAATATAAATCTGAGGCCTTTGAAAAATTTAAAAAGTTTAGAAATAAAGTAGAGAAACAACTTGGCAAAAGTATTTAGATACTTCAATCTGATCTAGGTGATGAATACCTAAGTCAAGAGTTTCAAAATTATCTAAGAGATAATGAAATATTATTTCAATGGACTCCGTTGTATACACCCGTGCAAAATGATATATTTGAGAGGCAAAATCGAACTTTGTTGGATATGGTAAGGTTAATGATAAATCATGCAAATTTTTCCAAAACTTTTTGGGCAATGCACTTGAGACAACTATTTACTTGTTAAATTGAGTCCCGACCAAGGTAGTCTCTACTATTCCAAACGAGATATGGAATAGTAAAACCTCACTTATCTTACTTGAAGATATGGAGTTGTCCTACTTATGTGTATCAAATAAGCTAAAAGTTAAATCTGATGAATGTCTATTTATTAGATACCCTAAGAAAATAAGGGGTAACCAATTCTATTCTCTCGTGGAACAAATCTTTGTTTCAAGGCAACTGTATTTCTATAGGAGTTTCTCTTGTAGGAAACAATGGAAGTAGAGTTGAACATAGTGAAGTTCAAGAGACTCAAATAGATATTAATGAGACACCTAGTCAAAAATCATAACCGATTACTCATGTGATGATCCATCGACTGAACCTTTAAAGACACAACCTATTCGTAGATCAAGTAGGACACACAATATTCTAGAGAAATATAGATTTCTCGTACGTGAATCGAATGACGTGTTACTCATTGAGGATGAGGAACCTACTGATTATGAAGAAGTTTTGAAAAGTTTAAAAAGGGATAAATGGTACATTAACAACCATGAAGTCGAAAATGGATTTCATGAAAATCAAATTTGTAACTTGGTGGAATATTTGTTTTGATGAGGCAATCAAAGAATTTGATTTCTCACAAAAATCTGACGACCCTTTGTGTATAAGAAGGTTAGTGGAAGTGCAATCGTATTCCTGTAATTATATGTTGATAACATATTAATGATAGAAAATGATATACCTATTCTACAGTCAGTCAAACTATGATTGGTGAAAAGTTCTCCATGAAAGATATGGGAGAAGCGACCTAAATCCTCGGGATTGAAATCTATAGAGATACATCGAAGAGGTTACTTGGTCTTTCGTAGTCTATATAAATAGACAAGGTGTTAAAATGATTTAGCATGCTTGAATCCAAGAAATGTTATCTTTTGAAGTCTATATGTCCACAGACAAAAGACGAGAGGATTTACATGAGTAAGATTCTTTATGCTTCAACAATAGGATCTATCATGTATACTATGATATGTACAAGATCTGATGTATCATTTGCTCTGAGTGTCACAAGCAAAAACCAGACAGATCCAAGAATAGATCATTAGGCGGCTGTCAAGCCAATCCTTAAGTACTTATGAAGAACTAAGAATGTGTTCTTGGTATATAGAGACGGTGATATGGTCACACACGGGTATACTGATGCCAGCTTTCAGACAGACAAGGATGACTCCAAGTCACAGTCTAGGTACATATTCACTTTAAATTATGACACAATAAGTTAGAAGTGTTTCAAATAAGACACTATTGCAACTTGTGAAGTAGCAAATGAAGTGGTTTGGATCAGAAAGTTCATCACTAAACTTAGAGTGATTCCAACCATTGTTGAAGCATTACTTGCTTATTGTGACAACAATTGAGCAATCGCACAGGCAATGAAACCTAGGTCTCACCATTGATCCAAACATGTACTTCGGCGATATCAATTGATCAGAAAGATCATCAATAGAAGAGAAATACAAATCAAGAAGACTCCCACCGAAAAGAACCTTGCGGATTATTTAATCTCTACCTCAAAGTAAGTTTGAGGAATACATAGAGACGCATGATATTTGATACCATAGCGATTGGCCTTAGGCCAAGTAGAAGTCTGTTATATTTGAGAGGTATCCTAAAGCAATTATACTATTTATTGGATAAATAGAAATTCACTATTTGAGTGCACATTCTTTATGTATTTAATTGGATTTTAAACTCATTTATTAAATGTCCGCAATACGATTCATAGCATGAGAGAATTTGTGATTAGATCACAACTAGTGAGCATCTCTACATGTGCAATTATGAATGTATTAAAATTATCCCTAGTCAAGGATTTGATTAGCACAGACGTCATCAATTATATTAAGACTAGCACGTTTTAAACTCCTTGGTTTACTAAACAACTGATCTCACTTGCTTGAGACATTGGATGTTGAGAGTTAAATGTGAATGCTAGTTAAAGGTAACTAGTTATGACGTAGTTAGTCTAGTGGAGATTGACACATATAGACCATGTCCTGAACTAACTGGATATAAGACGGTAAAAGGAATGAGATACGTTTTCCTGGTGCAATGCGCATGTTTACACGTTTTATAAACGTGCGTAGTGAAAATAAATAAATAATTAAACTAATTATTATCACAACACACGCATGACAAAGCAGGAAATAACATGTACAAGGCATGACAGGAAATTAAAATTTACAGAAAACTAAATAATTCTGTGCGTACCTCGCAGATGATGACGTTAAGCAGTGTTGACATCAATCGAGCGGTCCTCGTCGGAGTCCCGCCTCTACTGGTGATCCACGCTAAGTTCTCGTTTGGACAGCTTCGGAAGCCATGAGTCCCGTAATCGTCTTCGGTACTAGCCGATGATCGATGACGATCGAATCGAGAGAAGCCTTATTCTGGAAACCACGCAACAACATTTGTCACGATCATTCCGGGGCTTTCTAACTATCACCGAGAATCATATTCTCGATGTAGTTTCCAGTGGTCAACCATTTGACCGTCAATTTAGGACAAATAATCAGAAATTCTTTCCGACAATGATGGAACAATCTTCGAAAGATTCGTAAGCTTCTCCGAATTTGACAAGCGGTCGTCGGACGACCGAGATTTGATTGGTAATGGTTGGAAAACTTATCCGATGGTTGAAAACAATTTCCAACGATCGAACAATGAATTCTAACAGCAAAACCCTAATACAACCATACAACCTTCTTCCTTTTTCTCCCGGCAGCAAAACCTCTCCCGGCAGCAAACTCTCTCCCGGCGGCAAGCTTTGTCCTCCGGTAACCAAGCTTCTCTCCCGTCGCCAAGAGGCAGAGTGCGCTTCTGTTGCTCTGGTTCTTCTTCTCGGTACCACGAAACAGAGCGTGGCATCATCGCGGCTGGCTGCAGAGCAGGGAGGCGCTGCGGGCTCGATAGCGTCGCGGGGAGGAAGAAGATATGTCGTGCCCTAATCGCGCGATCGCGGCCGGCTGTGCGCGTGGTCGGGAAGGGTGGTAGCAACGTCGGCGGTGGCTGCTATCCTTGGGCGAAGAAGGATCACGGCGGAGCAGGGGAGCTGGGTTTCAGCGTCGTGCCCGCGAGGAAGATGATGAACACGCACCGCTGGTGAAGAAGGCAGAAGCTGCCGACCATCGGAGAGAAGGAAGAAACCGGCGCCTTAGGGTTTCGGGCTGGCCACAGCGGACGGCGCCGCGCAAGGAAGAAGATGCACGCTAGGGTTTCGATTAAGAAGGGAGGTAGGCGAGGCGAAGAATATAAACAGGAGCTCGCGCGATTTCCCGTTGTTTTGAGGAGTAACAGTGTGTTTTTAATTTAGAATTTTTCTTTCCTTTTATTTCTTCCGTGGTAACCCAAAAGAAACAAAAGATAAAAACCTTAAACCCTGAACCGGCAAATGAAAATCAATCAGACCAAATCAATTAGGATTTGGATTTAGATCAGGTTCACATTGTAGTAAACTAGGTTTATATTGGTTCGCTTGGTTCACTAACCAAACGAACTTTGATTTCATCCAAATTAATTTTGTTCATTTCGTCTTCCCAAGATGAAGCTCCTCATTGCATCTGTTCTACCAAAATATCTTCTATCATAAACCAAACTAAGTTGGTTCAATTTGGTTCAAAACTGAATCATTTGGTTCACTAACCAAACGACCTCTAATTTGAACGAAATCAGTTTCGTTAGTTTCATCTTCATAAGATGAATTCCATCATTTTATCCTTTGTCTGGTCCAACCAGATTTCATTTCTCTCATTCTGAGAATCCAATTTTTAAACTCGTTTTAAGTCCTTCGGAGAACTTGTTGTGCATGTGACCCAATAAGTTTCCGGTTATGTTGTCGTCCGTAATTAACCATTAATTACAAAATGATCATGAGTGACACTTAGTAGTATATCATGATCTCCAATTGATCAAAAAATCAACGATTGATTCCAAAACAATTCTAAACCTTTCAGCAGCTACAATTAAACGTGTCTCGTTCATTTCGTCGTCTTATACCCGCTTGGTTCAGGACATGGTCTATGTGTCGATCCCCACTAGGCTGACTATGTCACACCTAGCCTAAGCTGCTTTCTTGTCCTGTGGATTCAAGTTACTTGTACATGTGTCCAAGGGTACTGTACTCTTGACATGTAATGCTTTGATCAAAGACTTTTAGTAACAATCCTGACAAGCGGCCGCAAGGTATACGTCTCCTTTTCCAAGGAGCGGTGAATCCTTTGTGGGCTATTCAAACACCTTCAGGCACTTCGACTTATACCCAATCATCTCGGATCCACACCTCCTCGGAGATGCTTGCTTAAGATGTCAAAGTATAAGCCTCCATGACCAAGATGACTTGAATACCGCAAGTCAAAGGAAACTTGCACTTAAGCTGCACTGAGATCTTCATTGACATATGAATCGAATCATATGAAGTCTCAAGACAAGTCACTCCAATGAACTGGTTACCTTTAACCAACATCCACATTTAACTCTCAACATCCAATGTCTCCAGCAGTGAGATCGACTGCTTGGTTAACCAAGGAGTCTAAACGTGCTAGTCTCGACAAAATTGATGACGTCCGTGCTCATCAATTCCTCGACTAGGGATAATTTCAATACATTCATAATTGCACATGTAGAGATACTCACGAGTTGTGATCCAATCACAAATTCTCTCATGCTATGAATCGTATTACGGACACGGACATTCAGTATTTGAGTTTAAAATCCAATCAAACACATATAGAATGTGCACTCAAATAGTGAATTGTTATTTATCCAATAAATAGTATAACCATAAGGCGATTGCCTTAGGACACCTCTCAAATCTAACAGGTGGACCACAATCGACCATTGAAAGAGAGAAACTAGGCAGTTGCCGGAGAAGAAAAGACCACCCCTTTTGCTTTCTTCTCAAAGCTTGCCTCCAACACCGAAGCTACTGTAGCTACCGGTCGGATCTCATTGTCCAATCGCCAGAGTACTCGTGAAGGGCTACCATCGACCATTGGCGAATTCTTCATCGAGGATAGATGTTGTCGAAGAAGAAACATGGATGATAGCTCTTGCAAAGAGTTGTCAAGTCACGACAGATCAATCCCAATTGTTCAATGACTATCGTTCCATCTTTGTCAGAAAGAGTTTTCGATCGTTTGCCCCTTTATTAACGGTCAAAGGTTGGACCATCAAAAACTACATCGGGAATATGATTGCCGGTGAAAGTTAGAAAATCCTAAAAAATAATCATGATAAACATTGTTATGTGTATTTCAAAATTAGGGTTTTTCTCGTATCGACCATTGTTGATCGTCGGCTAATATCAAAGACGGTGATGCGACTTGTGATTTAGGAAACCGTGCAGAGGAGAGCTTGGTGTGGATCACCAGTAGAGGCGGAGCTTTGATAGAACCACTCGATTGATGCCAACCCAATCATGCTCAACGTCATATGCCAGGTACACATAGAATATTTATTATTCTAAAAAATTTTAAATTTCAATCATGTCTTGTGCCTGTTGTATTTTGCATGTGTGTGCTATAAGTGTTGTAATAATTAGTTGTAATTATTTATTTTTCTTCCACTGCGCACGTTTGTGAAACATGTAAACACATGCAACGCATCGGGCCAATCCCAACAGGAGGTTGAATAGCTCAACTTGCTTAGTCTTGATCTAAGGCAACGAATACTTTTTGCGAACCAACCACACCTCACACACAATACAAACTCGGATGATTTTATTTGGTATCTGCCTCCTTGAGGTGACTAATCCAAGGATTCACTCTCAACTCACCACTTCAACTAAACCTTCTTCTTCTCGGACAAATCCTAAAGGCAGAGAAATCGTCTTGCAGTAGGATTACAATGGCTTGCAAGAAAATCAGAAAACATAAAGAAGAAGAGGAGAAGTTTAACAATGATGTTGAGAGATTTGCTTCTTCTTCTTCTAGATATTGCTCCAAGTTGGGTAGTTGAAGATCAGATGGCTTCTTCAGCACTTGAGCAAGAATTCTTGGAGTAAAAACACATGAACAATATCCATCAACGACTAACCTTCACTATTTAAACCTGTTCGACTTTTCTTGAGATTAGTTGACTGATTTGATCAGCAATCAAATAATAGCTTCTGAACCTTTTAAAATGGTGTCTAATTTTGTCGAGTAATTTTATGCATCAGTCGACTGATAATCGAGTCACCAATGGAATCGATTCTTTTCTATTTGCTTTCGAAATAGAATCAGTCGACTGATGTGGTGAATCAATCGAATTGATTCTTTTCTGTTTGCTTTTGAAACAGATTCAATCAACTGATGTGGAGAATCAGTCGAATTGATTCTATTTTATTTATTTTCGAAACAGAATCAGTCAATTGATGTGGAGAATCAATCGAATCAATTCTATTTTGTTTACTTCCGAAATAGAATTAGTCAACTGAAGTTCCTTATCAATCGAATTGATCCTCAAATCAATTCAACTGATATGAGTATTAGTCGACTGGTATGTATAATCTAAGCTGAAATGCAATCTCAGTCGATTGATTATTACCTTCCAATCGACCGATACCAACATCAATCGATTGAATATCATTATTAATCGACTGATGGAACTTTACCTCATGCGCATTTAATCCGTGATGCACTCTATCTTTCTTTTATTGTCAAGAATCTAGTCATCAACCTTCTTGGACTTCATTTGTCTCACATCCGACCTTCTGACTTGTAAGGACTTTCTCTTGCCAATAGTTCGTTTCTCAACTTTCTTGGATTTTCCTTTGCCTCACATCCAGCCTTTTTACCTATAAGGACTTTCCTGCACACTTGATACACAAGTGAGATTTCTCATACTTTGCTCTAAGCTTTACTGATGTCAACCATCAAAATTATAGCTCATGGCCACGATTGCATCAACATTGGTTACCTTAAGATAGACCACCTTCAAACATATCTAACATTGAGATAAGAGAGGGAATCACAACTAGATTGTCAACTATTATCGTGGTCAATTCGAAATTCTAGGATTGCCTCTAAAATTGATTTTCTCCTCATCTTTTAATTTCATTTTCTTAGTTCCCTTGCTTTCACAATAATTCTATTATTTCGATTTGTCTAGATAACCAATTTGCATGTAGACTAGTACTCAACAATATAATCTCAGAGGATGATATTTTTATTAATTAACGACGATCGTACATTTACAGTTAACACATATTAATTTCTTGTTCAACTTGGTCCAATCTTTATCAGACATATCTTTTGGTTTGTTTATACCACCTAGAAGCGTATCTTTATAATCAAGACAACAAAGCAGGTTCTCCATTCGTGATTTCCAAATCGAGTAATTCGTAGGCACAAGAATAATCACCAAATAAATCAAACTCTGATATCATTTGTTGGGGAAAAAATCAATAAGTCTCTAATTCATAAAATCATATGATGAAATAAATAATTTCCCCCCTCTTTATGCAATCAAATAGGTAAGCAGACAAATCAAATAACCGAACAATAAAAATCATAGGAATAACAAAAAAATGATAGATTTTTAACAAAGAAAACTTTCAAATTGAGAGAAAAACTACGAAATCTACAAGTCACTTAATTCATCTACTAACCAAATTTAACGGCACACCAAATCCTTCTCTAGAAAGTAACTAGACAAAAATTTAATAATTTTTCGTCATTAAAAATAAGTGAATCCAACAACAAACATCAAATAGAAAATTTTGATATTCTCATCCAACACACAAGTGAATAAAAGAGAGAAATGATCATGATCCAAATATAATCACAAATTTTGATAGCCAGATTATCACCAATGAGAAATCAAGATTCCTTCAAAATTAGAAGAAGATTCACTAATGAAATATCTGAATTTCATATATTTTTTCTCTATAACGGTTAGAATTTTTTCTTATGTTGCCTAGGGTTGTCAATGAATCGAACGTTCGTGAATAAGTTTGGTGTTCGACTTGGTAAGAGCTCATTTATGTTCGTTCAATACACATAAGATCAATTAAATAAATAAGCTTGAATAACCCATTAAATTAAACAAACAAGCTTGAACATATACATGTTAAGGTCATTAACGTTCATGAACAACATTCACGATTCATGAATAATATTTGTGAATTTATGAACTATATTTATTAATAAAATTTTTATCAACATGTTAAATAAAGAAAGGAAATTTCAACATCAACAAATGAATTTATATTATCATACTTAATAACCAACTAAACAAGTTTAAAATGAAAAAATTTTAAACAATTAAACAAACTTGAATTGAGAGCCCGATAACATCTAAATGAACCGATTTCAAGCCAAACTTCAACCAATCTCATTAAAAAAACCCAACCCAAACTTGAACAATCATTTCAAATTTGAATTCAGAGCCTGATAACATCTAAACAAATCAAACTCAAGCCAAGTTTGAACCAATCTCATAAAAAAAATCAAGTCAAACTTGAACAATCATTTTAAAAATTTAATTTATTTTAAATTTGACTTGACTACCTTATCAAATAAGTTTGAACATTATAAATTTAATTCAATTTAACTTGTTTACAATCCTAATTAATGTTGTCATTCAACTACGCTATAACTTATGTTTTGACACATATTAGGTACCTAGGTGGCTTAGAAAAGACCAACATCCATCACTAACACGAGAGGGACCCACAATAGTTGCTAGAGTCGCTGAACTGGGAGATGATGGCACCATTGAGGTTTTAGGCTTTTGTGTAAAAAACTATGGAAGAAGGAGGAAATAATAGGAATCTGGAAAAATATTCTTGTCTCTTCATGCTCGTATAAAATCTTTTACATATATATACAAGTTGGCTAAAAGACAAAAAGATAATAAATATTTAACATTTATTACATCAAGATAAATTAAGAAAATAATAAACTGGTAATCTTCTCCTATATAGCATATTCTGATATATTTTTGATTTCTGAATATGTTTCTGAAATAGTATATTTTAACACTCCCTCTCAAGTTGGAGCATGAATATTTGAAATGCACAACTTGCGCAGATGAAATTGAAAAAGTGACTTTCGAAGTGGTTTAGTAAAGATATCCATAATTTGAGTATTTGACGGCGTAAAGATAGTAGAAATTTGACCCAATTGAATTCTTTCCTTAACCACATGACAATTCATTTCAATATGTTTTGTTTGCTCATGAAAAATAGGATTTGCCGCAATATGTAGTGTTGCTTTGTTATCACAATGCAATATGGTAGGACCCAGATTATTAATTTGTAAGTCTTGTAAAAGGTATCTCAACCAAGTTAACTCACATGTAATTACTGCCATCGCTCTATACTCCGCCTCTGCAGAAGAACGAGAAACGGTTGTTTGTTTCTTTGTCTTCCAAGAGATAAGAGAGGAACCAAGGAAAACACAATATCCAGACACTGATCGTCTTGTAGTAGGACAACTTCCCCAATCAGCATCACAATAACCAATTAACTTAAGATCATTTTTCCTTGATAGAAAAATACCTTGTCCAGGTATTCCCTTTAAATATCTTAGAACTCGAATAGCTGCATCAAGATGTGGTTTGCATGGATTATGCATGAACTGACTAAGAAGATGCACTTAATAATTGATATCTGGATGAGTAATTGTTAAGTAAATAAGTTTTCCAACAAGTCTTCTATATCTTGAAGGATCTTTAAGTAATTCTCCATCTGTCGGTGTGAGTTTAAAATTTTGTTCCATAGGACAATTGATTGGAGCGACTCTAAGAAGATTCATCTCATCAAGTATATCTAATGTGTACTTTCGTTGTGATATGAAAATTTCTTGTTTCGATGTAGCCACTTCTATTCTCAAAAAATATTTTAACCTTCCAAGGTCTTTTATTCGAAAGTGCTCATGTAGAAAGCTTTTAAGAGTCATTATGGCGGTAGGATCATTTTATGTGATTATCATGTCATTAACATAAATCAATACAATTGTGAATGAGTCTCCATATGCTCGTGTGAACAATGAGTAATCTGCCATAAACTGCTTAAAATCGGCCTTTTGAATGGCTATAGAGAATTTTAAATACCAATTGCGAGAAGCTTGTTTTAATCCATATAGTGACTTGTTTAGTACACAAACGATGTTCTCCCCCTATCGACTATAATCAGGTGGTGGAAGCATGTATACTTCTTCATCTAGATCACCATGGAGAAAAGCATTTTGAACATCAAGTTGATGAAGAGACCAATCTCTCGTAGCAGCTATAGCTAGTAGACAACGGATGGTGACTAACTTGGCAACTGGTGTAAAAGTCTCATTATAATCCAATCCTTCAATTTGTGTATAACCTTTAGCGACAAGTCTCGCCTTGTAATGCTCAATGGATCCATCTGATTTGTACTTGATTTTGTATACCCACTTGCAACCGATTGACTTCTTTCCTTTAGGTAAGGAAGTAAGGGTCCATGTACCATTTTCTTCCAATGCTTGAATTTCCAAACTCATGGCTTCTTTCCACTTAGGATCTTTCTCAGCTTGGGCAAATATGTTAGGTTCCACAAGAGTAGAGATACGTGTAGCAAATGCACGATGAGAAGAAGATAAATTTTTATAACATATGAAATTTGCTAAAGGATAACGAGTACCTTTACCTGACTTTGCCATTGAAGATGATGATGAATTTGGGGAAAGAACCTTGGTTTAGGCACAATGAAAATCACGTAACCAAATTGATGGTTGACGAATACGGTCTGATTTTTGCAATATAGGTTCATTGGATTGAATTATGGGAGGTGATATATTAAAAGGTTCATCAATAATGTAGTCACTGTTTAAATTTTCTAAGTGTTCCGGAATGCAAGATGTGATTTTTTTCAAATGAAGTATCATGATCATCAATTGGTAAAGGTAGCACCAAAGAACTATCTTCATCATTTTCCCTAGAGTAAAAAGGAAATATGTGCTCATGAAAAATAATATCTCGACTAACAAAAATTTGTTTAGTCTCTACATCATAAATTTTATATGCCTTTTGACCAATAGGGTACCCAACAAAAATACATCTTTGAGCTCGTTGATCAAATTTATGATTTGGCTTAACATTGGTGGCAAAACATAAGCATCCAAATACTCATAAATGATGATAAGTGGGTGGTTTATTGTAGAGAACCTCATATAATGTTTTCTTAGAGAGTAGAGGTGTAGGTATGCGATTAATAAGGTAAACAGAAGTAAGCACACTTTCCCCCCAAAAAAAAAAAAAGTTAGTGGTAAGTGAGATTGAAATCTCAAGGCTCTAGCTATGCTCAAGATATGACGATGTTTTCACTCAACGACACCATTTTGTTGAGGTGTAAAACTAACAGTAGTTTCATACACTATCCCATGCCGATCAAAAAAATTTCGCATTGAATAAAACTCACCCCCTCTATCTACTCGAAATCTTTTAACCTTTCTATTAAATTGAGTTTCAACAAACGTAAAATAAGATTTTAGCAAAGATTGTATTTCATATTTATAACGCATAAGGAAAATCCATATATACCTAGAAAAATCATTGATAATGGTTAAGAAATAATGAACTCCTGAATGGGAGGTAGCTTGAAAAGGTCCCCAAATGTCACAATGTATTAATTCAAAAGATTCACTAGTAGAAATGGAACTTATACCAAAAGGTAGTCTTGTTTGCTTGGCTAAAGGACAAACATTACAAACTTTATTTGAACAAATAGAAATTTTGCTAACCGATTGTGCAAGATGCTTCATAGGTTGTATGGATGAATGACCTAATCGCTTATGCCAAAAATCATGTTGTGAAGATGCATTATTGACTTTAGGAATTGATGGATTTGATGGTGTAAAAGGGATGTAATAAAGGTCGTTATGTTGTCTCCCCAAACCAATCATCTTCTTCGTTGACAAGTTCTGTAAAAAACAAAAATCAGGAAAAAAAGTGATCAAACAATTTAAAGATTTGGTCATCTTAGTAACGGATAATAGATTGATACAAAAAGATGGAACACAAAGAACATCTGTGATAGTAAGATATGAACTAAATTTTACAGATCCAATGGAAGTAATTTATGCTTTATTTCCATTAGGTAATCCAACAGATGAATATGAAGGTATTTTTGTGTTTAGTAATAAATTAGATGATGAAACCATATGATTAGTGGCACCGCTATCAACAATCCAATTCCTAAAAGTTTTTGAATTAGTATGGAGGAGCAAAAGGGAATAGTCGAACCTGTAACATTTGCCTTTGGTTGAGTTTCACCTTTATTTAAGACAGTCAAGAGTTGTTGATATTGTTCGTGTGTGAAGCTTGGAGTTTCTGACCGAGAATTATTTATAAAAGATTCCTTCTTCTCTTTATTCTTCTTATATTTTGGAGGAAAACCATGCAAGTGGTAGCATTTATCAATGGTATGATTTTTTCCATTGCAGTTGCTACAATACAATTTCGTTTTACTTTTATTTGATAAATGATTCTCATAATGACTCTTATGTGTGTTCACCAACATAACCTCCTTGGAGACAATCAAGTCTCTTTGTTTCTCTTCATTTAAAATCATGGAATAAACTCTCCCAATAGCAGGAAGAGGCTGCATAAGAAGTATTTGACCATGAATAGCCGGATAAGATTCATTCAGACCCATAAGGAATTGTATTACCTTTCCTCTTTGTTCTCGTTCTTCTACTTTCTTCATGACACCACAAGTGCAAATTGGAAAATCATTATAAGAAGAAAGTTCATCCCATAGGTCTTTTAATTTAGTGAAATAAACTGCAAGAGACATATAACCTTGTTGTAGCGAAGCAATGTCTCTCTCGATTTGAAATATTCTAGGTGCATTATTTTGGGAGAATCTTTCTTTCAGATTAATCCAAACTTCAACAGCTGACTCAGTATAAATCACACTATTAGCGATATCAGATTCAATAGAATTGAGGATCCATGATAAAACCATATCATTGCACTTTTTCCATGAAAGAAAAGTTGCATCAATTGATGCTAATTTCTTGATGCTTCCTTCAATAAAACTCGTTTTATTTTTAGCGTTGAGAGCTATGCTCATTGAACGACTCTAAGTGTCATAATTGTCACCATTTAAATATTTGGTGACCAAAACAATTCCTAGATGATCCAAGTGTTGAAGAAAAAATGGATCAGAATTGTCAGCAACAATATTTCTTCCGATTAATCTAATGAAGAAGAAGTTGAATCCATCATATTAGACGAAGAAGCTTCTTAGAATAAATCGCTTTGATACCATATAAAAAACTATAAAAGAAGGAAGAAATAATAGAAATATAAAAAAATATTTTTGTCTCTTTATGCTCGTATAAAACCTTTATATATATATATATATATAAGTGGGCTAAAAGAATAAAAAAGATAATAAATATTTATAACAAGATAAATTTAAAAAATAATAAATTGATAATCTTCTCCGATAACATATTATATTATATTCAGATATATTTTTGATTTTTAAATATATTTTTAAAATAATATATTTTAACATTTTGGCTCAGATAAACGGCCGAAGACGATGAGTTGTAGTGTTGGTTTACCCTCGCCTCGCCCCGCCTTCCTTCATGGAAAAGGTCTGACGTAAACAAAACAAGGTTTAAAAAGCGTTGACCACGTGTCCTTACGCCATTAGTTAAGGAGCAAGACAGTGTTACGACAACTTATCACGAATTGAGGTACGAGGCTCCGAAGCTTCCCTGCGTGTTTTTTGAGAAGAGCAACGGAACTCGAAGCCCTCTCTTCCCCCCTTGTCCACTCGATATTTTTTTTTGCGCAATTGTTCGATTTCGATTCTCTCGGGCGGTTGCGGATCACTCCTCCAATCTCGCACCTCTTTCAAAATCACACCTTTCGGAGGCTTCAGCTGGATTGAGATCGGCGCTGTGCCGCTCAGAATCCCCGATATGCTGGTTAGTACAGATTGCCGGAGGGGGAGCTGGGAGTTATAGTAATTGAGTAAGGATTAGTGAGCTTCGCGGTGGTTTGGCGAGCTAAAGCTTCAAAAGTTGGGATTTTGGGGGGATGTTTCAGTGAGGAATTTGCTGGTTAGGGTTTGGGCAGTATTTCTCAATTCCGCTGGTGGTTGGGTGAAAGGAATCCCATTGTGCTTCATGGCGTACAAGCGGTTTCTTGGCAGCTGAGGAAGAGTGAAAATGTTCTATTCTCAGTTTATCTTGGCCAAGAAGGGCCCTCTTGGTACCATATGGATTGCTGCTCATTTGGAGCGAAAGCTAAGGAAGAATCAAGTTGCAGATACTAATATTGGCGACTCTGTAGGTTGGTATCTCTCAATTCTCAATTCATCACATAGTTTTTTCCCCCATTTTATCTTTTTCTACTCTCATGCTAAGCTGTCATTAGCGTGGTGGTGACCTTTCAGTACGTTTTCATTGCTTAACAAATAACACGTATATAAAGTGACTTCTGCTAATTTGTCGACATGTTGTGATAGTAGACATCCAACTTGAAGTTTTGACATCCTGGTTGTGCATTTCGTTGCCAAAAAAGAAAAACAATTACACGAAGTTAAGGTAGTAATTGTACTATAATTTTGTGTTATCATGTGCTAATCAGATTGTGTTGCTTTTCATATATTTCAAATGATGTATAATGATATAAAACTAGTAAAGTTTTATGAATAACTAAAGTGATATAAAACAGTCAGACATACTAAAAAAATCATGATGCGATGGAATACCTTCATGAGAGACTTGCCTTGCTGTGAAATTCTTCCATACCATATTTTTTTTAACAAACAATTCAGCTGGGAGTACTAGCTTCAGGATAATAATCTTGGTTGCTGATATAAACCTTGGGTCATATCCAAAGGGAGAGGACTAAGAAAAAACTTGAACTAACAACAACATATAAATCTCGTCATAAAAAAGGGGATGTTATTTGAGATTAAAAATTCTTATCCTTTATTGAAGACTGAGGCATATTTATATACAAAATTAGAAATCTATCTTAGGAAACTATAATTAAGGTAATTGACAACTAGCTATTTGACAACTATATATTAGCTAATATATACAGATATATATAGCATCAAATATATACAGATATATATAGCTAATACTCCCCCTCAAGTTGGAGCATAGATTTTAATCATGCCAAACTTAATACAAAGATAATTAACCCGAATCTCATTTAAAACTTTTATGAAGATGCCCCCTAGTTGTTCTCCAGTCTTCAAATATTTTATAGAAATTAAGTTTTGTTGAATGTTCTCACTAAAAAAATGACAATCAATTTCAATGTACTTAGTTCACTCATGAAACACATGATTTAATGCAATATGAAAAGCAGTTTGGTTATTGCACCACAATTTTACTGGTATTGAAATTTTAAGTCCTACTTCAGTCAAGAGTTGATATATCCACACTATTTTACACACAGATTGTGTCATAACTCTATATTTTGACTTTACACTGGATCATGATACAACATTTTGCTTCTTACTCTTCCATGAGACTAAATTTCATCCAACAAAGATACAATAATCTGAAGTAGATCTTCTATCCATTTTGAAATCTGCCCAATTTGCATTTGAAAAACATTCAATGTTAGTGTGCCCATGATTTGCATATACGATACCCTGTCTGGGTGCTCCTTTCAAGTAACACAAAATCAGGCCAAAAAGGTTTGGAAACATTCATTTGAAATAAAATGACTTGTATAGTTTCAAGAAGATGTCTGTTTTTATGTTCTGCCATACCATTTTATAATGGAGTATCAACACACGAGGTTTCATGAAGCATGTCATTCTAACTTATATAAGACTGGAATAAATTGGACGTATATTCTTTGACATTATCACTTCACAAAGTATGGATGGACACATTGAACTGAGTTTTAATTTTAGTACAAAATGTATAAAACAGAGAAAATAACAAAATGATTTTTCATTAAATATAATCAAGTTACACGGGGATAATCATTCACAAAATTAACAAAATACCTAAATCCAGGTTTAGACAAAATATGACAAGGACCTCAAATATCAGAATGGACTAATTTAAAAGGAATAGTAGCACGTTTATTTACTCTAGGACTCAAACTCAGACAGTGATGTTTTACAAACTGACACGACTCACAATCTAATGAAAACACCCTACTATATTATGGATAAAACTTCTTGAGCAAAGGGAGAGATGGATGACCCAATCTACAATGAACCTCGAAAGGAGAAGTGACACTCGAGTAAACAAAAGAATTTGTGGAGTGGTGCGTCAAGAATGTAGAGACTTCCAGATTCATGCCCTTTACCAATAATCCTTTTTGTCAAAAGATCCTGAAATAAACAATGATCAGGAAAAAATAAGATGCAACAGTTAAGATTACAAATTAGTTGACTGACATAGAGCAAATTAAAAGATAAATTAGGTAAATATAAGATAGAGGACAGATGAAGCAAAGGGGTAGGATTGATAGTGCCAGACCCACGAACACACGATGGAGATCCATCGACTAAAGTAACGGTAGGAGTGTTAGCTTTGGATTAAAAAGGTAAAAAAGAGACTAGAATTACCTATCATATAATCCGTGACACCAGAATCAATGACACATTTAGAGGATGAAGAAAGAAGACATGCATTGTGTTTACTTGAATCAACAATAACAGTGATGAGGGAGATGAAGACTTGAGTGATTCCTGATATTATGAGAACTTGACAAATTTATCTGTAGAGATAATAACTGATTCATTAGAGACATCATTAGTGGACGCAATATGTGCTAAGTGTTTTTGCTGATTTTTGTATTGAAGCTTCTACACTCAAACTTCGTATGATCTGGCTTACGACAGTAGTTGCACACAATATCAACATAATTTGGCATTAGTATTTCAAAGTTCTATGAGTCACCTTATTTGTTTCCACTGTGATTAGTTGATCTCCCAGGCACATAATTAGTATTGCGACTTATCAAAGCACCACTAAGCGGAACGGGTGCAGTACTTTCTGTACAGTGAACGCGACTAAATACATCTTGTAAAGAGGAGACCTTAGAACCAGAGAGACTTGTGACTTAGCAAACTCAAAGTCAGGAGATAGACCAACGAGGAAGCTCATGATAGTCATCTGCTCTCGTTGGTGTTGTTGAACCTTCACATCAAGGCTAAAGGACAGTAGGATATTAAGCTCCTCATCTGCCTTATTGAATGTCATAAAATAATTGATTAGAGGCTGATATTGTTTTTCCACATGATAAAAGACTTTGCAACTCATATATGCGGGAGAGATTCCCTTTCTAAAGTACAAAAATTTCAAATAATCCATCAATTCTTTAATAAATTCACAGTGATTGATCAAACCAATTACCTCACTATCAATACAATTCTGAATCTAAAGGAACAAGCGAGCAGTCTCTCTAAGTCATGTTTGTTTCGATCATTAGTTAAATGACCATCTTTATCAATATTTCGTAGATAAAGACCATCTTTATCAATATTTCGTAGAACAGTCTTACTCCAATCCAAATAGTTCAAACCATTTAACTTATAGTTGGTGATTTTAGACATAACAGACATCCGTTACAATAGAAGACTTATTCTCAACCATAAGACTTGATCCCAAAGGAAGTTAAATAAGAGAAGAATCTGAAAGAAGTTTCAAACCAACAAGACAGGCAAATCCATGCGTTGGCGCGTACGGGCACACCCCTTACCAGAAGTTGATGGAGAGGATCGTGGAGAAGCTCAACGTCGCTTACGACGAGTTCGTCACAGCCACTGCCTTCGTGTTGGAGGCGAAGGACCAATTCTCCTGCCAAAAAATCCCAACCACCGACGCTGCCCTTGAGGCCTTCAAACAACGGTGGGAGCTATTCCGTGTCGCCTGTGACTAGGCAGAGGAGTTTGTCAAGTCAATGAAGAGCAAAGGTTGAGAGGTCGACGACAAGAGAAGACTGGAGGTAGTAGAGGCAAAGGATGCAATCGATGAGGAGCCAAAGGTTATGACAGAGATGGAATCGTAATTTCGAATATCTAATTGCTCTGATACTATGTTATTTGAGATAAAAAGTCCTTATCTTTTAGGAAACTTAAAAGAATGAGGCATATTTATATTCAAAACTAGAAATCTATCTTAGGAAACTATAATTAAGGTAATTGACAACTAGCTAATTGACAATTATATATTAGTTAATATATATATATATATATATATATATATATATATATATATATATATATATATACCTCAGGTTATATCCAAAGGGAGAAGACTAAGAAAAAACTTGAACTAACAACATATAAATCTTGACATAAAAAGGGGGAAATTGTCAATAAGGACCAAAATAAATTGAAGAAGCAACAAGCATCATTTGCCAAAATTAGTTAGTAAAATTTTGAAATACATGTAGAAGCAGTCCCCACCCTCCCCAATCGTATTAAGAATAGAAATTACTGAAGTTTCCTTTTTTTTGTCTCTCTCTTGGTGTTCCCTTTCTTATCCCACTACCGCTTCCCAACTTCGTAGTTGTTCATTTGGCTACCCATTGCAAGCAATCCTACACTAGGCCCTTGGAAGGGAATCAAAGACTCTTGGACCTTTCAAGCTCAATCCAAAGCTAAAGCCACCTGTGGACCAAAGCGTCGATACCAAATTGGTAATCAATTGTATTGGAATTCATTAAGGAGGTGGAGGAGGAGGAACTAGCTAATGAATGAGAAGAACTACAAAATTGACCACCTAAGTCTTAGCTGTAGCCCATGATTTAAAGGCCACTTGAACTTCTACACAAACTAGAGATCACAATAGTAGCATGACAGGGGTGATTCTCTACAATGGTTCAAATGGACTATGACCACTCATGGTTAACCAAGGAAACTGAGGAAGGAAGGGAATCCTCTCTCCTTGGAATGCCTTACTGGGTGGTTGCTCTAATAGGTGTTCCACATTAAGCCTCTAGGTTTGACTTCCTATGATATGATTGAGAAAAAGTACTACTCGCTTGGTTATCACATTGTCACCATTTCTTCATGTACTAGGGAATCTAGGAAGATGAGAAAATCAATATCATATCCTACCACTTAGAAGGAAACACGTATGCATGGTTTCTTAAAATTAAATGAGCCTTCGTAGGACTAACATGGTCACAACTCAAGGAGCTCTTCCATGGCCATTTCAGACCATTAGATCAACGTGGAAAGCTAGGAGAACTGGG
The DNA here is from genome assembly GCF_044706935.1 of Curcuma longa. Classification (NCBI taxonomy): domain Eukaryota; kingdom Viridiplantae; phylum Streptophyta; class Magnoliopsida; order Zingiberales; family Zingiberaceae; genus Curcuma; species Curcuma longa. The sequence goes on from NC_133865.1 coordinate 12,187,461, forward strand.
CTAATTTTGACAAACATATTGAGCCAATAGATACCTATGTGAGTTCAAATTCTTACCCATGTTGGGCTCCTACTAACTGGCCAAGAGTTGGACCTTTTCACCTTTGGGATGCCACCATACCTACATATAAATGTGAAGGTACACACCATTCAAGGGATTTTATAGTGAAGCATGTGTTTCTTGACTTTATGAAAAAAATCCATGGGAACATAAAGACTCAACAACACACTAACCACAAACCATTCGACGTTTGACTAATGATAAGAAGGTCAAACGACGTGAGAAGACCTCTTTTCAAATTGCAATAAACCCTTCTTGTCTGTCCATAAATGCAAGTGTTTTTTCATGCTAGTCGAGTAGATGAAGAAGAAGCCCTAGAGAAACCTCTTAAATACTAACTAATGACCATTGAAGGGGTTCCTCATTCTCAAATAATATGAGTGTCAACTACCATTTGTCCACACTCTGTCTCAGTCCTCATCGACTTAGGAAATACACATAGCTTTATTAGCAAACAATTAATCGCCATATCAAAATTAGAACTAGATGAGAACCTCAACTTTTGGTGGTCATCACTAATGGAGAACAACTCTTAAGGGATAGGGTTTGCCAAGGGTCCATGTAGGAAATAATCAATCTTTCCTTGTGGAGTGTCAATCAAATCATGGGTGAAAAATAAGATATAATAAATTAGTGTGATTTGATTGAGAATAATTTTTTTTGATAGAATAGATTTTTTTCTTTATTTATTCTTTCCTTATTTATTAATCTCTATTGTAATTATAAAAGTGTGTCTTTCTTCATTAATAAAATCAAGAGAGAATTTTTTATATGATTCTCTATAAACAACACGTGTGATTCTTCTCCTTCCAAGACAACAACGATGTCCACCGATTCTTCCACTCAGTCAATGGCTTAAAAAACTTAATTCACCGTCTTTTCTCTTTCCCGAAGCGATGTTCATCCTTGTAAATTATAGCTCATAAGTTGAACGACCATAATTATTTGCAATGAGCCTAGTAAGTGAAGATAATTATTTGCGACAGAGGGAAGTTAGGTTATGTTATGAGCAATTCTTCTCAGCTCACATCAACTAATGCATCGTACCAGATCTGGTTGGTTGAGAATTCAATCGTGCTTGCCTGGCTGATTAACTCCATGGAACCTATTATCTACCATATTATCTGTTAATATATATATTCTTAATTAGGAAGTTGTCAATTAGCCTAATTATAGTTTCCTTAGTTGAATTCTTTTCTCAGAAAGATTCCTAGCTTGTATATAAATAGACCTCTTATGTAAAAGGTATAGACAAGAGGAATAAGAATTATTTTTTTGGATATTTCGTTTAACATGGTATCAGAGCCCTAGGGTTTCCTCTTTCTGTTTTTTTTCTTCTCTTCAACGCTTCGTCCTTTCTTCACATCGCGGTTTTCCTCGATCGCAATTTGGGAGCTACCGGTCGAAGCTTTGACGTACGTGACGCGATCACACGCGGCCTCCCCAAAGTGCTTCGTCCTCGCGCCCTGCTCTTCTTCCTCCAAATTTACGGTAGTTTCTCAATAAACCGTGGATCACAAATTTTTCCCCTGCCCTGTTCATCTTCTTCTCGTGGATTCATCGCCGCCTGTCTTTGCTGCTGGTCTGTCTGCCAGAGAAGCAAGGTGTCGAAACCCTTGATTCCCGCCGCCTTTCCTCTTCCTTGTTGCGTCCGCTGGTGAAAGAAGAACCCAATCGTGTGACGAAACAAAGGAGAAGAACAGGGTTTCTACACGGGAAAAATCGCGCCACTGCCTCAGCGTGTCTTCCTCCTGCAAGAGCGACGCCGTCTGTCTTCTTCGCAAGAGCGACGCCGTTTGTTGTCTTCACTCGAACGTCGCCGGTCGCATGGACCGTTCTGGGTGTCCGGAGTTTGATTCGGGCGTCCGAAACCAATCAACTAAGTTTGACCTGAGTTGACTCCAGGCTTGGTTCGGCTGCTTCTATTTACTTCTTTTATGCTTTCTCAATCTTGCTTCTAGCACCTGGTTCCTGTAAGATAAACATACAAACACGCCATATAAGTTTACTTGTAGTCTATCTGACCTACTAGGCTTACCTAAGCCTTACCTATAGGTCTAACCAACTAAGCTTATTCGTGCTTAACTTTCAGTTAGGACTAGTTACTAGGTAGACTTTCCATCTGCTAAGCATTCGATCACTCTTGACCTACATGGACTTTTCCTTGTCTAATTTCCAGTTAGGACTACTCACTCGGTAGACTTCTTACCTGTTAAACATCTGGTCACTCTTGACTTGCTTGGATTTTCCCTTGCCTAACATTTAATTAAGACTTCCTCCCAGCTTTACTCACCAGAACTTCCTATCCAGCTTTACTCACCAAGTCTTTTTGCTCAGCCTCCAATCAGGACTTTCCCTGCCTGACCTCCAACTAGGACTTCTTCTGCTTAGCCTCTAACTAGGACTTCTGATTGACCAGTCAACCTGACTATGACTTCCTTGTCCGATTCAACTAACTAGGACTTCTCTCTGGTCTTTTGGTCAAACTGACCTGACTAGACTTCACTCACATTCAAACATTAAGTTCTGTTTGGATCAATCCTTTGTCGAATTGACCAGACCTAGGTATATTATCAAACATCGAAACTCTGAAAGTAAACTGATGCTCCCTGCACCAACACTTAATACTATCAGAATTCTTGTATCATTGGCAGCTAATCTAGATTGGCCATTACGTTAACTTGATGTAAAAAATGTCTTTCTCAATGGAGAGCTTGAAGAGGAGATATATGTGAATCAACCTCCAGGACTTGAAGAAAATTTAGGTAGTAAGACCGTGTGCAAGCTCAACAAATCTCTTTATGGGTTAAAACAGTCACTTCGTGCCTAGTTGGATCGATTCTCCAAGGTGATGAAGAACTTTGGTTATGTTCAAGGACAAACAGATTATACACTATTTGTGAAACACTTTGATAGAAAGATCATCATTTTTATAGTGTATGTTGATGATATCATCATCACTGGAAATGCCAGTAAAGAATTGGAAGAAATCAAAAAAATGATGATATGAGAATTTGAAGTCAAAGATCTTGGAACACTGAGATATTTATTGGGAATGGAGATTGTTCGAAACAAAAAGGGCATGTCAATCTCTCAAAGGAAATACACTTTAGATCTGTTGAAGGAAACTAGCATGTTGGGATGTAAGCTAAGTAACATGTCAATTGAACTGGGGAATAAATAAAAATATTTGAAGGAAAATTGGTTGACAAAGGCGGTTATCAAAGTCTTGTTGTTAAACTCATTTATTTCTCACATACATGCCTAGATATTATCTTTGCATTTAGCCTAGTAAGGCAATATATGCACTCACCATGTCAAGGTCATCTGAATACAGTATACAAAATCTTGAGATACCTGAAACAAACTCATGGGAAGGGCTTGTTCTTTGCAAAAATTGAGGATAGAAGAGTGCATACACCGATGCAGATTTGGCAGGATCATTTGATGATAGGAAGTCAACTTTTGGGTATTGCACGATAGTATGAGGGAATTTAGTATGTGACATAGCAAAAAACAATCTGTGATTGCAAGAAGTAGTGTTGAAGCGGAATATAGAGTTATGACTCATGGAATTTGTGAACTCATCTGGATCAAAAGAATGATGAAAAATCTAAAAATTCAGTTTGAAGATACTATGTTACTCTTTTGTGATGATAAATCAGCTATCAATATAACTCACAACCTTATTCATCACAATTGGATTAAACATGTAGAGGTTGATCATCATTTCATTAGAGAAAAGGTGGATGAAGGCATTATTAGTATTGAGTATATTCTCATATCTCACTAATTAGTTGATCTTCTTACAAAAGGATTAACCAAACAAATTCATAAAGTTCTTGAAGGCAAGTTTGGTCTCATCAATATTTATAATCAAGCTTGAGGGGGAGTGTAGGAAATAATCAAAAATTTTCATGTGGAGTGTCAATCAAATCATGGGTGAAAATAGAATATAATCAATTAGAGTGATTTGATAGAGAATAATTTATTTTTTGATAGAATAATTTTTTTTCTTCATTTATTTATTCTTTCCTTATTTATTGATCCCCATTGTAATTATAAAAGTGTGTCTTGGTTCGTTAATAAAATCAAGGGAGAATTTTTTATAGTGCACCTACTATTGGGCAAGGAATATATACTTTGATTTCTTTATTCTTTATCAAACATAGTTTTGTCATGAGCACACTAGGTCCAGTCCTCATGAACTTATACGCAATGAGCATACAATTTACAATATATGAACAACAAGTAAAATTGAAATCGACTCAACAATGATCAAAACTAAAATCCTTAGAAGATATGCACAAACTAGAGCACCAACCCAATGATCACCTACTCCATTAGTCAAGAGGGTAGGTCCATGCCAACAGAAGACTCACAAAACAAAGCTAATGATTTATACAAAAAAATGGTTTGATTGCTTTAGGACAAACCCCATTTTGGGCAATGATATAGACCAAGTCATATCCAAAGGGAGAGGACTGAGTAAATTTGAATGAATGACAACAAATATATCTACAAATATATCTCAACCTAAGAAATTGAAGAAGCAACAAGAATTGTCTGCGAAAATAATTAGTAAAATTTTGAAATAGTTGTAAATAACTCTCAGTAGAAGAAGGGATGCAGGTCTGTAATTGTATCAAGAATATAAATTACCAAAGTTCTCCTTTTTTTATTTCTCTATCTCTCTTTCTTCTTCCTCTCTTCTCCTGCAGTTGCTTCCCACCTTTTTCATTACCTACTCACTGCTGCCTCTTTGCTATTAAAGCCATCCATCTCTGAAATTGTCGATGCTAGTTTTCCTTACCGGCCACTTCCACACTGGCTTTCAAAGGATAATCGAAGGCCCTTTCACACCCTTCTGTGTCTGATTCGAAGCCAAACTGCCTGTGGGCCCAATCCTATGCACACACTCATAATAGTCACATACTTATCATGCAGTGCTTGAATATTTCATTGGTTGATAATCACAATTTAAGTGTGATTCTCTTCTGACAGTCACCGTGAAACTAATGACTGCCTCGTGAGCATATTCATTTTCTGTGAGCGTTTTGTTTTTGAGTTGTACTTTTAATTATTATTGATAAAAGGAAAACCTTACTTGTCAGATGCATTCCATGAGCAAGTCATAATAAGTTATGGTAAGTTGATATTGGTCCAATTTGTTAAAATTTTATGAATGTGGCATTTACAGGCAAATAAACTTTCAGTTAGTTTTTGGAACTTTCTTATTTATCCTAAGAGCAACAATGGACATTATCCAATCTATTTTTGTTATACTTTAAATAAAAACCTTCCCATTTCCTTCTAATTCAGTGAGTGAATAATGAGATTATTGGCTGTTGGAGTATGTCTCCGTGCTATGTTGTCAAAATTTGCTTTGTCTTTTAAGCATGATTGCTTGGACTAGCTATAAATTTTATTTGATATCTTTGTTTTTTTTTTGTTCTGGATGTTCCAGGAAGTTTTACAACGACATTAGAGAACTAGTTTGAGTTGGTCAATTATGAGTGGACTTTTTAGCAGAATGTTGATGGAGAATTAAAGGGACTACCTAACAAGGCTAGGATTAAACTTTCTTGATTCCACGAACACAAAAAGTTTTGGAACAACTGAAAGTATTTTATGCAGACAATTAAATGTTTAGAAAGAAAAGGTGTTTTTTTTTCTCACAATTTTGCACCGCATAGTGCTGATTGGTGTGTAAAATGCTTATCAGAGGATATGGGTATTAATGCTCAAAGTAAGTATCCTAATGATTCATTTTTAACATGATTCCAGACATGCTGCTGAATAATGCTTCATGAGCTAGAGAAAGTAATAATTCAATTTTTTTTACCTAATACATGCTCTACTAGTTACAATGTAAGTTCTTACTGAATTTAAGCTGCCTAACATCTTTTAATCTTTATTTGTTAGGCTGTTTTGGCTTTATCTGTTTCTCTAAAACTTCTGTGCAGATTCTATTCTCTCCCCTGAAGTTCCAATTGCACTTCGTCTATCAAGCCATCTCCTTCTAGGTGTTGTGAGAATATATTCTCGGAAGGTGAACTATCTATTCCATGACTGTAGCGAGGCTTTGCTCAAGGTAAAGCAGGCATTCAGATCAACTGCAGTGGATCTTCCTCCGGAAGAATCTATTGCACCTTATCATTCCATTACTTTGCCAGAGACTTTTCATCTAGATGATTTTGAACTACCAGATTCTGCTATTCATGGGTTAGTGTTGGCTTCCTGTATACTTGTGTTGTGCATCTATTACCTACTACTACACATTTTGTGGCTTTGTGCAAATGTAATAGATGTTTTCTTGAGAAAACATCTCTTGGTACTTCGATTTTATATGGTATAACAAATTCATTCCCTAACAAATATTTTCAAAATTTAAGTAGCTGATCTTTCAAATACAAATACATGGCATAAGATAATACCACGTGGCACTTAGAACCAGGTTGGGTCATACGTGGCCCTTACATCTAGAAAGTGCATGCCTGGTGCATACTTGGAAAGTAGAGTTAAAAGCACTTCAAGGAAGAGGTGAGAAAAAGGGAAACAGTAAGCAACCTACTTGCCTTCTACCATATCAGGGTTTCTTTGATAGTGTTAGTGTTGAAGTGGAGAGAGAAATTGGAGTTGGCCCAGGTTCCTATTGGTCTAATGGCAACATCAACGGTCCTCCTTGGCATCATGTTGATAACTGTCACCTAGGCCCAGGCTTCAGTGACCACGCTTATCAGCAATGGTCAGGCTTTCTTCTCTTGATCTCCTTTCCCCTCCTAATTCCTGCTTTATCATGTCTGTTTTCCTGGCAATAACATACTTTCTATTTAGCTTTCAAAACCTTTTACCGATGTGTTTTGTTATTGTGAAAAGGTTTTATTCTCATGTAGGCTTAATGATCATTGGATATCTTGTGCGGTCAGGTGCTTTTTCTTTTGTTTTCTGTGAGAAGTACATGTTTTGAGTTGAAAAGGTCTAGAAATCACTTTTAAAAATAATCTGGTGATGATAAATAATTTAATTTTTATGGGCAAGATTCTTCTGTTCTCTCAAGATCAAATATTTTTGAAGAACCAATCCATTTTGAAAGTATTTCCAATTATTTAGGATTGGAGCAACAAAAAGTCAATGTTCAAGGTGACACTCTGAGCATGTAGGGCAGTGTGGAAGGAGGGCACTAACAAGGAGTGAGCAGGAAGGGTAGCAGGAATGGAGGATCAGAGAATAGGGATAAGTTAGGGTTTAAAGCATATATAACTCATATATTATTTTCAATTGTGTAACACTTGCACATTTTTTTATCACCTGAGGAGTTCATGAGGGTTACATGTGATCCAACTCGATCTAGTTAAGTGCCATGTGGCATTCTCCTCGACCTTATGATTGGAGTTCTAAAGGAAATATTTGTATCTGATAAAGTGTTTTTTCTCTTATTTTTTTCAACAATCTCTCTTGTTTTATGATAATTTTCAAGATTGACTTGCCGGTTTTGCAGTGATTTTGTTGATCACCATGTCAGTGCAAAAGAACAGATTACACTTCAAGATACTATGGATGGAACAGGATACTCCACATTACAATTTGGATTGGATGGTTTGTATCTAGATTACACAGTATTGCAGTTAGCAGTCATTGCCCCTGTTAAAGTTTCAATGATTAATCAATTGTTAGTTTTCAACAGAAACATTTGGTGATGGAACTGCTTCCCAGATTGGTTTAGAGCTTGAGGAGGTATTTCCAAGTCTTGTATGTCTTTATGTATAGTTTAACACAACCATATTCTAGTTATCCGGTGATGAAAAAATTATTTCAAGTCTTTCCCTTTGATTACCTATGTAATTGTTGAAGTAATCATTCAAGCTTACCATAATTGTTATGGCATCATAGTGGGTGTCGAAGGATACTGCCCCGGGGATGTTATTAAATTTATGATGGCATTGTGCTAAAAAGGATAAATGCTAGGGGCAAAATAGAACTTTCTCTCATTAGAAACAACATATTGGTATTGTTGCAGTCAAGTGTTTCTCTAAACAAGAAAGATTTTATGGTTATTAATCTACAAAAACCTTAAAAGAAAACTTACAAAGAAATTTCATTTATTCTGTTAATTAGAATTGTTAGTGACTAGTTTGATACAGAGGTTACAATTTTTTTTAGAATATTTTGGTTGTGGTTCTTGCATAGTTACATTGCACTGAATTGTTATGCAGGAAAAGATTTAATTCAATTTAGAAACCACCATTAAGTGTTGTTTTAATTATACTTGCAATTTCTGTATTATAGCTGTGGTTGAGATCTAACCATATTCTATTTTTCTTTCTAGTGGTGTTGGGAAATGGGTTAAGGTCTAGTAAAAGTAGGTTTGGCCCAAAAGTGGTTATGTGCTATATGCTTTCTAAATTCAATTTCATAGAGTTCAAATTGATCGCTTCAAATGGAACTTATTGTTGGGGTTGAACTTCTAGCCTAATTTGGTGAATTATCTAGTTCAAATCTAGATTTAAATTGCAAGAAGTCAATCCTATGTCTGGTTTATTTACTTGTTCAGTTTAAATTGTTTCTAAATTTGTAAGGTTGGGTTTGCTCGATAAACAAAGTTTAGATAACCTTGGACATTGAAAGGGTGGAAACATTAGAACAAAGGGAAAATTCGGTTTGTATTGATTTTTAACCTCTCCATTTTGTTGTCTGATGCTGGCTCATCCAGTTAAGTTCCTAGTCTCATTTTGGTCTGTTTCCTTGTCAAGTGCACACCCAGACAATAGGTTTCTCAAACTTTTGTAGTTTCCTCCATCATAGCTAGATGAACATTGGTTACTTCTACTTAGGCAAAGCACCATCCATCTTTTTTTTTTTCATATTGATTATGATTACCTCTCTAGATCAATATTGCCTGAAAACCCCCTCTCAATTCAACCTAATAATATGGAATAGTAAACAATCTATTTTAGCAAATAATATGTGGAGTCCTGAAGAAGGACCGGACCACATTGTGTCTATTGTACGCAATCTTACTCTGCATTATAAGTGGTTGATTTCGCGACTCGAATCCTTGATTAGAAGATCCCATAGCAACAACTTTACCATTGCTCCAAAGCTCCCCTTCATCAAATATTACTTAATATTTCATATTAATACATGCAATAGTGCTTATCAATATATTTTTAATTATTGATTCTATATTGGTAAAATACAATTTATTATATATCAATAATGTGAAAGCTTAACATTGGTTTAATGATATAATAATATTTTTCTTTTTTGGAATATTTTTTATTAAATAATTATAATAATATGATTTTGTTAACCTAATAATAATAGTAATATGAAATCACTAATAATATGACTATTCTAATTAATTAAATTTACTATTTATTCTTTATATTGTGTTGTTATGTTATTTCATGACATTTTTTCTAGGATTGAACATCATTTGTCATATTTTATATCCAATTATTTAATTTGTCACTTTTTTATTTTTCCCAATGATTTCATCTTGTTGGTCCTAACCAATAAACTGGTACGTACGTTTTTTTATTCATCTGATCCTTTTAACAACCATGCTTTAAACAATTATTGTTTCATATTGTTAGCCAAACAAGTTTTGTTCTGCTCCACCATGACTTGTTATGAGCCGATTTGCATAGGTCAGAAATGGCAAATATTTGTATTATTAACATTTTTTTTCCTCACAGGACCTGTTCTTGGTGGAGGATAATCGCCCTTCTCAGCATGATGCAACTACTCTGGTGTCTGATGGATGGTACATTCCCTTGCTGAGGACTTTAGTAACTTATGATTTTTAAGTTCATTTAGTTCTTTTTGTTTCCAATCATTACTTTGCAGATGTTTTTTTGGCATTTTTATTCCATTATGGTGTTATCGAAATATTAATTCTAGATTTGATCACCATTATAAAGCAGTTCTATTGTTTCCTTGTTCATGCAACCTTACTTGGTTTGTCTGCCAACTATGGACAACGAAGCTGTTCAAAACTCATTAAGGTTATTCGCTTGAATAGATGGTAGGTTCTCTTTAGATATACAATTGGGTTGGCATGTGCTATTTATTTAAACTTTCATGAAGTCACTTTCTTTACATGTCTTGAAGGCTGTTTCATTGTTTATGATTTAATGGTTTACTTTATCTATACTGAAGCTGATAAGACATTTTTACTTTGTTGTTGATCTATAGGGAAGATACTAGTTTGAAATTTTTGACAATGTATATGTTTTTTCCCATCCTTTTCTTATTTTTTGTTTTTTTTAATTTTTTGTCTGTCTTTCTGCAGTGCTGTGTATCATGATCAATCTTTATTTTCTTTTCCTCTAACTCCAATGGATATTGATGACGATGACAAAAGTGGGATAGTCAAAGATAGAGATGTTGCAGATTCGAAGGATATTTCTCAAATTTCTAATCCTCAGAGTATGATCTATATGAAAGAGTACAACATTCAGACTCCCGATCTCAATGAAATCTTTTCTCCTAGTGATGCTGTTGAAGATGTTTCTAGAGAACCTTGTCGAACTTTTATTTCATCAGGTACTACTGGTGTTTCATCACTAGTGGGTGATTTTGCAGATGCTCCTTCAACTGATGGTTTAAGGGAGGAAATATTTTCAGGTAACATACATGAAGTTCCTGCTACAAGTTCCCATCCAGACCCTTCGGATTCACCTTGTACAGTGTTGATCATGCCTGATTCTCTCTTACATCCTGGCCATCCACAATTAGCGACTTATGAGCTTGATTCAGAAAATACAGTGCAAGCTTCTTCTTTCTCTTTTTCAGAATCTCCCAAACATAGAGAACAGAGAGTTTCAACTGATGAAACTCAAATGGAATGTGGACAGAAGAGCGTGAGTGATTTGCAGGATGGATGCACTTTTGGTCAAGAGAAACTTCGTACAGCTGATGAACAAATGGAAAACCATGGGGAGGTCATATGTCCTGAAACAGCTCAAGTTGAAGGTTTGGAATCCTGCAGTGCTTCACATGAGTCAATTCCTTCTATATCCTCTCTTCACAGATCACAAATTGATACTGACATGTTTGCAACTCCCAAAACATCTGATGAAAATTCACATGCATATGGTTTGGTGTGTGCCCAAAATAGCAATTCGTGTGGGGCTGAAACTAAGCCATCTAGTTGTTGCAGTGTAGATTATATAGAAGCCAGTCCAAGCTTCAATGGAGATTCATCTGCATTGTGCTCCAATATGCATTTGTTATCCTCTACTTCGCAGGCCAATGAAGCAAATGTAGTCGTCCAACCAGATGAAACTTTAACACCAAATGTTTCTGGAGTTTCAGTCGAAGAGCCAGTTATTTGTTCAAACTCACCCAGGCAAGAAAATAAGTTTCATAAAAATGACTCTTCCTTTGAGCTGCAAGGTTTGTGGTTTATAAATTTCTTTCCAACAAGCTAGTTCTTTCTGAAGAATTGGCATCTGATTTTTTTTTTTCCTTTCCTTCCAGGAAATGTTTCTTGCTTACCTAATTCTACAGATGCTGAATTGGAGTTACAACAGAATCCACATGACATATTTATAGAATCTGCCATGGATAGCAACAAAAATGAGTTACTGGCTGATCCGTGCCAGAAAGACACAGAAAAGAATAAATCGAATTGTTCTGTAAGCTCTGAGTTCCCTGAACCTGAAAAGTTGCTCTTAGCACCGACTGGAGATGGTGATCAGACAAATGAATTAAGTCAGGTAACTGAAGAAAAGGGGGTGATAGAGTCTGATGGAAGTGTTAATAGGATCACCAGTCTCTCTGGGAAAAAGCGTTGTACAATGGAAACTACATCAGCTTGGCAAAATGACAGCTCTGGCATAGTGTCTGGAAGATCACAATCTAGAAAAAACACTGAATATGTACCAGATGATGATGATTTGCTAGCTTCTATATTAGGTATGTGAATGGTTCTATGTTCCTTAGACTATATATGTGTTTTTTTTAACAATCTGATAAAGTCTCTGTCCTTCAGGCAAGCCTCTAGGCAAACTATTCCTATGTTGTGTCAAGAAATTTCATGTTATCGGATTTTTATCCAAATTATTATTCACATTTATGTTGAAATTTTAATGAAACTTCATGTTTATTTCAGGTGGGAAAAGGACTCCACTTTTGAGGATAGGTCCTACACCTACCCTTAGAGAAACTTCTCTAAAACGCCCTAAACTCATACCGAGATCGAGTGGGCCAAAGAGGAAGGTGTTGTTGGATGAAACTACAGTCTTACATGCTGAGTATGCTTTCTTTACATGTCTTGTATTTTGTTGTCTGTCTTCCCCTAAATCTCTGATCATGCAAACGTAGTTTTTAAATAAACTTTAAGAAAGTTTGCATCATGTCCCTAAATTTTGTTTTACTGCATGAAATTTTCAAAAGGAACAGAATAGCAACCAAATGGTACGAGGTAATATGTAAACTTATCTTTGGTATGTTGGAGTAAAATAGTTTAATACTTATTCTTGCTTTGCTTTGAGGTTATTTTGGCATTTATATTATATAACACAAACGGCAAGAGATAAAGAAAGGAATAGAAAGTGCTACCTTTGTGAAATATAGTTATGTGCAGTGCTTTTTCGTTTATTAGTTCTCTAATATTTGTGGTAAATTGTGAGCTGCACTTGTAGTTGGTGACATAAATTAAAATCTCGAACCGTTCGCTCGATACAAGCGAAACTCTCGTTCCGCCTGTGGACCGGCACCAACACAAGCGATACCGGTGCTGGAGGTGTCGGACAGGATTGGCGACACTGCGTATGCCCGCGTCATGCGTGGAGGTGAAACAAGTGAGGTTTTTTATTGTTTAATTAAAAACTTAGATTAATAATTTTAATCAACTCCCGACTATAATTGAGATAATTTAAATAGGCTTAATTAAAACCTAATAAAATTATCCTATTAATTTAATATATATATATATTTATTTATTTAAAAATTATTTTATTTTTTATTTTTAAATATTTAAATTAAATTATTTATTTTTAGTTAATATAGTTTATATTTTAAAAAAAATACCGAAATTGTATCGTTCTGGTCTGGGACTGAAATCTCGACACGGCTCGAGATTATAAACCATGGTTGGTGATGCCAAGATCAACTAAGCATTAGCTTTTATCCAAATCCCCAAGAGCTGAGTAGATGCCTCGGCTATAGCTTTCCTCTCCTCGTTATATATTGCTAGGTCTTAAATATACTAGGAAAATAGCTATGGACAACTGTGGATGAATGTGTTGAATAAAGTTATGAATGATGCATCTATCATTGGTTCAAAGTTCAAACATGTATCCATGCCTGTCTAATTGAGAATGTGCATATGTTGCTGCTAATTTAATGGTTTCTTTTCCTTTTTTTCAGTGTAATAAGGCAGCAGTTAATAAGTACTGATGACATAAAGCGCATGAGGAAGAAGGCACCTTGTACACGCCCTGAAATCTTGATGATCGAGAGGTGTTCACTAGAAGATGAAATTTTTAATGAGTTTATAATCACTGGTAAGTGCAAATCTTTATGTTAGATATTCATTGTCTTCTACACTTTGCTGATATTACCTTAGATTTTTAAATAGTCGAATTAGTTTTGAGACTATTTATACTTACTGTTGGTTTGATTCTTGTAAGAGCATAATGCCCATATTGCAGATAGGAACCTCTTGATGGCCGTCAAGGTTATTTTGGCCAATCTAAGTTTTTGAAACATCTGATCCTCATATTACTTTTGACAACCATGAACTTAAGCATTATGCAAGGTAGTAAACAACTCAACCTAGATGATGAAGTTTGATTCTAGTTCAGAATAGTCATTATGTAGAACCAGAACAACTCATTTCTGAGATTTGCTCTGGAATGCCCACTTTTATTTTAAAGATAAGGTACATAAATATATTTATTTTGAATAAGGAGGAAGTGGGATGTCCGTGACAGCTATGTGTTGGATGAATCAAATTCATTTAATTTTATTCTCCATTAGGAGTTCATACATGCTTATTAATTTCTCCTGAGTCGTACCTGATGGTAACTTGAACTTATAAGTGAATTTCAAGAAAGTGCAAACCAAAGAATGAAATCTCTAACCGTTTCGTCCGATATGGGTGAAACATTTCGTTCCGCTTCCTGTGTTGGCGCATCCGAGGCCCCACGGAGGCATCGTTGGGCCCTTGCGACTCATTCGGAGGGGTTCCAGTTGCTATGCGACGCGTTCAGAGGCATCGCCGATGCCTCTGGAGGCGTTGTCGAGCCCTCGGGACGTCTCCGGAGGTGTCGTCGAGCTCTTGAGACGCCTTCGGAGCCGTCGCCGAGCTCGCGCGATGCCTCCGGAGGCGTCGTCGAGTCCGCGCGATGCCTCCGGAGGTGTCGTCGGGTTCGCGCAATGCAGCCGAGGCATCGTGCAGGCGCGGTGTTGTGCGGGCGCGGAACAGGGGTGATAAACTTTGGTTTAATTAAATTAATAATCTTAATCAACTCCCAGCTATAGTTGAGGTAATTTACATAGGTTTTATTAAAGCCTAATAAAATTATCCCATTAATTTAATATAATAATTTTAATTAAAATTATTATATTAAAATAAAATAAAAATAAAATTTTATAAATTATAATTATAAATTTTTTTATAAAAATTATTTAAAATATATATAATTTCTAAATTATAATTATATACGGTTAATCAATTAATATAATTATAATATAAAATTTTATTTTTTATTATTTTTTATTAAAATATAAAAAATAAAAATATTCTAATTAAAATTTTTAATTTCATAATATGAATTTATTCAAAATCAAACTTTAAATTATTTTTATAAATAAAAAATAAATTGAAATTTCTAAAAAATATTTAAAATATTTCTAAAAATTTATAAATAATTTTAAAATTTTGTAAATAATTCTAAAAATTTTAATTATTTAAAAAATTAAAAAATATATCACAAATCAATTAGAAAACCAACAACTCTCTAATCAATCAACTTCCTAATCAACTGCATCAATCAATTTCACTTGGAATCAAAATATTTTGTTCACTTAAAATCTACATCCATTCGACTATATTGCTCCAGTTGACTAGAACAAAAAGCGACCATTGCATATACAAGCTCACTTCATTTGACTTAATAACTATCATCCCACTAAGTGGGATTAACTATATGTATCCTTCTACGTTATTGGACTAGATCTCCTACTTATTTTTAAATTATACACAATAAATATATTTATCTAATAATTATTATATGTATAAATAAATAAATATCAAAATCATGTCAGCACGATACAATACTGAAACCGTATCTTTTTTGTCTGGAACCGAAATCTCGACACGGACCGATATTTTAAACCATGGTTCAAATCAAATATTCATAAGTTTGCATGACTGGTGGGATCAGTAGCAAAAGAGTTGGTGCTGGTCTAACCAGTATTTTCACTTAGGACTGGCTTTGCTACCATGTTATAGATTTAATTAGATGACCACTTCAATTTGTATATTTATGGTTTGAGAGACAATATGTACGAAGGGATACTGAAGCAAATTTATTTATTCTATAGAAAAGGTTATGGAATATAATATTAAACGTCAGGTATATTTTGATATTCCAATTTCTTCTGACTGCATCCTTTATTATTTCTCTTATTATTGTGTTATTATATCTGTAGCTCTTGTTTAAGAAATTGTAGGCCTTTACATTATCCTTGGTATCCTTTTTCATGAGTATTTGATCACTGTTTCCTCAGGTATATCATCTGAGCTGAATGACTTGCACAAGCAAAGATTTCCTCCCACAAATAGCCAAAATCATTCCTATTATGAACCACCTAAAGAATCTGACAATACTAGAGACTTGGAATTTGTTCAGGAAGCTCAGCAAATAGAAACAACTGAGCAAATTTCAATTACACCAGAGCATGGTGTTGGTGAAACCAGACCTCCATCACGTGTTTCTTTAACTACCGAGGGGCTGATAATTCCTTCTAAAGCTGACAAGACTTCTCTTGACAATACCAGCCATGTTGCTGTATTTGCAGAAGGTAATGATGAGTACCCACTTTTTGTGCAGCAATTAGTTGATGAAACGGTCCAAGCTGGGGATGTTTCTTCTGTGATGAATGAGGCACAACACGTTTCTGAATATGCTTCTGTTGTGAGCTTAGATTATGCCCATGATGATTCAAAGGGAGGGATTGTTGATTACAATGCGCTTTCAATTGCAAATGATCCTACAACGGACGCAGGTGTTCATGATCCTATTAGTGCATCCATAATACACAGAAGTGTGGGGCCACCGGATACTGAATCCCAAAATGAACAAGAAGCTACCAACATTGTTGCGACAAGCACAAGGCCACTGGATACTGCATCACTAAATGAACAAGAAAATATCAATGCGGTTGCTAAGTGTTTAACTGCTGAAATTCTGGGCCCAGCAGTAGATGATGCATTCCATGAGTCTGATCCTAGTTTGACAACCAATTTATCAACCATTATCTCTGAAGGAAACACTTCTCAAGATGTCATCACGGATGCTGCAGTTGATAAGTTCATTGCAACTGTGAATCAAGATGAGAATGGAAGTGTTTTAAATGCTTTAGTGGACAATGAAGGGCAGAGATCCATCCATAGTGAGGAAAACTTTACTACTGATGCTACCTGCTTGGAAAGACCGGAAATGGCTTCTGTATCTCCTACTCAAACAAATATTGAAAGTGAAAATGTTCCATCAGCCGTGGGTAAAAACTCTAGCTTTCAGGAATTTAACTTGGAGGGCGGTCTGGTTGTTGAAAGCACTCCCATGGACTGGGTTACTGCAAAAGATTATAGTGTAAGTTCCTGACAGAGATCTCTAGTTTCGTGTATGATCCAACTAGATACGTTTGCACATTAATAGTTTTAATTTTACTGGGATAGTTGGTAAATATTTGTTACTGTTGAATTATTTGTTCCATCAAAAAGAATACATAGATAGGGTTTATATAGCCATGTTAACCCTAATAACATAAAAAGAAAAGACCTATCTACCCTTGCTTCTCACAACACTCCCCCTCAAGTTGAACATATATATCAAACATGTTCAACTTGCTAAGAACAGAATTAAACATAGCTTGGGGTATAGCCTTCGTAAACATATCAGCAAGTTGGTCCTCAGATTTGATATAAGGCAAACATAGCTCCCCGGAATCAAGTCTCTCTCGAATAAAGTGACGATCAATCTCGATGTGTTTAGTCCGATCATGTTGTACTGGATTATTTGCAATATTGATTGCAGCCTTGTTGTCACAATATAACTTGAGAGGTAATTCTGTTTTTAATCCCATGTCTTCCAATAAAAAACACAAACATAATATTTCTACAAGACCATGTGCCATGGCTCAATATTCTGCTTCAGCACTGGACCGTGCACAAACATTTTGTTTCTTACTTCTCCAAGTTACCAAGTTTCCTCCCAAAAAAGTGCAATAGCCAGAAGTGGATCTTCTATCATCTCGAGAACCAGCCCAATCTGCATCAGAATAACATTCCACTTTCAGATTCCCA